>NW_006400014.1:726207-742118 GCF_000299155.1 Elephantulus edwardii
GTGAATGGGGTAATCAGGATGGGTGTGTCAGAGGCCTGGCACAGGATAGAGCAGGGTTTAGGGCTGTTGTGCATAGGGTCACTATGAGTCACAAAGGACTTAACGGCACACAACAACAACAACAACAACAAGATATTTAAGCAATAGAGACACATATAAAATCAGAAATGTGAGTGTTTAAGTCTCTTTGTCTCACCATCCTATTCTTGAACACTGTTTATAGTTTAGGACAAAACTTTCGCTTAGCACAGAGAGTTACCTGTATATATTCCTATATGTTCTTGATGGAAGCAATTCTCTTCTCTATAGATTTTATTTTTGCTAGTCCTTTGACTTAGACTTTGCCTGTTCTCTTTGACCATCCTGTTCATCACCTTGGATATAGTTTTAACTTTACATCTGCTGAAGGAACTCATTTGTCATTAATTATTGCCTGTTATTCTCCTCACCAGCAATAAAGATCTATCTATGATATTTTATAGGGAGTTCTGGTGACCTACTGGCAAGAAGCCGTGCTGCAATCCCAAAGGCACATGGTTCAGGGCCACCAGCTGCTGTGCAGAAGAAGAATGGGCAATTTCCTCCCATGTGATTTACTGCTTCTGAAAACCCACTGGAAGGTCCACTATGGGTCAGTTCTGATTTTACACAACAACAACAACAACAACATGTTATTTTATAAGTTAAATGTCAGTAAATTATAAAAAAGACTTTCTAGCCTGTTGTTGCTGTTACGTACCATCAAGTTGTTTGCGACTCATAGAAACCCTAAGCACAACAGCTCTGAAGCCTGCCATGTCCGAGCCAGTCTGACTCAGACACACCAATCCCCATTGCCTCAGTTATTGTATCAATCCATCCCATGCAGGGTCTTCCTCTCCTTCACTGTCTCTCCACCCTTCCAAGCATGATTTCCTTCTCCAAGGACTGGTCTAGGCCACGTGCCCAAGCTATGTAAGAAGAGCCTCAAAATACTAGCCTCCCATGAGAAACTTGGTCTCACCCTCTCCAAGAGAGATCTATTAAATTCTAAGAAAACATCAATTAAAAGATGTTAAATATCTTTTAGGAGGAAAAACCAAACTACTTTGTTAAGCATATTTATAAATTATATGATAAGTCCTATAAACATTGCAATGATTTTCTCAATACATATTTTTAAATCAAGAGAATATAATAACTTTCTCCATTCTTCTTTTAAGCCACAAACTAAGATCCTTACCTACTTCGCCCTGGTACAGTATACCCTAACATTTTATCTTAGATGTCAATGGTTGCAAAAGATGAACAGTCTCAAAACTGGGATGTCTAAAGTGAATATCAATTTGGGCCTGAATTCATCTAAATCATTTTGACATTTTGCACCAGCAAACTCATCTCTCCTGTGAAAAATCTGTCTGGGATGATTTCTCCATTAAGAATCCTGCCTGCAGGGCTTTAAAAGTAAGTCATGCCTAAAGGTGATCCTTCTTCTCATTGTTGGGACAATGTAGGTCTTAGTGGGAAGTCTAGAAGGTGATGGCTTAGTTAGAATCTAGAATGAAGAGATGAGGAAATAAATATGAAATTAAGAGTGATATATACACCTCCTATTATATGGTATTGAATATACCCATGGGCTGCCAGGAGAACAAACAGATTCATCCTTGAGAGGATGAAACCAGGCTGCTCCTTGGAGGCAAGGATTCTGAGACTTCATCTGACATACTTTGGGCATGTTGCAAGGAGGGACCAGTCCCTGAAGAGGGGCATTATGCTTGGGAGAGTGGAGGGACAGTGCGGGAGAAGAATTCCCTCGATGAGATAGATTGACTCAGCGACTGGGATAGTGATGGTAGATGTGTCAGAGACAATAGTTGGCACAGTATAGAGCAGGGTTCAGGGCTGTCATACAGAGGGCCACTGTAAGTCACCAGTGACTCAATGGGTACATAACAACAACGTACTACTATTTCAGATGAGATTCCCAATTGATATAATTTGCTGAGGTCATATAGCAGTAGGCTTCAAAATCTACCTCTTAAGACTTCTTAGGCTTCCATCCCCAGTCAAGAATTACCTATCTACCAGTGATACATGCAATATGTATGGAATGACTAAGCAACATGACTGGTTAGATTAACGGATGTGATTTGATATATACCAAAATATCCTAATTCAATTGCCCAACCCATTATGATATCTCAAATTCTACTACTAACATGATATTTACCTGCATTTCTGAATCCCTTGTTAAATTCTTGGAAAGTACAGTATCTTAAGCTGTTATCAATTAATTAAGACTTACGTGAACAGTTACCAGAGCCCAGAGCCTTAACAAGAGATAAAGGAAGCAACAGAAAGGAGGAAATGATTTATTTTTTTACTAGTACTCTCTCCTCTCTCTTGCTATGGCTTCCCCTTTTTGAAAAATTTTCTTCCTAGCAGTAGAGAACTTTGATGGTGAAAAAGTCTTCTCCTTAAGTAATCTAGAAAAGGAATGCCAAGCATGCTTATACATACTTTGGAAACAAAAGGAGACATCTTTATGGATTCTAACCCTCCTGACCCCCACATCTCAGCCTTGTAGTGATAACAATGATACTGTTAACATGCACAACTTCACTGGGTTTCAGGATTCTCCCTGCTATGGGCCAACTCCTAACAGAAAACAGCAAAACTTTAAAAAAAAAAAATTAATATTATAAGCAATTAAATATATCAGAAGACTTCATTAAAACATTTTACTATTTGCACTGATTATCATGTGGCTGCTTATACAGATGCCTATAAATCTGACTGTGTTAAGTTCTCAGGCCTTTATTTCAGATAATTCCTTCTCCCTATATGGACTTGCCCAGGAAATGAGATTTAATGAGTCATCATCCTCCCCGATAATCACAGGAGAGCTCATTAGCTTTTTGTCAGATTTGTACCTGCTATCTGCCCCCTATATGCCGATCACTTCTTTTGAGTTAAATATGGTATTACCAAAAAAGAGTGTCTATACTGAATGCTGAGAACATGAAATGTTAGACAAATATTATTATATTTGTTAAAAGGCATCTGAGAGAAGAGGAGAAAAAAAATAAGGAATCACAACATCTTCTCTTGAGGTTCCTGCTATTTAGTTGACACACATCATTAAAAAGAAATAAAGTTTGATGTTTACAGTTTTACAAGAGTCTCCAAATTTATTTAAATGTCTGGGCTATGCCAAAGTTAGAGGAAGTTCAAAGACAAGAAGCAAATAATCAAATAAGAAAATGAGCCTTGTTTTTAGGTACCATAGACATTCCAATTCATAATGACCTTTGCACAACAGAATGCAACCCTGCCAAGTACCCTGCCTTCTAACAACTGTTGCTATATCTGAGCCCATTATTTCAATCCAGGAGTCTTATATCTGGAGAGTTCTCCATCATGTATCTTGAGATACTTCACCAATGTCTCCTAAACTCATGATATTTAGTTTTCTTTCATCTTATTTATTTGTTAACTTTTTCTTGTGAAGCGGATGAAAGTTAACAGGACAGATGAGCTTTCCATTCAACGATGTATTTACATTCAGAGTGGAAGTTTGTAGAGCAAGCTGATTCTCCTCTCAACAATTCAGACACGTTCTATTCCAAGACATTGATTGCTACCTCCACAACATAACATCACTTACCCCATTTTCTCCTACTGCTCCTTTTCCCCCCATTCCTCCTTCATTCCTAACCTTTCTTACCTTCTGAACTTTGTCCTTGTCTTCAGTTTTCATTGAAAATAGTAATATGGCTCTCATGGGGAGGGACAAAACCTTTGCAGTGAAAGAAAAGCTTAAAATTAACACTCAGTCCTTTATAGACTATCTTAGTAATGAGATTGACTCATGACACAGAAATTGTTAGAAGTAGAAGACAATGCAATAACAGCATTCAGTAAAAATTATCTGAGTGAGGTTTTTAAGTTCTCCCTTGGATTTCTTGAAAAAGCTACCATTTTATGCCTATGCACAGAAAATAGTAACTCGAGTGAAGTTACTTCTTTACGTCTGAGTGACCTGCATACCAGTACCTGGCAATCCATCACTGTTTACTCATCTGGGATTGCAGTACAGCTTCTTGCCTGGCCCTTCCTCACTGTTTACTCATCTGGACAAAGGCCATAAAATCTATATGGAATGCAGAAGGCTATTGGTCTCTCTAGTCCTTGTTGATGTTGCTGTTGATTACCATAAAGTTAGAACCAACTCATAGCTGACTCTCCAGGTTTTCAGAAGCAGTAAATAACATGGGAGTAGACTGTCCACCTTTCTCCTGGATTTGAACTTTGTACATTTGGATTGACAGTATAAACTCCTTACCACTAAGCCATCAGAGCTCCTTCTACAGCCCTTAGATCCAAATAATGCCTATTAAAATCAATGGATCATATCTTTTGGGGAAGTGGTATATTTTTATAAGAATCTAATCACAGAGCTGAATAGAAAATTTCAAAAAGCAGCCCGGGACGACAAAGCAAGATACTATAATGAAATGTACAGAGAGCTGGAGTCAGAAAATCAAAAGGGCTGAACTTGCCCATTGTTTCTTAAGCTGAAGGAGCTGAAAAACAAAAATTAAGCCACGGGAGGCAATACTTAAAGATACTTTAGGTAGAATGTTAAATGATCCAGGAAGTATCAAAAGAAGATGGAAGGAGTACACAGAGTAACTGTATCAGAAGGAATTGGCTGACACAGAAGAATTTCATGAAATAACATAAGAGCAAGAGCCTGTGGTGATGAAGGAGGAAGTTCAAGTTGCTCTAAAGGAATTGGCAAAAAACAAGGCTCCAGGAGTTGACAGCATACCAATTGATTTGTTTCAACAGACAGACACTGCCCTGGATGTGCACACTAAGTTGTACCAAGAAATATGGAGGATAGCCAGCTGTCCAACTGACTGGAGAAGATCTGTATTTGTTCCCCTTCCAGAGAAAGGTGACTCAGGAGAGTGTGGAAATTATCGAACAATAACATTAATATTACATGCAAGCAAGATTCTGCTGAGAATTGTCCAAAAACATTTGGAATAATAAGTCAACAGAGAACTTCCAGATGTGCAGCCTGGATTTAGAAAAGGTCATAGTACCAAGGATATTATAGCTAATATTAGATAGATCTTGCCAGAAAGCAGAGAAGCTATGGCTGACTCTGAGAAGAATGGGAATCCCAGACTCTTTGATTGTGCTAATGCAAAACCTATACTTGGACTAAGAGGCAGTCATCAGAACAGAGCAAGGAGATACTACATTGTTCAAAATCAAGGAGGGAGCCTGTCAGGGATGTATTGTGTCTCCATACCTTTTCAATCTGTATGCAGAACAGATCATCTGAGACGCTGGGCTGTACAAGGAGGAATGTAGCATCAGGATTGGTGGAAGAGTCGTCAACAACCTGCATTATGCGGATGACATGATCCTGCTTGCTGAAACTGTGGAGGACCTGAAGCGCTTGCTGCAGAAGGTCAAGGACTGCAGCTTCCAATATGGATTGAGGTTCAATGTCAAAAAAACAAAGATTCTTACCACTGGGCCAATTGGCAGTATCAGTATGGATGGTGAAGAGATAGATAATAGTTAACCGTTTTAATTTGCTTGGTTCCACATGGTAGCAGCAGCCAGGAAATCAAAAGACAAATTGCATTGGGAAAGTCAGCTGTCAGAGATCTCTCAAGAGTACTGAAGAGCAATGATGTCAGGCTGGAGACTAAGGTGTGCCTGATCCAAGATATAGTCATCGCAATTATGTGCTATGCATCAAAGAGTTGGACAGTGAATACGGACGATAGAAGGAGAATTGATGGCTTTGAGCTGTGGTGCTGGAGAAGAGTGTTGAATATACCATGGACTGCTAGGAGAACAAACAGATTTTTCCTGGAGCGGGTGAGGCCAGAATGTTCCTTGGAGTCAAGGATTCTGAAGCTTCATCTGACATACTTTGGGCATGTTGCAAGGAGGGACTGGTCCTTGGAGAGGGACATCATGTTTGGCAGAGTGGAGGGACAGTGCAGGAGAGAAAGACCCTCAATGAGATGGATCGATTCTATGACTGGAGTGGTGGGAATGAGTGTGTTTGAGACGGTGAGGTTGTCACAGGATAGAGAGGCATTTAGGGCTCTTGTACATAGGGTTGCTTTGAGTCGCAAGTGACTCGATGGCACATAACAACAACAACAACAACAATGAAAAATATGGACTTCTCCCAAGAAAAATTAACCATCTCCTCATAGACACACACACACATAATATATTTAGGGTAGAATTCCAAGGAGTTTTCAGACATTGATTCCCAGGCCTATTTGATGTTCCTGGGCTTATATTCAAACTCTTGTGTAGATTATGATAGCTACGAACATTTTTAAAAAGCTAACATTTACTGTAAACTACTATATGCTTTATGAAGAGAAATGTGGCATCAGGTTGAAGGAAGCCTCATCAACAGTCTACATTATGCAGATGACACAACCCTGCTTGCCAAAACTGAGGAGGGCCTGAGGCACTTGCTGCAGAAGGTCAAGGACTGCAGTCTTCAATACAGATTGAAGCTCAGCATCAAGAAGACAAAGACACCACTGGGCCTATTGGCAGCATCATGCTAGATGGTGAAGATATTGAGATTGTTGACAGCTTCAGTTTGCCTGGCTCCACAATCAACAGTCTTGGCACCAGCAGGCAGGAAATTAAAAGATGAATTGCACTGGGAAAAATCTGTTATCAGAGACCTCTCCAAAGTCCTGAAGAGCAACAATGTCAGTCTGGAGACTAAGTTGTACCTGATACAGGCCATGGTCTTTGCAATCCCAGGCTGCCCCTTGGAGGCAAGAATTCTGAAGCTTCGTCTGACATACTTTAGACATGTTGCAAAGAGGGACTAGTACTTGGAGAAGGACATCATGCATGAGAGGGTGGAGGGACAGTGCAGGAGAGGAAGATCCTCAATGATTAATTGATTTAGTGACTAGGGGAATGGGGGTAGATGTGTTGGAGACAGTGAGATTGGCACATGATAGAGCGGCGTTTAAGGCTATTTTACATAGGGTCGCTATGAAATGAGGAAACTAAGGCAGCGAAATTTAAGCAATATACTTAAGCTCAGCATGACTCTGGAGCACATATTCTGAGCCAGTAGGCTGTGCAGTCTTTCTTGTATATCAATCATTTTTTTATCTGAAGGCATTCTCATTTCTGTTTTTGCATTTAATTTCTGCAGCCACCCTCCAGAAGTTTGATTAGGGAGATACCTCCAGTTTAGTAGTTGCTGAGAGCACTTCCAAAATGGAACAAGAGATTTGCTTGGCACACTTCTTTCAACACTAAAGTTACCGTTGATGAAATGAAAAATTAAAAACCAAATTCCGATTGGAGTCTTCTTCCTCCATTAACTACAGGCTGAAACTCACTAGGAACTTCTCTAGTTCCTTTATTCACAACCGTCCACTGCCTCGAGGACCAAGCCAGCATGGTAAGGTTTTGAAGCCATGTGTGTTTCTCGCAAACCCTGGCTTCCTGCCGTTCTCTGAGCAGTTTTGTTCTTACAAAGGAAAAGACGTTGGAAAGAGCAGAAAGAAGAGGAAAGCTGTCAATCTCCACAAGATAATAAAGCTGTGTGAAAACATTATCCTGGACATTTTGTCCTTCCATATAGATCTAAATCTAATTAACATAAAAATACTTTCAGAAACACATTTAACTCTTCTCTGCTCTCCCTCTAGGCCTCAGTGACTCTTCTTCCTCATATTCCTGGCAATGTGCTTCACCCATTCTTCACAATCATTCAGTGTTGGACACTGGTCCACACTTCCCATTTCAGAGCAATGACAGATGGCACTAACACAGTGCCCAACATCCTTTCTCTGAAAATGCTGAGGAAATATAGTATTTAAAAAAAAAATCCAACAACTCAACAAAACAAAAACCCAAACCAACCCAAAACAGAATCACACTTACAAGAAGGATTGAGGGAGGAAGAGTACAGTAGAAAAGAAATGAATCCCAGCTATTAGGAATGAAACAAACACTTTGGCCAAGTGGTTATCTAATAATTTGTAAATATACTCATTGGTGACCTGAGTGATTGTGGGTTTGGGTATTGTTCCCTTGTTTAGGGACTGCACTTTAAATGTCCACAAGAGTGGTAGAATCAGTCTACACAAGGTGGAGAAGTAGACCTAATATTGTTACATGAAACCAAGATCCGAAAGGCATGTCCAGAAAACATGTCTTTTTTCAGTGTCAGGTGGTAAAGAAGGTTAGCTATGGGCAACCAAAACATCAGGGTCACTTGGACATGAGTGTTATAAAGTCTGAACTGATGTTATCAAACTTAAAAAAGAAAAGAGATAGCATTTTAGGTTGTTATTGTTGTTGTTAAGTGCTGTTGAGTCGACTATGACTCCCAGTAACCTTATGAACTATAGCTCTGAACCTTGTACTATAAAGTAAAAAATGGACTGAGCAGTAAAACCACTAGATTGACTAATATAAGAAAATTGAAAACTACTTTGTAGAAACCTTTTCAAAACCCAAGGAGAATGGGAAACCCCCAGGAGAGAGAAAGCCTGGGCTGAAAGTTAGCTCATAATTAAAAGAAAAAAATTTTTACAAATAACAAGACGAAATGCTTCTCCATAAGGAGATAAAGCAAACAAGAGGCTTGCTACACTAACAAAAGATAATCGACTACTCTGAGGCAAACAATTTAAAAAATGCATGTATTTAATGTAAATGAGCATATCAGAAATCTGCAGGAAGGTTCAGGATGAGCTGGTTCAGCTCTGTTGTTCATAGGGTCACTATAAGTCACAGTCAACTCAACAATACCAAACAGCAGCAACAACAGCAAAGAGATACATAAAGAGACAGGTATAAAACCCAAACATGGTTGAGTGAAAGGAACTAGACCCACCACCATACATAGATTTGATAGATGATATTTCTACATGCATATTTGTATTTGTTACAAATATATCCATATATATAATAGAAGCAACTGGGAAAAATAAAAAGAAATCCATTTTCAATAGAAAGAGCTAAAAGAAAGAGCAGAATTCGTGATATATGAATACGACATCACCAAATGAAAAGATTTGGGGAAAAAAAATACTTCTGGAAATAACTAGAGTCACTGAAATATAAAACTACATAAATGGATTTAGCAGTACAGTAAATGTAAGAGTATCAGAAAAAGGAAAATTAAAGTAGGAAATTATCCAGAATATAACACAGAAAAAAAACTTAGAGGTAAATAATATACAAATGAAATTAAAATTTAGTCGAGACAGATTAAGATGATCTAATATCACTTTAGGAGTGGCACAAATATGGAGTAAAATCCACTCGTATCTCCAGTGAAATGGAGAGGCAATATTCAAAGAGATAATGTGTGAGATTCTTCCAGAATTTATAACACACATATCCTTAGATTAAAAAAATCTTTTAAAAAAAATCTTTTAAGAGCAAAGCAGGGCAAGTAAAAATGAGTTCATTTTTTTCAATGAAACTGCACATCATTAAAAAGAAAATTTTAAATATTATGGGCAAAAATTAACTGTAAAGAAAGAAAGGTTAAATTTACGGCAAATTTCTCATCAACACAAATAGAAGCCAAAACCAAACTAATCAATGCTGGTAGAAATCTAGAATGTTCATTTTTTAAATCATTTTAATTACTGTACTGAAAGATAACTTATTCTATATGGAGATAAAAAGAACCTAGAAGGATTGCTTTTGTTAGGTGCCATTAAGTCCACTATGATGACTCATAGTGACCCTATGAATACTGGCTCTGAATCCTCTACTTACATGCATCATGACTATACTTGAGCCCATTGTTACAGTCACTGTGTCAATACCCCTCATTGAAGGTTTTCCACTCTTTTGCTGACCTTCCATTTTTTTCCCCAGTATGATGTCTTTTTCTAGTCCCTCCCAACAACTTACCCAAAGTATGTAAGATGAAGTTTCACCATCCTTAGCTCTAAGGAGGACTCTTATTACACTTTCTCCAAGAAAAATGTGTTTGTTCTTTTGGAAGTCCATGTCTAAGGATTTGGTACTCTTTTCCAATACCACAACTCAAATGCATCAACTCTTCTTCTTCATTGTCATTATTCATTGTCCAATGTTCAGATGTATAGCAAGTAACTGAAAAGACCATAGCTTGGATCAAGTTCACCTAAATCTTGAAACTGACATCATAAATAGATTTTGCATCTAAGTGTACCCAAACCAATAGCAATTTTACTATCCCCTAGTGACAGATTATGACAACTCCAATATGACAACAAAGAGCTTTACCTCCTATAGTTTTCTTAACAGAAGTATTAAGATACAGAGTTGATCATATTAAGTGTTCAGTCAAAGGCAGTGATATACTGTAATCGTTATTATTCTTTTCAATACACTCACACTATAATTATCTTTATGACAAGTAGCAATTCCCAGCCTAACCAACTGGTCAGGCTGGAGGGTCACATTAAAAATCAGACCCACTGCTACTTAGTAGATTCTGTCCCCCAGCAACCCTGGAGGACTGAGTAGAGCCCCTCCTTCTGGTGTCTAAAGCTGTAGTCTTCACAGGTAGAGACTACCTCATCTTTCTCTTGGGAAGGAGTTGATGGGTTCAAACTGATGACCTTTAAGTTAGCAGCCAAATTCTTAACCACAGTACCACCAGAGGTACTCTCATTACATTAAAGGGTAGTTTCTATTTAGGCAATAACCTTCAGCCACTTCCCCCCCCCCTCCCCGAAAGGGGTAATGTAACCAGTAGATACTCAGAAGCTTCCTGGCCTTTCTAATATATCAAATGAAGGCAGCTCATCGAAGTCCGTCATTAAAGGCTGGTGCTAACCAAGCAGTCTAATATGCTTTAAATGCATACTTCACATAAATGTGGGGAATTGTCATTATCAGGTAAACACAAATCCTATCAGTCACCAATTCTAGTGGGTTGAATAGTGGTCTCTGCATCCTGATTCCTGGAACTTGTGAATGTGACCTTATTTGGAAAATAACCTCTTTTGAGGTTCAAACCCACCAACCCCTCTGTGAGAGAAAAGTCCTAGTAATTTGTTCCCATAAAAATGACAGCCTAGAAAACGTGATGAGGGGAGGTCTACTGTATCACACAGGATCACCAAGAGTCAAGATCAACTGAAAAACACACAACAATAGAACAACTAACTTAACCAAAATGTATAAAGTTAAGTACTGGCAAGAGTACAGAGGATTTGGAACTCTCACATTGCTAGGTGTTGTTAGGTACCACTGAGTTGACTATGACTCAGAGCAGCCCTCCAGGCAACATATAAGAATCACTAATTCTGTCCTTTGCCATCCACACAATCTTAGCCGTCCTCAAGTCCATCATTGTAGTCACTGTACCTTGTAGTCATGTGTCAATCTAACTCACTGAATGCCTTCCTATTTTGGGCAGACCCTCTACTTTTCAAAATAGTAAGATTGCTTGTTTTGGGGTGTTTTTTTTCCTCAAGTGTTGGCATCTCCTGACAACATACTCAAATATATGTGAGATGAAGTTTCTACTGCCTCTAACAAGCAAACTGGTTGCACTTCCTTCCAGACAAAATAATTCCTTTAAATATTATTTCTATTGACTGAGAATTCTACGGTATATTCAATACCCTTTATCAACAATGTCAGGCATCAATAATCCTCCAGTCCCCCTTATTTGTTGTCTGACTTAAATATGAACATGAAGCCATTGAAATATCATGGCTTCAGTGAGGCATACCTTAGTTTTAAACCAACATACTTGCTTTTTAGAACTTCAAAGAAGGTTTGACAGCAGATTTGTCCAATGCAACAAGGCTTTTGATTTCTTGATGGCTACTACCACGAGTGTTGATTGTGAATTTAAGTAAAATGAGATCATAATGATGAGGAACAATCAAGTGTCTAGCAATAAAAAAAACCCAGTTAAATCAATTGTACTATATCCATACAACAGACCACCATAAAGCAACTAAAAGGCAGGAAGTACTGATAAATACAACACAGAAGAATCTCAAAAACATTGTTGAGTGAAAAAAATGGTATGTACAAAAGAATACTATATGCTTTCATTCATATGGCTTCCAGTAATTTGCATGTATAATCCATGGTGATGGATGTCAGGACAGAGGTTGTTGAGGGTGGAGGGTCAGTGAATGCTGAGCATGGGGAATTTTCTAGGGTGATGTAGACAGCCTAATCATTTTTTTTTAGTGGGTAGTTAAAGAAATACTCATTTGTTAAAATTCTTCAAACTATATTTTAAAGAGTTGGGTCTTTCATTGTATACTTTTTTCTTAATTTTTAACTTTAATTTTTAATTCTTAATTCCACTTCAGATTCCCCCCCCGCCAAAAAAAATTTTCTTTACCAGCAATGTCTTCCAAGACACAAGGCTACTTTCCTGGACATGAAGTAAAAGTGTTTCTAGCTGTCTGGACATTGTCCTTGTACAGAGTTGTTGGGGAGGAAAACTATTGGGCAGAGAGGCAAATCCAGATTGTGCTGGTGGAGGTGGTGGATAGCTGAGGGGGCAAATTCTTATTTATTTTAGCTTCTTTTATTGAAAAAAATTTCAAATGGTGGATTCTCCAGTCTCCATTACTTGACCTCCATAAGAATAGCTGGATTAATTTTTTGCAATTAACCTGATATGAAATTGTTTCTTTTTAACGTAAGCTCATGCAGTCAAATCCCAGATCTTGCTTTGAATTCAGTGTTCTCGTTTCATCCATTATTCCTCTACACAGCGCTTTCTTGGTTTATGATTTTACTAAATTTCTTCATTTGAATTATGGCCTTGTGGTCAATAGCAGGCGATATATTATTCTTATATAATTTTTAAATACAAAGGCAAATGGTACGGAACAATTAGAATCGATGGCTGGGGAGGCTGGCTCTCGGATGTCATAGGCAAACACTGTGCACTTGACTTTAACCTATGGGTTCTACTTCATGTGGGTTGTATTTTTCATACATCAGGGGTTTTTATAAATTTACTATTCAATCCGGCAGCCCTACTTTGTTCGCAAAATATAAGCAAAACAAATATGTCAGGGTAATGATGCCAGGACTCTCCCTTATTGAAAAAAGCAGTTTATTAATACCTTATTGCTACAAGCTAGATCTTATTATCATCTTGGGTCATTTAGAATCTTATTAGGTATTCTGCTGGTGGATGAATAATCCTGTGATAAATTCTTTGCCATGTCCTTCACAGTTGTCATAGCAGGATCATAAACAGCATTTATAACAATCTAGCCTAGAGGAAGCGGCTGACAATGGTCTGCTTAGCATGCAGGAAATATTCAGATCGGCTGTGTCTGGTTAGACACCAGCCCACAAGAGAGATCCCAAAGTTAAATGTAGCATGGATCTCTCTGAAGATTCCCCTTTGAAAACGGCATGAGGTCAGGGACATGGGGACCAAAACTAGTTTGGAAGCTACAGATAGTTTCTTCTTATCAGGTCTGCTGGTCAGAAGGGGGAGTGGGAGGTACAAGCCATTTTATTCCTGACAGGCTGCCAGGGTCTTTATTCTCAAACTCCAGATCAAAATACAAATGATTTTCTATTGATTGAGTTTTGTTCAATTTCTATTTCACATATAAAACTCTAATTGATCTATATTGCTTCCCTGTGTCTAATTAGTGTATCTGATAAGAGGATGAGTCTGAAGAACAAGATGATAAGTTAATTTCCAACACAAGCCAGGTACTCAATTTCCAAAACTGTGGATTTCAGCATTTATAAAAACCTATATTAAAAATCCTAACTATATATACAGATATACCATTTACATTGGTGAATGATGAGTGGGTTTGTGCAAGGATGCTATCATTATTCTATGAAAAACCCATACAAGAAGCAAATAAGTTGCACAGTATTTTTCCCCAGCCTCATCTCCTAATATTCTCTGCCACCACCTCATAATTAACCCACAATTAACTCCTCATTATTCTCTAAACATGTCAGGCTTTCTTCCAAGTCTGGGATTTTATAAAAGTAATTGTCTCTATCCAGAATGTCCTTGATTTTTCCCCCCTCTTGCCAGATGTCCTGGTTTGAGTTTCCCTAAAAGGAGACCTGAAATAAAGATTTGAGAAAAAGTAACATATTTGTGTTCATGTGAAACCTATATGTGGGCCAAGAAGCAGTCCTCTGAACACAGTAAGGAAACACTGTGTTGTTCAAAATGAGGAAAGGAATGCATCAGGAATGGGTCCTGTCTCCATACCTTTTCAATCTATATGCAGAACAGATCATTCAGGAGGCTGGACTTTGTGAGAAAGAATGTATCAGGAGTGGAAGATTCATCAACAACATACGTTATACAGATGACACAACCTTGCTTACTGAAACTGAGAATGACTTGACATGTTTGCTGCAGAAGGTCAAGGACTGTAGTCTTCAATATGGATTGAAGCTCAAAATCAAGAAGACAAAGATCTCACCACTGGGCCAACTGGCAGCACCATAACAGATGGAGAAGAGATTAAGGTTGTTAACAATTTCAGCTTGCTCAACTCCAAAACCATCACTCTTGGTACCAATAGTCAGGAAACCAAAAGACAAATTGCATTAAGGAAATTTGCTGTCAGGGACCTCTCCAAAGTGCTAAAGAGCAATGATGTCAGTCAAGGGACTAAGGTATGGCTGATTCACACCATGGGTTTCACAATTACTTTGCAATTAAATGTATCAGAGAGTTGGACAATGACTAAGGATGACAGAAGAAGAATTTATGCTTTTGAATTGTGGACAAGAGTATTGAACATATTATAGACTGCCAAGAGAACAAATCTATTCTAGAGAGGGTGAAACCAAGCTGCTGCTTAGAGGCAAGGATTTCAAAGCCCCATCTTATGTACTTTGGGCATGTGGCAAGGAGGGACCAGTCCTTGGAGAAGGATATCATGCTTGGAAGTGTAGAGAGACAAAACAGGAGAGGGAGAATCTGGATGAGATGGATTGACATACTAACTGGAGAAAGGGGGTAAGTGTGTCAGAGATAGTGAGACTGGCTCAGGATAGAACGGGGATCAACACTATTGTACAGAGGGTCACTATGAGTCACAAGTATCTCAAAGGCATGTGACAACAACATATTTTGAAAGTAGGGAAGTGGGGATGTGAGACAGAGAAGAGAAAAAAGTTAATAATTAAGCAAGTTATTTTTGTTAGTATCAGATTCCATTCCCCCTCAGATCTCTGAGAAACAACAGGGAATATATTTCTGACTTCCTAAGGAAGCTGGCTTATTTAACAGCCTGCCCTTATTAGTTTTCAGTTGTGAAGTGCTGCTGAGGAGTGCTAGCTAGTCAGTACTTCCTCTCTCTGCACTGGCTGAGCTTGCTCTGCCAGCAAGAGAAAACCCTCAGATACATTTGAACAGCAGGATCTGAGAGCATTGCAATGGTGAGTATCAAGGCATTGTGGCCAGCACACGATCAGCATCTGTCCATGAAATGTCCTTCTCATCCCTCAAGAGGAAGTAACAGACATCTCTGTTGACTCTAGGCAGCTCTGGTGGCATAGTCCATAAAGAGTTGCATGGCTACCCCAAAGGCCATGACTTTCTAGAGTTTGAAAGATGGGCAATCACCTCTTGTGCGATTCATAGCCTATTGAAAACCCTCTGGAGCATCAGCTATAAGTAGATTGCAACTAGTAGAAGGCAATTCTGTCTTTGTGGTTTTTTTTTTTTAATTTTATTAGTTTTAATGAACATTTAGAGAGATTTTGGGTTTTCATTCATTCATTGTTGCACTGTTTTCTCCACCCTCATCCCCAGTTCGTTCTTCTTCCCCCCCATGTCTGTTTTAATTGTCCAATTGCCACAGTGCTTGTCAAAGCCAGTTCTGATTAATCTCCTTTGTCAGTGTGTCCCT
>NW_006400014.1:742728-747448 GCF_000299155.1 Elephantulus edwardii
CCCTCCCCCAGGTCCACTCCACCATGTAGCCATCGCTCTAGACTCCTATCATGACCAAAATACCTAATCACATATCTCTTTTAAACAGTTTTCTCTTTGATGTCTCTGATTAGAGTCACTCGATTTTTATAGTGCCACAGTTTATCAGGGCACTTACCACAATTGTGAGTTTGACTACCTTCCCCTCTAAACTAAAAGCTTCATTAGGGAAGTGAGTTATTCCAAATTCATCTTGGTATCATCAGTACTAGCCATAGTCCCTGGCACACTAAAATTCAATTGATCCAATATTCCACAAATACTTTAGGACTAAATAAGTGACAGTCATTGTTTTGGGAGCAATATATTCTACTTGGGAATCTTATCATCTAATATACAGAAGTAAGAAAAAATCCTGTAACCCAATAGATATGATATTTTGATGTATTTGAAAATGCTACAGAGAGTATAAAAGACATTAGAGATAAACACGTGAAAGAGTTGGCAAGGCTGCATTTCAAACCTTTGTATATGAGGTCTTCATGATTTTGGATTTTGAGGAGATACCTGATGACAACAACAAATGAAGGAAGTCTTCTCCTAGGAGACAATAAATGAATGATAAGATCTTATGTACCACAGAGTCAGAACAGACTCATAGCTGACCCTACAGTGGGTTTTCAAAGGCAATAAATTGCATACGAGGAGACTCCCTATCTTTTCTCACAGAGCAGCTGGTGGAATTGAACTTTGTTCTTTTGAATTAGCAGTGTAACTCTTTACCACTAGACCATGAGAACTCCCTAATAGATGAATATAGATTACTGAAAACAATGAAAAGAGCATTGTCATGTGGAGACTTGGAGAAAATAATAATATCAGGTGGTTGTTGTTGTTGTTATGTGCTGTCGAGTCGCCTGCGACTCATAGCGACCCTATGTACAACAGCCCTAAACTCCGCTCTGTCCTGTGCCAATCGCACCGTCTCTGACACTCCCATCCTAATTATCCCAGTCACTGAATCAATCCACCTCATAGAGGGCCTTCCCCTCCTGCGCTGTCCTTCCACCCTCCCAAGCATGATGTCCTTCTCCAAGGACCGGTCTCTCCTCACAACATGTCCAAAGTATGTTAGATGGAGCCTCAGAATCCTTGCCTCCAAGGAGCCACCCGGTTTAACCCTTTCCAGGACAAATCTGTTTGATTTCAGGTGGAGGAATTAAAAATTGCAAAGTCTCAAAAGTAAGAACTATGGTGAAATAGTCAAAGATCAGAAATGGCAGGTCTTTACTGTAGGGAATGAGAGGAAAATGTTAAAAGTACACCCAAAGACCTTTTCTGCATCAATTGATAGGATCATGTGGTTCTTAGTCTTTGCTTTGTTAATGGTGATGAATTACACTAATTGATTTTCTTATGTTGAACCATCATTGCATACCTGTTATGAATCCCACTTGAACATGATAAATAGACAGTTTGGCATTTCCTCCAAAAGTTGAACACATAGATTCCACATGACCCAGCCATTCCATTACTAGAAATATACTACAAGGAAATTAGAACTGAGATACAAACGGAGCTCTGTATAGCAATGTTCATAGCAGCATTATTCATCATTACAAGATCATGGAAACAGCCCAAATGTCCAACTACAATTGAAGATATTAAGAAATTGTGGTACATTCATACAATGGAATGCTATGCAGCACTCTGGAGCATCAATTTTGAAAAATACTATATAACTTGGGAGAGACTGGAGAGCATTATGCTGAATAATGAACTAACTCAGTCTAATAAGGACAAATGCTGCATAAGACCATCATTGTAAAAATAGAAGGATAACTAGTAAAATATGTATGAGGACCCATCGGAGGAGGGGGTGGGAGCAGAGGAGTGAGGATGGGTAGGGATGAAACCACAGGGTTGTACAGATTGGTAGGTGGAGGGAGGGGCTGAAGAAAATGGGAAGGATCCAACGGAAACGTGAAAAGACTGGGTACTGCAAGCAACAAATGCTGGCGAGGTTGTGGAGAAACTGGAACCCTTATTCACTGTTGGTGAGAGTGTAAAATGGTGCAACCACTGTGGAAAGTGGTATGGCGCTTTCTCAAAAAGTTGCAAATAGAGATACCATTTGACCGAGCAATTCCACTTCTGGGAATATACCCCCAAAAGACCATAACTGACATCCAAGGAGATATATGCACACCGATGTTTATTGCCGCTTTGTTCACAATAGCAAGGAGTTGGAAACAATCTAAGTACTCATCAACCAACAAATGGATAGAGAAGCTGTGGTATAGTCACACAATAGAATACTACGCTGCATTCAAAAACAAGGTGCTCGGGCAATATTATTCAAAATGGGTGACCCTGGAGGACATTATGCTGCGTGAAGTAGCTCATTCACAAAAGGACAAATTCTGCATGGTGCAACTCTTGTAAAATAGGACTGACCTCGGGGTTGGAGGGAGATGAGAAAGATGGGTTCAATAATGTATGCTGCACTGAAACAGATGAGGGAGAAAACTGTTTAGTAGGGATGTATGATTAGGTATTTTTTGTCATGACAGGACTCCAGAGTGAAAGCTGTATAGTGGAGTGGACATGGAGGGAGGGATTGCAAAACAATGAAAGAATTTTTCTTTTACTTTTCCAAAGGGGTAGTGTACTAGGGGGGAAAGGTCGCGAGGGGAGAAAAGTGTAACAATGAATGAAAGGAAATCCAAAGTCTCTGTAAATTTTCATTGAAATTAATAATAAATTTTTTAAAAAAAGACAAAAATCCTAAAAAGAAAGAAAAGATTGGGTACTGATGGGCATTGTCCAATGGTGATTGATTTACTAAAACATAGTGCAAAGCACTCTGGGCCAATTGGCAGCATCATGATGGATGGTGAAGGGATTGAGATTTTTCACAGCTTTAGTTTGCTTGGCTCCACAATCAACAATCTCAGCACCAGCAGCCAGAAAATGAAAAGACACATTGTGGTGGGAAGGTCTGCAGTTAGAGACCTTTCTAAAGTACTGAAGAGCAACGATTTCAGTCTGGAGACTAAGGTGCGCCTGATTCAGACCATGGTCTTTGCAATCACTTGCTATGCATCAGAGAGTTGGACAATTCTAGGGTGATAGAAGGAGAATTGATGCCTTTGAGCTGTGGTGTTGGAGATGAGTATTAAATATACCAAGAACTGCTAAGAGAAAGAACAGGTTTGTCCTGGAGAAGGGTAAACCAGGTTGTTCCTTGGAGGCAAGGATTCTGAAGCTTCATCTGACATACTTTGGACATGTTGCAAGGAGGGATCAGTCCTTGGAGATAGACATCATGTTTGGAAGGGTGGAGGGACAGCACAAGAGAGGAAGACCCTCGATGAGATACATTGATTCAGTGACTGGGGAAATGGGGTTAGGTGTGTCAGAGACAATGGGATTGGCCCATGATAGAGTAGGGTTTAGAGCTGTTGTGCATAGGGTTGCTATGATTCGTGGCAACTCGACAGCACATAACAACAACAAAACAGTACATGGGAATAATTGTATGAAAAACAGTATGAATGAAGAATAGTGTGAAACACAATGTATATGAACTTTGTGGGCAAACCAATATAAATTTTTTTTCTAAATTTTAAAATAATAGAAGTATGTGCAAAAGAGTTAAAGTAGGAACTCAAAGAAATAGTGGTACATCACCATTCCTTATTCACAATAACAAAAATACAGACGAAAACCAAGTATCCAAGAACAGATGAATGGCCAAAATACGTTATATATAGACAAGGAAATCTATTCAGTCATAAGAGAAATAGATTTCTGAAACTTGCTATGATATGAACAAACCTTGAAAATATTATGCTGTGTAAAACAAGTCCATAAGAAAAGGACAAATATGAATGTTTCATACAGAGGAAGCATGCAATAAACAGATATATAAAGAGACCACAGTAGATTAGTCATTACCAGAGGATGATGGGAGACAGAAATACAATTACCGAGGTTTTGTTTAGGATAACAAGATGTAATTCATGTTACTAAGTTGCACATTTAAATGCATAAAATGGTGAATTTTAGAACTATTTTATCACCTTTTTCTAATGCCAGGAGAAAAGATTAGAAAAAATAATAGGGCCAGACCATAGAGAGGCTTTTTGGTATTCTAAATCAATCTAACATTCCAAATCAATAGACATAAAAAGTCAAGTTTACATTAAAAATAATTTCCTATAGTTGTCTGGATACTTTGATTAAAATTAGTTTCTGGACTGACTTACTAAGATATCTACCTCAATTAGGACCAACTGAATGTTTCAAATGACAGATGGATGTGCTCAGCAGTCTATGCCAGGAATTTGAGAAGACAGCTGCCCACTCAACAGACGAGAAGAGATCCATGTTTGGTCCCATTCCCAAGAAAAGATGATCCAACAGAATGTGGAAATTATATAACAATATCATTAATGAACTGAAGAACAAATTCAAACCTCGAGTTGCTATAATCAAGGATGCTTTCGGCAGAATGTTAAATGATCCAGGAAGTAATAAAAGAAGATGGAAAGAATATACCGAGTCACTGTATCGAAAGGAATTGGAAAACACAGAAGAATTTCATGAAACAACATATGAGCAAGAGCCTATGGTGATGAAAGAAGAAGTTCAGTCTGCTTTGAAGGATATGGCAAAAAATAAGGCTCCAGGAATAGATGGTATACCAATTGACATATTTCAGTTAACAGATGCTGCC
>NW_006400014.1:748755-776104 GCF_000299155.1 Elephantulus edwardii
TAGGGCTGTTGTACATAGGGTCGCTATGAGTCGCAAGAGACTCGACGGCACATAACAACATCATTAATATCACATGTAAGCAAAATACTGCTGAAGATCATTAGACAGCGAACTTCCAGGCATTTAAGCTGGATTTGGAAGAGGTGATAGCATCAGGGATATTGTTGCTGATGTCAGAAGAACTCTGGCTGAAAGTGAAGAACATCAGAAGAATGTCTATTTGTACTTTATTGATTATGCAAAAACATTTGATCATAACAAAATAGGACTAACATAGAGAAGAATGAGAACACTTAATTGTGCTAATGTGACACCTATACCTAGACCAACAGGCCCTTGTATGACTCAAAAGGGAACATGGAATGGTTTAAAATTAGGAAAAGTGACACTTCACCAAAGGAAACATTCAGATAGTGAACAAACACACGAAGAAATGTTTAAAATCCCTAGTTCTGAGAAAGATCTAAATAAAAACAACTATGAGATTTCATCTTGCTCCAGGAAAATAGCAAAATTCAACAGAGCAGCAAACAACAAATGCTGGCAAGGTTGTGCAGAGACTAAAACCCTCTGTAAAACATTCCGTTGGCACTGATTGAGGTAGAGATTAAAATCCACTGCTGGTGGGAGGATAGAATGGTGCAACTACTATGGAAGGCAGTCTGGTGCTTTCTCAAAAAGTTGGAAATAGAAATATCATTTGACCTAGCAATCCCACTATTGGGAATATACCCTCTAGAAACCAGAACCACCATCCAAACAGATGTGTGCATACTTATGTTTATTGCTGAGTTATTCACAATAGCAAAGAGGAGGAAGCAACTCAAGTGCCTATCAACAATTAACAGACAGAAAAACTTTGGTATGTTCACACAATGGAAAACTATGCAGCACTGAAAAAAACAATGAACTTGTAATACATTACACAATATGAGTGACCCTGGAGGACATTATGCTGAGTGAAATGTCTCAATCACAAAAGGACAAGTACTACCTAACACCACTGTTATCAAATAGGACTGACATGGGGGGGTGGGAGGAGTATAAGAAAAGAGTGGACAGATAATCAGCACTGCATTGGAAAAGATGAAGGAAAGAACTGTATAAAAGGATTACATGATTAGGCATTCTGTGTATGCCAACAGTTCAGAATAAGAGGCACATTGCAAAGAGGACTGGGGAAGGGGGAGGGAAGGAGGAGGGAGGAAATAACAACAGTAAATGAATATTTTTTAATAAATTTTTTTAAAGAAAGTGAACTGGGGGGGAAGGGAGGAGGCAAGAAAAATGTGCAATAATGAATGAATGAAAATCTAACCTTTCTGTAAAGTTTCATGAAAATCACAATTAAAATAAAATATTAAATAAAAATAGGAAAGGCATGTTTCTGGGTTGTATCCTTTCTCCATACTCATATAACCTGTTTGCTGGACAAATTATTTGAGAAGTTGGACTCTACGAAGAAGAATGTGGCATCAGGATTCGAGGAAGACTCATCAATAACATTCATTATGCAGACGATACAGCCTTGCTTGCTGAAGGTGAGGAAGACTTGAAGCACTTGTTTCAGAAGGTTAAACACTGCAGCCTTCTACATGATTGCCTCTCAGTTTCAAGAAAACAAAATTTCTCACCTCTGGACTTACTAAGCAACATCATGAAGGACAGAGAAAGGACTGTCAGTGTCAATAACTTCATTCTATTTGGATTCAGAATCAATAACCTTGGTACCAGCAGTCAAATTATCAGGAGATTTCTGTACTGGGAAAGCCAGTAGTCAGGAACTTCTACAAATTATTGAGGAGTAATGGTGCCAGTTTGAGGATTAAGGTGTACTTGATTTAGGCCATGGTCTTTTCAGTCACTTACTACACATCTGAGAGCTGAATAATGAATAAGGATAACAGAAGAACAATTAATGCTAACTGTGGTGTTGGAGAAGCATGCTGAAGAGCCTATGAAATGGCAAAAGAACAGACAGACATATCTTGGAGAAGGTGCAGCCAGAGTGGTCCCCGGAGGCAGAGATGATAAAGCTTCATCTCACATACTATGGGCATGTTGCTAAGAGAGGTTATTCCTTGGAGAGGGACATCATACTTGGAAAGGTAGAGAGGAAGACTCTCAACCAAATAGGGTAACACAGTGATAACAGCAATGGGCTTGAGTGTGTGAGAGATTGTGAGGATGGCATGGGATAGGACAGTGTTCAAATTTGTTGTTCTTAGTGTTACTGTAAGTTGTATTCAACTCAACGGCATCGAATAACAACAACCTCAATCTCTGTAGCATAAGTACAGGGTTGAAATGTTGATGAGTATGCTATTCCCCACTACTGCCTATTTATTTTTGCATTCAAATTAACAGCAACGTTGTGACCTTTGGAATAGCCAAGGCCACAAAAAATAAGTCCAGTGTAATGATTGCCTTCTTGGCTCAATCTCCTGTTAAAATTGGCCCTTTGAAGTCTTTTTTCCATTTAACCTCAGTTTCCGCTTTGGTAAAGCAAAAAAAGTAAAGACTAAAGGACTTTAAAGGATTCATTTGTCAGCTCTATCAATTTGTTTGGGTCTTTAAAAATTTTTTTTATTTCTTGTAATTTATTTTTGTTTTAATTTTACACTGGTTTACCTACAAAGTTTATATACATTGCCCCTCATCCCAAATCTGCCCCACCTCCCCAACACACTCTCCACCCACCCATCAAACTATGACCCCATTATTACACCCCTCAGCTATGCCCACCCCTCGGATCCTTCCCCCTTAGATCCTCATACTCATTTTACTTATAATTTCTACAATCATGGTCTTTCACAGTATTTGTCTTATGGGACTGAGTTAGTTTATTTAGCATAATACTCTCCAGTCCCTTTGGAAAGTGGCTCTGGCATTATAGTGGTTAAGTACCTAGCTATTAACCAAAAGGCCGGTGGTTTGCATCCACCAGCAACTTCACAGGAAAGAGTAGCAGCAGTCTGTTTCCATAAAAATTGTAGCCTCAAAAGCTCTATTGGTCAGTTTTCTGAATCAACTTGTACAAATTGAGAAGATAAATTATGTGATTATTTTAATAGGAAATATTTAAAGCATTTACAGGGGTGGAAAAAATATAATGAACCTCCATATACCCATTTTCCCATTCACCTTCAAAATTTAAAGATTCTCACTACTGGGCCAATTGGCAGCATCAGTATGGATGGTGAAGAGATTGAGATAGTTAACAGTTTTAGTTTAGTTGGCTCCACAGTTGACACTCTTGGTAACAGCAGCCAGGAAATCAAGAAACGAATTGCATTGGAAAAGTCAGCTGTGATGTGAGGGACCTCTCAAAAGTACTGAGCAACGACGTCAGGCTGGAGACTAAGGTATGCCTGATCCAGGCTCTAGTCTTCACAATTACGTGTTATGCATCAGAGAGCTGGACAATGACTAGGGATGATAGAAAGAGAATTGATGTCTTTGAGCTGTGGTGCTGGAGAAGAGTGTTGAATATACCATGGACTGCTAGGAGAACTAACAGGTTTGTCCTAGAGAGGGTAAAACCGGAATGCTCCTTGGAGTCAAGAATTCTGAGGCTTCGTCTGACATATTTTGGGTATGTTGCAAGGAGGGACTGGTCCTTGGAGAGGGACATCAAGTTTGGGAGAGTGGAGGGACAGCGCAGGAAAGGAAGATCGTCAATGAAATGGATCAAATCTGTGATTGGGGTGGTGGGAATGAGGGTGTTGAGATGGCGAGGTTGGCACAGGATAGAGAAGCATTTAGGGCTCTTGTACATAGGGTCACTATGAGTAGCAAGTGACTCGATGGCACATAATAACAACAATATTTTTACACATGTCAGAATTTAAGCAACCAAATAAACTCATGCAAGCTTGCTATTTGAGGTCCCAACCACATATCAGAGGGATGTAGCACTTCTTTGTGCTTATGGTCAGCGAGGGCTGGGTGCCCTGGGACATTGCCAAGCATCACCTAAAGCAAAGTTAGTGAGCAAAATAGATAGATGGTCATTTAGTTACCTATTGCCACTGAGTTGATTCTGACTTCATAGAAACCCTGAAGAATATAGCTCTTGTTGTTGTGTACTGTTCAGTCAGAAACGACCCATAGCTGACACTCTAGTGGGTTTGCAAAAGCAGTTTAATCGCATAAGAGGAGAGGCCCATCCTTCTCCCTCAGAACAGCTAGTGGATACAGACCACATGCCTTCAGGATTACAGCACAGCTTCTCACTACAAGGCCACCAGAGCTCCTTGAAGAATATCCTGGATGAGACGGATTGCTTCAGTAATTGGGGGAATGGGGGTAGGTGTGTCAGAGACAATGAGGTTGGTTCACTGTAGAGCAGAATGTTACACATAGATTTACTGTGAGTCATAAGTGACTCAAAGGCACATAACAACAGTCGTTCTATTATTAATACACACGACATTGTGAGAGGTGCAACAATACAGGGACACAGTCCATTCCTTATAAACTCACAGCCTAGTAGATTGAGAACGTGACATCGACCTGGTACCTGTCCTCTGATCACACTGCAATTTCCTGTTATATCTGCACTTTCCAGGTATAGCACCTTTCACCCTTGCTTCCCTTCTTCCCAAGGAAGTCAGGTTTTGTTTGTTTTGGCAAACTAACTTGAAGGTTTTATTTATGTTTTCAAATTCTTTTTTGTTGAGAAAAGTTCAGAGCAAAACAAACACCAGTTTAACAACTGCTACATGGACAATTCAGTAACGTGATAACATCCTTTTAACTGTACAACCACTCTCGTCCTCCTTCTCCAAACTATTGCTCTACCAGTAACATGAACACACTGCCCTCTACCTTTCTCTAAATATGCAAGTTGTTGTCAGTTTGGTCTTACATAGATATTCCTTTAAAAGAACATAACATTCATGGTAGGGATTGCAAAACATCTTTTGTTATTGTTGACAGTTACCTCTGTCTCTGTTTTGGTGAGTCAACACATTAATTCTAACATTTCTTTCTCTAGTTACCAGGAGAGAGGGCAATCTGCTCTTCCTTAACCTCTGCTGGTGGAAAAGAATGATACTGTGGCTGTATGATACCTGGCTGTGCATTTACAGACACCAGTTCCCAGGACCCTTTACAACACGCAGTTTCGCTCTGCACATGACATCTTTTCTGGAGTGTCTGGTGTTCACTAGATCAATTGCTCTCACAATTCCCAGTGAGTGAACATGAAACTCTCTCTCACTGATTGAGTGACTTAACACCAGCCAATTAGAGCTTAAACTGTCTAATTAAGCCAGAGATGAAGCCATCAACTCGCTGAATTCCAAGGCCTGTTAACTTTACCTAAACAATAGATTAAGGTCAGGTGTATATTATCATTGGGAATAACTGGTAAAGGAATAAAGCACTTTGCAAATATACACACTCTGGGAATCTTAACAAGAATGAGCAAAAAAAGACAATGACACTTTTTAAAAAAAGTAAAAACAAATACAAAATTTCTGAAAACACCCTGTTAATATCCTTTCTCAAATACATGTACTTCTGAATCCAATTACTGTTTAAATGTGCATTGTCACACAGGAAATCTATCATAAACAGTAGATCTTCATTTTTATCTGTGTTTTGCAATTATAATAGGCCATCTTTGTTTACTACACTATAATGTGGACCAAAGCAGCTTTGTTATATTAGTTTAGCCACAACTCACAAATACTACGTGTGTCTTAGTCAACTCCTACATCAATATGATAATTACTCCTCATGCCTCCCTCCTCTAAGAACAATAAAACTGTTCACTTCAGAAGCATAAATATTTGCTGTTCGTGGCAAATGAGAGAAAATAACGATGTGTGTGCTTCTAAACTGGACCGTTCGTGTATAAGGCTTAAAATCAACCACCTAAAAGACTCTCTTCCACGATAAAACTAGCACCTGCAAGAGAAAAGAAATATGCAAGGAGAGCTATTGGAATCTGATTTAGCCAACCACAAATGTTTTATAAACATCACCACACACAGAGACACCATCCTAATCTGTCCCCAAAGCTATAGCTGCATTGGTTTCTGAGAAAGTATTTCGCAAAGAGGCATTTTAAGAAAGTCAGCAAGAGAGAAGGGGGGGGCGGGGAAACAACAACAAACCACTTCTCAGGTATGTGTATGTTATTAATCATAATTAAGGCAGATTTGACAGCTTCTTGGCAACAGAAACAACGCGTTCCTTTCCCTGACATCAAAATCCTAAAGGAATACTTGCTGTTTCATTATCAACTTCACTGGTCTTTACACCAACAATGTGTACTTTGAGAGTATGAGGTCTTAGAGGAGCCTGAGTTTGGATAATTTCTGTTTGCCCGCTGCAGACGCCATGTACGTAAATGAGAATGAAAGCTGGACTGGTGCAGAGACAGAGTGCAGTGAACCAGCCGCCTGGTTAAGACGTGAGTCCCGGGAAGTCACGTGACCGGCCCCATAATGCATTGCGGCTGAAGGGTCATCTTTAGCCGTGTTGGTTTTGGTCTCTGCAAGTAGCTGTGCACTTTTGATTTCCCATTAAATTGGAAAGGGAGCACTCAGTTCCCACTGCAATGGCATTCTTTGATGAGATGGTGAGAAATGGATATCTTTTGAGAGAGAGACTCATTTTAATAGAACCTAACAAGAGAATTGCCTCCATTTAATCACGCCCAATTTCATTAATGTGTTTTCTAACAAGATGCCCCTGTGCAAAAAAGGTACTGAGGATCGCTATGTCCTACAGGAAGCATCACCAGGAAAACAACTTCATGCTTTTACAAATGATGTCAAGGGATTTATTTTCATCATCTTCTGACCACAAACCTCTGTCACGTTGTCTTTCAGGCTAGAGAGAAATCGGCCTTATTTATGAATTTCCGGCTCACTTTCTGCTGTTTTCTTTCTCAGAAAACTCGGGCTTAAAATGCTTTTGCAAATTGTTGTGCCTGTGTCTACGTGTGCCTGTATAAAACATAGGTTGATGTTTGACTGACTCTTCAGCCACTTCCCACTTGAAAGATGACCACTGCCATTCTTAAAGCTTCTGTCTGGTGTTCATTCTCCTTCTTACATTGTCTTTTATTTTTGTTCTCATCCCCTTCTCTAGCCTTCTCTCTGACTCATTGACCCTCTAACTTTCTCTCCCGTTCTCTTACTCTCAATCTCCTGCTCTCTTCTTTGCTATTTCTTTTCTCACTCAGCTTCTGTTCTTTGTTCCTATGTGTGCTTTTCTTAAAATGTGTGCACTTCCTAGGCCTCACTGCAGAGAAAAGAAATTTTCTCTAGGAGCTCTAATTCTTGATAAGTGGAAGAGTTTCCTAATTTTTGAAAGCAGAAGTCTTGCTAAATTCTTAGAAAATAACACGAGAGCATCCTTTTAAACCACCATTTAGGAAAAAGAGAAGACCTTTGGGGGACATTTTCTTGATGATTTTTCAACTGAACATATTTTTCTAAATGAGAAAGACCAGGAAGAAAAGCCTAGTGATCTACTTTCAAGAATTATGCACTTCTTCCTCACCCCATGCCTGCTCTCAGCCTACCTCCTGTCTCAGAACCTCCCCCTTCACCTCTGGCTGTGCTTCAGACCCTGGGCCACAGTGATTGAACAGATCCCTGCACCTTGCAGAATCAAGTTCCTTCGCTTGGCAATATTTAGTAAGCCCGGGGACTTAAAAGAAATTTGGGCAGGATGAGGTGCCACTTCCTTTTCTGGAGCAGTGAGCTCCCCACCTAAGATACACAGGCCAATGTCTCACTAGACAACAGGTAAAGAGTTTAAAAAAAAAAAACCCAAAAAAACCCCCAAACCCAAAACACTCTATCATAGTAATGACATGGAAGAAACAGGCTACATCATAGTCTACACAAAACCAAAAGAAGATTTCACCTCATAAAAGTGACCAAAACACAGAACCAATTGATTTTCTGAAACCAGAAAATCTGATGGAACTAACAGAGAATTCAAAAGAACAATAATTGAATATTTTCAATGATAAAAGAAAAAACTCAATAAAAAATTGTAGAATTCTACAAGCAAAAGTCAAGAGGAACTTAGAAACACAATTCAAAGCAATGAAGATAAAACAAACAAGATATTAGAAGCCCTAGAAAAACAAGAGACTGCAATCCAGAATATTAAGACCAGTGCCTCAGAAGTTGTCAACATGCTGGAGGGACAGATGATAAGAATTTAAGAGTCAGAACTAAGAATCAGTGAAAGAGAAGAAAGAGTTCTCAGCACTGATCTGCTAGAGGAAAAAGCAGAGTCAAAAAAGCAGGAAAGTGAAGAAAGCCTAAAAATAATGTGAGGCACTAACAAGAAAAAAAAATGTGCATAATTGGAATGCCAGGAACAAGAAGAAGCAAGAATTAGGTAAAGAAAATTTTCTAGGAATAATAAAGAATGAGAGACTATAGATACAACAAGCTGAGCAAACTACATATGGAATGAACCCTAAAAGAAAAACATTAAGACATATAGTCAGATTCGCCAGTATAAAAAACAAGGAGAGAATTCTAAAAACCACTGAGAAAAACCAAAAAGTAACTTATAAAGGAGAACAAATAAGATCAAGTGCCTATATCCATCAAATACGAGCAAGAGATGAACATATTCTCAGAAAAGTAGAACCTAAGGGAGTTTTTAAAAACAAGACTAGCATTGCAGAAAATGCTGAGGGAAGTCCTTCTTACAAAGATGCCACAGAAAGCAGGATGGACCAAAATAACCAGCAACAACACCAAAAATAAGTAGTAAAATCTTGCCTCTCAATAGTTACACTGAATGTGAATGTTTAAATGCATCAGTGAAGAGGAAAAGAGTAGCAGAATGGATAAAAAGGTAAAGCCCATCAATATGCTGTCTACAAGGGACACACTTAAAAAGTGACAGTTTTTTTAAAAAGTGAAGATAAAGACAGATTAAAAATCAAAGGGTAGAAAAAAATATCCCGCAAATGGCAACCAAGAAAAAGCAGAAGTAGCAATATTAATCTCCATTCAAATAGATTTCTGTGTAAAAGCTATCACAAAGGATGAGAAAGGGAACTATATAATACTAAAAGGGTCAAAAGAACAAGAGGACATAACCATAATTAATATCTATGCACCAACTGATAGATCTGCAAAATATACAAAGCAAATCTTAATAGATTTTTTAAAAAGGAGACATCACCACTGTATTAGGAGATTTCAATACATCACTCTCAAGGAAAGATTGAACTACCAGAAAGAAACTCAACCAAGATC
Source organism: Elephantulus edwardii (assembly GCF_000299155.1). NCBI lineage: Eukaryota > Metazoa > Chordata > Mammalia > Macroscelidea > Macroscelididae > Elephantulus > Elephantulus edwardii. Next base: position 758,007 of record NW_006400014.1, read on the forward strand.
CTGAAGACTTAAACTACACAAGGATCAGCTATGGGTCAGTTCCAACTCTACGGTAAACAACAACAACAATAGGCCAGTATCTCTCATAAACATAGATGCAAAAATCCTTAGCAAAATCCTGGCCAAAAGAATCCAACAGTAAATTTTAAAAAGTAATAATTCATCATGATCAAGTGGGATTCATAATAGGTATGCAAGGATGGTTCAACATAAGAAAAGCAACTAACATAATTCATACCATTAACATAGCAAAGAACCATATGATCCTATCAATTGACTCAGAAAAGGCCTTTGACAAAATCCAACAGCTTTTTCTGATTAAAATACTCAACAAAATAGGAATCAAGGGGAATTTACTCAAATAGTGAAAAAGTATATTTGCAAAACCAAGACCCAACATCATTCACGATAGGCAAGGATGTCCACTATAACCTCTCCTATTCAATATAGTATTAAAAGTGTTAGTGAGACAAGACTAGAAAGTAAGAGGTATCCAAATCGGCAAAGAAGAAGTAAAATTGTCTCTATATGCAGATGACATGATAGTATATTTAGAAAATCCTAAAGATTCAGCGAGAAAACTATTGGACATAGTCAACCAATTCAGCAAAGTAGCAGGGTACAAGTTCAACATACAAAAATCAATTGGATTTCTCTACAGTGACAAGTAGAATATAGAAATGGAGCTAAGGAAAACAATACTAATCACAATAGCTAACCACAGGTGAAATATTTGGGAATAACTATAACTAGAGTCATAAAAGACCTACTCACAGAAAACTACAAAACATTACTATGAGAAACAAAAACATATTTGGAGAAATGGGAAAATATATCATACTCATGAATAGGAAGACTCAATATTGTGAAGTTGACAATTCTACCAAAAGCAATCTGCAAATTCAATGCAATCCCAATACAGTACTAATTCCATTCTTCAGTGAGATGGAAAAGGCAATTTCCAACTTTATTTAGAATGACAAGAGACTCTGAATAAGCAAAACACTACTGAAAAAGAGAAATAAAGTAGGTGGCATCACACTCCCTGATCTCAAATCCTACTACAAAGCTGTGATGGTCAAGACAGCATGGTACTGGTTCAGCAATAGACACATAGATCAATGGAATAGAATTGAGAACCCAGAAATCAGCTCATCCACCTATGGTCAACTTATCTTTGACAAGGAGATGGAATTGTTTAAGTGAGAAAAGGACAGTCTCTTTAAATCACTTTAAATAAGGAATGCTGCATTGGAACAGATGAAGGAAAGAACTGTTTTAAAGGAATATATGGGCTGGTCCGAGTGCAGTGGAGGCCGCAACTAATTGATCACAGCCAGAAATATATGATTAGGCATTATTTGTATGACAATTGGAAACTTATGTGCCGAAAACTTAAGCAAGACCCACACCTCACACCTTATGTTGTTGTTGTTGTTGTTATGTGCTGTCGAGTTGCTTGCAACTCATAGCTACCCTATGTACAACAACCCTAAATCCTGCTCTGTCCTATGCCAATCTCACTGTCTCCAACACACCGACCCGGATTACTCCAGTCACTGAATCAGTCCACCTCACAGAGGGTCTTCCCCTCCTGCACTGTCCCTTCACCCTTCCAAGCATGATGTCCCTCTCCAAGGACTGGACCCTCCATGCAACATGTCCCAAGTATGTCAGATGGAGCCTCAGGATCCTTGCCTCCAAGGAGCAGTGCAGTTTAACCCTCTCCAGGATGAATGTATTTGCCTTCTTAGCGGTCCATGGTCATACCTTATAAAAAAACCAATTCAAGGTGGATCAGGGACCTAGAAATAAAACCAAAAAGTATAAAATTCATCATAGAAAAGCTATGAAGAACCCTAGAAGCCCTAATCCACAGCATTAAGAGTCTCCCAAGCATAATGAAATCTTACAAGCAGGAGAGAGTAAAATAAATTAATGGGACCTTCTAAGAATTAAATCCCTTGTACACATCAAAAAACTTTTCCAACAAAGTAAAATGGAAACCCACAGATTGGGAAAAAGTTTTTGACAATGATTTATCTGATAAGGGATTTTTATCTAAATCTATGGAATACTCCAGAACCTCATCAAGAAACAGGTATAGAATCCAATTACAAAAAGAGCACAGGATATGAATAAGCACTTCTCCAAAGATGACATTCAGAGAGTAAACAGACACATGAAGAAATGTTAAAATCAGAGAGATGCAAATCAAAACAACTACGGGATACAATCTTACTCCAGGAACAATAGCAAAAGTTCAACAAGGCAGCAAAGAACAAATGCTGGCATGGTTGTGGAGCAATTGAAACTCTTATACACTGCTGGTGGGAATGTAAAATGGTACAATCACTATGGAAGATGGCCTGCTGCTTTCTCAGAAAGTTGGAAATAGAAAATTCTTTTGATCTAGCAATTCCACTACAAGAAATATACCCTCAAGAAATCACAGTTTCAACACAAACAGCTGTTATGTACACCATGTTTACTGCTGAGTTGTTCACAATAGCAAAGAGCTAGAAACAACCCAAGTGCCCATCAACAAATGGATAGAAAAACACGATATATTCATACAATGGAATTCTATGCAGCACTGAAAAACAAGGTACTTATAAAATATTACACAACATGGGCAACCTTGGAGAACATTATGCCAAGTGAAATATCTATCACAAAAGGGCAAATATAAGGGGAGCTCTGGTGGCCTAGTGGCAAGAAGCTGCAACTACAATCCCAGAAGTGTACAGTTCGAATCCACCAGATGCTCTCCCGGGGAAGGAGGGGCAATCTCCTCCTGTACCAGTCAGATCTGATTTGATGCTACATGCACACAAAAATAATAAAATAAAATAAAAAGGGCAAATATGGTATAACACCACTTCTATAAAACAAGACTGACATGAGGGTTGAGGGGCAACCAAGAAAAGAGGGAATAAATGATGACTGCATTGGAAGAGATGAAGAACCACTTAAAAGAAATATATGACTAGGCATTATTTGTATGACAACAGTCCAGAATAATACGTGCATAGCAAAATAAACTGGTGGGGGTGGGGGAATTATGCAACAATGAATGTTGTGTGGTGTTTTTTTTTTTTTAAGTGTACTAAGGGTTAGGGAGGATATGTGCAACCATGAATGAATGAAAATCCAACTTTTCTGTAAACTTACATCAAAATAATAATTTTTTTTAAATGGGGGGATGGAGAAAAGCCTACAAATTACAACAGGTAATTACAACATGAACTCACCATTCATTGAGTCAATTTGACAACAATAGCAAAATATCACAGATATTTCTTATCTTTAGTTTAATAAAAAAAGAAATTAATATGCATGATAACAGTGTAAAGCAGTAATAGAGGACAAAGGATTATACTCCTAGGTAGACAAACCCAACATGTCCAAAGCCCCATGTGATTTTCAAAGTTTTCTACCCTATTACCCAGTCAGAGAACAGCATCAGTTCATACAAAAAGGTGGAAGCAAGATAGATTTTCTTTTTTCTTATCTAGGCTAATTAAATTAAAGGAAAAATTTTAAATCTTAATTACTTTGGCAATTGCCCCAGTAGTTTTTGGCTTCCTTTTGCTTCTTGTTGTTGCTTTATTGCCTTTCAGTTGAGCATGATTCATAGCAACTCTATGAACAAAAGGCCTGAAGATTTTCTATAACTATTGTCATTTCTCCAAGTTCATAGAGCTTCCAGAGGCATGTAGTTTAGGAAGGGAATGCCACTCCTGCTTCCAAACCTGTCTTAAACTGGGAGCTTAAAAAAACACTGTCCATCATGGGCAGCCATTATGGTATTTGACCCCCAATGGCAAAAGGTTCAGCATCAGAGAAAACCCAGATTACTTCATTGCAGCAAACTGACAGAAGAGTGATGTACAACTTAGAAGAAAGTTCTTTCAAAAACTGTGAAATAGACTCGGTAGTGCCAATAGTTGGATGGAACTTCAGTGTGAAACAAGATAACTTCCTTTCTTGTGACAGAACTGCCTCCACATCCATTGTTTATGAATTACATCTGTCCCAAATTAATGCCCTAATAAACCAAAAGAAATCTATTGCTGCTAATTCACATTCATAGTGCCCCTGTGAGACAGAGTAGAACTGTCCTCATGGGGTTTTGAAAGCTGGACATCTCTGAGGAAGCAGACTGTCACATCCTTTTTTCTGCAGAATGGCTAGTGCCCTAGAACCAATGACCTTCTCATTAGCAGCCAGTTACTTAACCACTGAGCCACAGGACTCATTTCATAATTAAATTTAAAAAACCCTCATCACTGTTGAGTTGTAACTGACTCATAGCTGACCCTCCAGTAGGCTCTCCCAGGCTGTGAATCACACGAGAGGAATGTTTGACTTTCTCCCAACAACCTGCTGGTGGACGGGAACTACCTGCTGCCTTTGGATTAGCTGCACCACTCCCAAAGGACTAAGCCACAATGACTTAACTTCAACTATGGTCTTCAAGGTGTGAAATTCACCACCTTTGCTGATCTTGATGTTACCCTATGTTCTGGGCTGTATCTCATCCCTGTGAGACCCCACGAGATTTAGCAGTTAGTATGAAAATAGCAGTGTGATAATCAAATGTAATTCATGGCATCAAAACATAGTCTTGCTCATCTTTGAGGACTTCATACACACATCTAATTTGTATATATTGAGAGAGTTTATTCATGCTATAAAATTGGCTACACAAGCTTTTATTTAGATACAAAAGTTTAATATATTGCTATATTTGAAATAGTATTGGAAATTTGATTCAATATGCCAGTTAATCAATTTATAATCTGTTGATAGTCAATATTTCTAACAATACAAGCTACACTAAAGTTGCTTTTTCCAACAAAATAGTACAGGAATTTATGTTCTTCCTTTTTTAAAAAATATTATAGGGATTCTGTCAACTGACACATGATAGTTTAAGAAAAATTACGGTTATTTTTTTCTTTCAGAGCTCTCATTTAAATATTGCTGAGGAAAGGAAAAGGAAAGAGAGATTGTATGTGTTCAACTTAAAAGGCATCATAAGGGAAAGAAAATATCAAGGTTTTTCATGGTAACAAAGAAATAAATGTAGGTTTCAATTCAAACAGGGAAATAAAATCCTCATCAGAGAACTAGAACTTTGGTTTCTTTTTAATTAGCACTCATGTTGTCATTGATTAAATTGGTCCTGTTTTTATAAACATTAGAGTGAGAAGGAAAGTGAAGGAGTGGAAAATATTTCCTAACAGTCATGCCCCTACATTCCAGAAGAACTTGATTTATTTTGTATTAATTTTAATGAAATAGAGATTTTAGATTTCCATTCATTCATTGTTGCACTTTTCTCCCTGCCCACCTTCCCCCCCAGTCTGTTCTTCTCTTTGAAAAGTAAGAGAAAAATTCCTTCACTGGTTTACAATCCCCCTCCTTCCTCTCCGAGTACACTCAACTAGGCAAACTTCATTCTGGAATCCTGTGATAACCTTAATAACCCATCAGATATCTCCTTTAACTTGTTCTCTCCCTCATCTGTTTCAATGTCGTATTCTTAATTTTTGCATTGATATTCATTTCTTTTTTTAATTATTATTCAATTTTATCAGTTTCAATGAACATCCACAGAGACCTTGGGTTTTCATTCATTCATTGCTGCACTATTCTCTCCACCCTCCTCCCCAGTTCGTTCTTCTTCCCCCGCCATCCGAATGTCTGTTTTAATTGTCCAATTGCCACAGTGCTTGTCAAAGCCAGTTCTGATCAATCTCCCTTGTCAGTGTGTCCTTTGCCATTCCCTATCACTCCTCCCTGAGAGAGACTTCACCCTGATTCACAAGGAAAAGGGGATGGCATATTCTCCCAGCTACTTCCTGCCGAAAAGGGACGCTGTGAGTTCCAGGGTGAAGATCTTCTCTCACTACTCTAAAGGGCCCCTTTGGCAGTAGGAAACACATAGACCACCATGGAGACTGATTTTGGAATTTAGATGCACTGCCATCAATTGTGCCCAGCCGTACATGTTCATATCCTTGAAGATGCACCATGGGGGTGTTGCAACCTAGAAGACACAAATTCAACCAACAAGCCATAAGCACATGAGTCAAAAATTATGGAAAAGTAAAAGAAAAGATTCTTTCATTGTTTTACAAACCCTCCCCCAGGTCCCCTCCACCATGTAGCCATCGCTCTAGACTCCTGTGATGACAGAAATACCTAGTCACATATCTCTGTTAAACAGTTTTCTCCCTCCTCTGTTTCAGTGCAGTATACATTATTGAACCCATCATACTCGGTCTCTCCCCAACCCCGAGGTTAGTCCCATTCTACAACAGTGGCATCATGCAATATTTTTCCTTTTGTGACTGGGATATTTCACTCAGCATAATGTTCTCCAGAGTCAACCATTTTGAATAATGTTGCATGAGTTCCTTGTTTTTTAATGCAGCATAGTATTCCATTGTGCGAATATACCACAGCTTCTCTAGCCATTCGTTTGTTGATGGGCACTTAGGTTGTTTCCAACTCCTTGCTATTGTGATATTCATTTCTAATGAATGTCTTTGGTTTCAGACAGAGTGAAGCCCAGCATACTTAAGCTCTTCCAATCCTCCACACCTATAACTCATTTTCATTTCTTAAAAAATTGATAATATTTGCTTTAATGCCAAAATCTCCCTAACTATAAGGAATCTTAGCTTCAGGCAGCTTGGCAGCATTACTTATAAAGCTAATACTGGGGCCTTTAAAGTAGAACCAAAGTGAGAGGACAGAGGTGGTTGGCTGTTGCGGAAGTGGGAAGGCTGGCCTTGGAAGCCCTTGTAGATGTTTCCGTGCCTGGCATTCATATGTCTCGACTCAGGAATATGAAAACACACATCAAGTTTGGGCAATTCAAACAAAATCCATCTGTCCATCTTCAAGACCAAATGGAACAAATGGAAGGATATCCTAACAAGCATTCAAAGTCTCACGGCGGTGCTGGTGGTGTTAAGTGCTATGGAGTTGGAACTGACTCTGACATGATCCTCCAGCAGATTTTCAGAGGATGAAAGTTTCATAGGTGAAGACTGTCCATTTTTGTCTCTCAGAGCCACTGGCAGATTGGCCTTGGATTCACAGCACAGCTCTCTATGACCAGGCCACCAGAACTCTACTACTAGATATTATTAAGTGTATAAAGACCAGTAGGATCAATACAATAAGAGAGTCCCAGATGCACTTTGTCCATTCTACTCATTGCTGATGAGTCAATGCTAACTCCTAGTGATGCAGTAGGACACAGTAAAACTTCCCTGTGGGATTTCTAAGGCTGTCCTTATAGAAGCAGACTACTGTACCTCTACCAGAGTGGCTGGTGGCTTTGAGCCTCAGCTTTTCTGTTAATGGTCACTTAACTGTAACTACAACAGGACTCCTTTGTCCACTCTACCAAAGATCGAATCTACTACCACTGAGTCAATTCTCACTCACAGCAACTCTACAAGACAGAATAAAATTGCCTTCATAGACTTTTCAAAGCTACAAACCTTTATGGAAATAGACTATAACATCATTGTCCCCTGAAGTGACTGGCAGGTTTGAACCACCAAAGTTTTGGTCAACAAATGAATGCCTTCATTATAGTGTCGCTAGAACACCTTTGCTCACTCTAAAAATCCAATACCACTCAACATTAACTGTCCATGAGTGGATTCTGGCTAACAGTAACCCTTCATCAAGTTTCCAGGGTTGTAAGTCTCCTTGCAGGTACTTCTATTCTCACTTCCTTCATTGCTGCACTGAACTGAATTGTTGTTGTGAGCTGTCAAGTCACTTACAACTCATAGCAACCTAATGTACAACAGCCCCGAAGCCTTACCTATCCTGAGTCAGTCTCACTGACTCTAACACACCTACTCCCATTACCCCAGTTACTATGTCAATCCATCTCATCTGGGGTCTTCCTCTCCTGCGTTGTCCCTCCACCCTTCTGAACATGATGTCCTTTTCCAAGGACTAGCTCCTCCTGCCATGTGCCCAAAGTATGTGTGCAGAGGTTCAAATCCTAGCCTCCCAACAGAAACTTGGTTTCACCTTCTCCAAGACAGACCTGTTTGTTCTCTTGGTGGTCCATGGGATACAACCTTGTTATACACTTTTTCTGATTTTAAACCCTGCATTGTTCCCTTGCTCTGTTCAGACAACAGCTTCTTGATCTAAATATAGGATTCATATGAGCATAATTGGGATCTCTGGTGGCCTATTGGCAAGAAACTGTTCTGCAGTCTTGAAGGTATGTGGTTTGGATCCATCAGCGGCTCCTCCGTTCTGATTAACTACCTCTGAAAATTCACCCAAGGGTCAGCTGTGAGTCAGTTCCAACTCTATGGTACACACCACCACCACATGAGCGTAATTAAGTGTCTGGGATTCTTAATGTTAACCATAGTTCATTATGATCCATATAGTCCATTGTTATTAAAAATTACCATCCCTTATTTTCTTCTAAAGAATCTTAAAGACTTTAATTAGAAAATACTTAGCGGAAATAATTTTGTTGCTGTTGAGTCATAACAATTCCTGTAGGTTTTTAAGGCTGTAAATTGCATATGAAGAGACTGACTATCTTTTTCTCACAGATCAGTTGGTAGATTTGAACCACCAGAGAGATGCACCCTTTGGGTTAGCAGTGCAGCTTCTTATGGACTATGCCACTAGAGTTCCCTTAATGGGAATAGGATGTGTGTTTGTTGTTGTCTACAGTCAAGTCAGAACTGCCCTATATCTGATCATCTAGCAGATTTCCCCAAAGGCACATGGTTCAAATCCACCAACTGCTCCGTGGGAGTAGCATGGGCAGTCTCCCTCTGTGTGATTAACTGCTTCTAAAAACCCACTTGAGGGTAGACAGCTCACAAGGAGTAGATTTTCAGCAGCAGTAATTTGCACAAGAAGAGATTGCTCATTTTTATGCGGCAGAGCATCTGGTAGATTCGAATTGTGTATCTTTGTTTTGTCAGTGCAGTTCCTTGCCACTAAGTCACCAGAGCTCCCTCGGTATAAGGGTAAGAAGGCTTTAACAACTGCCAAGAAATTTATCATTATCTTTTGTCATAGCTTAGAATTTTGCTGTATTTGCTTTTTATCGCTGTAATGAAAGAAATAAAACATTACTAACACAGCTGAGCCCCCTTGAATAGTCCAACGTGATTCTCCCACTTCTCCATGTTTTTCATATATGGGAGCGGGAGCACGTGCTCTGGTGGCCTAATGGCAAGAAGCTGCACTGCAATCCTGAAGGCATGCGATTTGATTCCACCAGCTGTCCCACAGGAGAACGATGGGCAGTCGTCTTCTGTGCTATTAACTGCCCCTGAAAACCCACAGAAGGTCAGCTATGGATCGGTTCCAACCTGATAGTGTACAACACCACCACCACCACCACACACACACAGAGTCAATCTGGATAAGAAAACTGTCCTCAGTGTTGAGCCCGAATGCTGGGGCTTCACTTGACTGGTTTTCTTCAGTTATTTCCCCCATCAGTTAATTTCCATTAGAGTAGGGAGATGTCCAACAATTGAGTAATAGAAACCCTTAAATTTCTATAGTTATTATTATTAGGTGCCATCAAGTCAAGTAAGACAGCAACTCTATAAACAATAGATCTAAATCCTGTCCTATCCTGTTCCAACCTCACAATCTCTGGCACACTCGAACCCATTGCTGCAGTCACTGTGCCAATCCGTCTGGTTCAGGGTATTCCTCTCCTTCACTGAACCACCACCTTTTGAAGCATAATGTCCTTCTCCCAAAGTATGTGAGACAAAGCTTCTCCATCCTTGTTTCCCAGGATCAATCTGGCTTCACCTTCTGCAAGACACATCTGTTTGTTCTGTTGGCAGTTCATGAGATATTCAGTACTCTCCTCCAAAATCACATTTCAAAGACATTAATTCTTTTTACAGCCTTATTCGCTGTCCAGCTCTCAGATTCATAGCAAATCCTTGAAAAGACCATGGTCTTAATCAGGTGCACCTTGGTTCTAAAAGTGAAATCTTTGCTCCTCAGTAGTTTGGCGAGGTCCCTGATGGCGGACTTCCTGAGTGCAGCACATCTTCTTATCTCCTGACTGCTGGTGGCAAGTGGGCAAGCAAGACGAAATTGTTGACAGTGTCAATCTTTACTGTAATGTGAATCTATATCCTCAACACAGAAAACAGACACCTGATAAAACCAGAAATTAGTATTTTCAGGGTAGGAGGCAATAGACAAACTGTCAACCAAGAGTCTCCTTTCTTTTCTTAATTCCTCTCCTCCTCTCAATTTTCTTTTTTAAAAAAATAATTGTTTTCCTTTTTATCCTTTGAGACTCCGAGTCCCAGAATTGTTATCCACATTTGTCTCACCTGCTTGGTTTATTGGCTCTTTGTTGGAGAAGGTTATGGTAGAATACTTGCTTATCCTGCCATCCTGGCTTTGAATCTAATGGACTTTAGATTTTAATTACCAAATGTTTCTAAATTACAGGGAAAAATCAGTCCCATGCACCATAATATCTATCTAATAGATGTTTTTCTACCAAATTTGCTTTTTTAAAAAATTTGCATTGTGACTTTAATTAAAGTTTATTGAAAAGTTGGATTTTCATTCATTCATTCATTGTTGTATTTTTCTCCTCCTTTCAAATTTACTTCATTTGAAAGAAAGAAAGCATCAAATAAGAAGTAAGGAGTTCTGGAGTCTAAAGCACGTTATGCTGCTAACCGGAAATTCCACCAGTCTCTGGCAGTTCTATCTAACTCTCCACTGGGTTTCCAAGGCTGTAAATCACAAGAGGGGCTAATGCCCATCATTCTTCCATGGAGGTGCTGGTGGATCCGAATCAGCTGAGATGCATTGCCTTTGGCTTAGCAGTGTAACCCCCTGTGGATCATACCATCAGAACTCTCACAATTGCTTAACTGACTTAATTTGTCCTGTTCCTTTTCTACCAGTGTATGTGTGTCTCCTCCCCACTCTGCTACTCTACATCCTTCCAAGACACATTCCTCTCTTCCTCTAAGTAACTTTGAGTTCTTGTTCTAAGTAACCTTGAGTTAATTCCAACTCATAGCCACTCCTTGTACAACAGAATAAAATGTCCCTGGGTCCTGTACCATCTCTATAGTTAATTACTATCTTTGAGCCTGTTGCTGGAGTAAATATGCCCATTCACCTCACTGAGAGTCTTCCTTCACCAAGAGTGATGCCCTTCTCTAAGGACTCATATCTCCTGACAAAGTCTCATCATCCTTGTTTCTATAAAAACATTCGGGTTGTACATCTTCCAAGATCTCTCCCTCTCCATCATACAGGCAGTCCCCAAGCTACAAATGAAATGTGTCTTGATGAATTTGTAGGTAAGTTGCAACTGGTACACACAGGCTGTATTTTTCTTTACTTTAGAAAAAGTGGTTCTGGTGGCCCAGTGTGTTACATGTTGCACTGCTAACTGAAGTGTCACCAATTCAAATCTACCAACTGCTCCACAGGACAAAGATCATGAACATCTGATGACATTCATCTCCAATAAAGATTTACAGCCTCAGAAACCCAATGGAGGTTTGCTGTAAGTTGGAATTGACTCAATGGCTGTGAATTTGTTTTGTTTTGGACAAGAAAAGGGAGCCCTGGTATACTATTGGGCTGAAACCTAAAAGGTCAGTGGTTCTAATCCATTAGCTGTTTCTTCCTTAGGAAAAAGAAAAGCAATTTTCTCCCCTAAAGATTTATAGTCTTGGAAATCTGATGAAGCATTACCACAAGTCAAAATGGATTCAATGGCAGTGAGTCTGACTTTGTTTTAGCATCAGGAAGGACTCAAAGTCTTCTGAAGTATTTAAAAGTTGCACATGCAACATGTGAAGGTGATTGTGATGAAGGCTTTGTTTCAAGTAGGGAGAGGGTCAGTTGTTTTGAAATGAGGAAAAGTGTATATAACATTAAGGGGCAAGTAGGAGCAGTCTGACTTGCCTTTGCATCAGATGTTCTCAATCTGGGAATTGCCTGTGAATTCAACATTCTATGTTAACACTACACTCTGCAACAACAGAAAAATCAATTTTTCTTCAGTCTTCCTTATTCACTGTCAAGCTTTCCCATGTGTATGAGGCAGATACTATCATCTCTCCCCACTTACTGAAATGAAATAAAATTTACTAATTAAAGTATGTCTTATGATGATTGATTAGTCTATTTCTCTTTGTGTCATTATTACATGGCATGTATGCAATGAAAAGTTTATTCCAAATTTTAGAATATCCTGTACCTTTCAGATATCATGAGAATAATAACCACCCATGGATCCAAGGCAACTTCTTTTGGTTTTTTTTCATTATTTTTCATTTTATACTGGTTTATTTACAAAATTTGTATACATTGTTTTTCGCACCAGATCTTTCCCATTTCCTACACCTCCACCTCCACCCATCAAACTGTGCAACCCTATGATTAACGTCCCTGCACCTCGCCCATCTTAGCCCTAGAGGCTCCCACTTCCCCCACTCCCAGCCCTTAGATCCTTACACTCATTCTACAATAATGATCATATGTAATATTTGTCTTTATGAGATTGAGTTATTTCACTTTGCATAATGCTGTCCACTGCCTCCCAAGTTAGGTAGTGATTTACAAGATCATTGCTCCTACATGCTGTGCAGTATTCTGTCATGTGAATGTTCCACAATTTCTCAATCCATTCAATTGTAGTTGGACACATGGACTGTTTCCATGTTCTTTCAATGGTGAAAAATGCTGCTATGAACATTGGTGTACAAGTCTCCATTGGGCCTCAGTTCTCATTTTCTCAGAAAACATTCCAAGATGACCCAGTTATTCTGGGAATTTCTATGTTTAGTCTTTTGAGGAAACGCCAAACTGTGTTCCAGAGTGGTTGCACAATTTTGCAATCTGACCAACAATATATGAGTTCCTATGTCTCCACATCCTCTCCAACATTTATTACTTGCTGTCCTGTTAAATTTTGCCACTGCTACTGGAGTGAGATGGTACTTCATTGTGGTTTTTTATTTGCATCTCTCTTATTGTCAAGGCAACTTTGATACATGTAAGTGGTCAAATGAACAAATGGATAGCCTGTGAGTATTCTTGTAGGGTACTATGAATATAAATTTCAAGACAGTATCAGGACAAAACACAACCATCAGTGAGAGAAAAAAAATCGTTTTAGACAGAATCACAACAAGCATTAACTAGAACCAGTCAAGTGCTAACATACAGTCTTATAAAACCTATGCACTGTCTTGTCATCTAATGCTAGAGATAGTTTTAGAAGTTTATCTTTAGATTTTAAACATGGATGTAAGCATTCTTCCAGGGGTTGTCATTGTTATGTGTCGTCGAGTTGCCTGTAACTTATAGCGACCCTATGTCCTAAACCCTGCTCTATCCCAAGCCAATCCTATTGTCTCTGACACACCTATCCCCACTCCCCCTGTCACTGAATCAATCCACCTCATCGAGGGTCTTCCTCTCCTGTGCTGTCTCTTCATCATCCCAAGCATGACGTCCCTCTCCAAGGACTGGTCCTTCTTTGCAACATGTCCAAAGTACGTCAGATTAATCTTCAGAATTCTTGTCTCCAAGGAGCAGCCTGGCTTCACCTTCTCCAAGACAAACTTTTTTGTTGTCCTAGCAGTCCATGGGTATACTCAAGGCATCAATTTTCCTTCTATCATACCTATCTATTGTCCAGTTTTCTGATGCATAGTAAGTAATTGTAAAGACCATGGCCTGTATCAGGTGCACCTTAGTCTCCAAAATGACATCGTTGCTCTTCAGTACTTTGGAGAGGCCTCTGACAGCAGACTTTCCCAATGCAATTTGTCTTTTAACTTCCTGGCTGCTGGTCCCAAGAGTGTTGATTGTAGAGCCGAGCAAACCGAAGCTATCAACGATCTCAATCTCTTTACTCTCCATCATCGGTCCACCGGTAAGAATCTTCATTTTCTTTATGTTCAGCTTCAATCTATATTGAAAGCTGCAGTTCTTGACCTTTTGTAGCAAGTGCTTCAGGTCCTCCTCAGTTTCAGCAAGCAGGGTTTTATCATGTCATCAGCATAATGCAAATTGTTGATGAAACTTCCTCCAAACCTGATGCCACATTTCTTCCTCATAGAGCCCAGTCTCTGTTAATAACCTGTTCCAAATACAGATTGAAAAGATATGGAGATAAGACACATCCTTGGTGCATACCCTTCCCAATTTTGAACCATGCAGTATTTACTCTCTGTTCTGATGTCTGCCTCCTGGTCCAAGTATAGGTTTCTCATGAGTACAATAAAGTATTTTGGGATTCCCATTCTTCTCAGAGTCAGTCACAATTTATTGTGATCTACACAGTTAAATGCCTTTGCATAGTCAATGAAAGACACATAGACATTCCTCTGGTACTCTCTGCTTTCAGCCAACATCCATCTAACATTAGCTATAATATCCCTAGTACCACAGCCTCTTCTGAGCCCAGCCTGCACTTCAGGCAGTTCTCTGTTGATGTGCTGTCATATCTGGATAATATTCAGCAGAATCTTGCTTGTATACCGTTAGACAATTTCTGCACTCTGTAGGAAACTTAAAAAAAGTATGAATCATCACTAAATTAAATTCTCATGATTAAGTAAGTCAATATTTAGAAAAATAAATCTTTTCAACAACTGATACAAGGTTTTATATACAACTGCTACCCAAACACTCCACATTTCCTTTTCTTCAAAAAAAAAAAAAACTTGGCTACTGTTTTCAAGCGCACGATTTTGTCTCTTTAAAGTCTACCAGTATCATTCTGTAAATTAGAACAACTGGCCTGAGGAAGAGACAAGGCAAAATCAAAATTGCACCCTCTCTAAAAGTAGAGGAGGCTACAAACAGAAAAGAGAATGTTTATTTCAAATCCAAGAGTCTGATGGCAACATGTTGCCTGGTGTGTCCTTCTGGAGCCATTCCTTTATTTCCAAACAAACCACAATCCCAACTCTTTGTCCTGGGATACTCCAGACCAGGGGATGAATACTCTTTCAAATATATTCTTGAAATTCTTCCTAAACTCATGATTAAAGGTAGAATGACAGGCAGAATGAAAGGTAGCATCATAGAGTGAATGGAGGACCCTTCAATTCCACTGTTAAACGTAAATATTCATTCAACAAGCATTGCTTTAGCTCTTATCATGTACCTGAGCTCTGTGGCTACAAGAAATATACTAGCGAGAAAAGGCTACTTGTCATCATGCCATCAACTACCTAACTAGAGATGGGAAATCAACGCCAATACAATCGTAACACAAATGACTATCAACATACAAACTGTGGTGCTGGCTTAGAAGTAGAAACTCTTCTAGGAAATCATAAGAAGAAATAAGAACTTTGCCCAAATTTTCAGCTGAAAGATATAAGGAAAAGAAAGATGGATTGGTATAAGGAAGGCTTTCTGGAATAGGGAACAGCAGGTTCAAAGGCCTCAAAATAGGGAGGAGTGCTGGCTATGCTCTGCACAGAGGGAGAACCAGGAGGAAAATGGTAAGAAATGAAGCTACACTGTTGGTGGGAGTGTAAAATGGTGCAACCCCTGTGGAAAGCAGTATGGCGCTTTCTCAAAAAGTTGCAAATAGAGATACCATTTGACCCAGCAATTCCACTACTGGGAATATACCCTGAAGAGACCATAGCTGACATCCAAGCAGATATATGCACACCCATGTTTATTGCAGCTTTGTTCACAATAGCAAGGAGTTGGAAACAACCTAAGTGCCCATCAACAAACGAATGGCTAGAGAAGCTGTGGTATATTCGCACAATGGAATACTATGCTGCATTAAAAAACAAGGAACTCATGCAATATTATTCAAAATGGTTGACTCTGGAGAACATTATGCTGAGTGAAATATCCCAGTCACAAAAGGACAAATATTACACGATGCCACTGTTGTAGAATGGGACTGTCCTTGGGGTTGGGGAGAGACTGAGTAAGATGGGTTCAATAATGTATACTGCACTGAAACAGAGGAGGGAGAAAACTGTTTAAAAGAGATATATAACTAGGTATTTCTGTCATCACAGGAGACTAGAGTGAGGGCTACAAGGTGGAGGGGACCTGGGGGAGGGTTTGTAAAACAATGAAAGAATCTTTTCTTTTACTTTTCCATAATTTTTGGACTCATGTACTTATAACTTGTTAGTCAAATTTGTGTCTTCTAGGTTGCAACACCCCCATGATACATCTTCAAGGATATGAACATGTACAGCCAAGCACAATCAATAAGAGTGCATCTAAATTCCAAAATCAATCTCCATAATAGTCTATGTGTTTCCTACTGCCAAAGGGGCCCTTTAGAGTAGTGAGAGAAGATCTTCACCCTGAAACCTACAGCGTCCCTTTTCAGCAGGAAGTAGCTAAGAGAATACGCCATCCCCTTTTCCTTATGACTCAGGGTGAAGTCTCTCTCAGGGAGGAGTGATAGGGAATGGCAAAGGACACACTGACAAAGAAGATTAATCAGAACTGGCTTTGACAAGCACTGTGGCATTTGGACAAGAACAAACTGGGAGGAGGGTAGAGAGAATAGTGCAACAATGAATGAATGGAAACCCAAAATCTCTGTAAATGTTTATGAAAATTAATAAAATATAACTATAGGGAAAAAAAAGAATTAAGGTCCAAAGGGCCTCTCCTAGAAAACATTTTGGTCTTTGCAGAGGAATTTGAAGCAATGGGATGTTTGTGAATAATAAACTAATTTTGTTGAAAAAAGGTGAGGAAAAATGGAGTTGCTTTCCTAGTAAAAAATGTCATTTCCAGATCCATTTAAAAATAGTGTTGTGAGTGACAAGATAATATTATCCATATGTACACAAAGAAGTCCTGTAAATACCACCATCATTCAAATATATGTATCAACAACCAGAGCCAACGAGGAGGAAATAGAAGATTTCTTATATCAACTTTCAACCAGTCAGAGATTGATCGAACAAGTAATCAAGATGAAATAATAATAATGGGTGACTGGAATGCAAAAGTGGGGAACAGAGAAGCAGGATCAAGTAGTTGGAAAACATGGACCTGGTGACAGAAATGAAGCTGGAGGTAGAATGGTAGAATTTTGCACAATTAACAACTTACTCACCGAAAATATGTTTTATAAGAAACAAATGCAGGCTATACACATGGATTTCACTTGATGGTATGCATAGGAAACAAATCTATTACGTCTGTGGAAAGAATCTCTGAAGAAGCTCAATATCAAGGAGGAGCTCCTCTTTTTGAAGACTCCTAACTGCAGACAGTAGTTGTCTCAGGTTGGGTTCTCTACAGAAGCAAAACCAGTGAAGCTCTGCATATTTACACATGCACATACACATATATATGGGATTATGTTGCCATCCCAAAGGCACACAGTTCAACTCTGCAAGCTGCTCTGTGGAAAAAGATGGGCAATCTCCTATGTGATTTATAGCCTCTGAAATCTGCTGGAGTATAACTCTGAGTTGATTCCTGCTCAACACCATACAGCATATAACAACCACCATACATCGAGTACAACTACAGTCAACTATATGTATAATTGTTCTTTTGTGCAGGTGGTCGAATGGTAAGGAGCTGCACTGCGAATCCCAAAGCATGTGGTTCAAATCTACCAGTTGCTTTGTGGGAGAAAGATGGGCAACTCCTCCTGTGGTATTCAGTGCCTCTAAAAACCCATGGCAGGGTCAACTATGAGTTGGTTCTGATTTGACAATATATAACAATAACATTTATATATGCACACACACATACACATATATATATAAAATATATATAATCTATTGCTATAATGTTATATGTAATGTGTTATCATATTAAATACATATTATACATTATATTAATATATGCATTCTATATATTAAAATAGCTTATATAAGACAATATATAATTGTTATATAACATATTATTAATAGTATTTGCAATCACTTGTTATGCATCAGAGAGTTGGACAATGACTAGGGAGGATAGAAGAATTGACGCCTTTGAGTTGGAGTGCTGGAGAAGAGTATTGAATGTACCATGGACTGCCAAGAAAACAAACA
>NW_006400014.1:776447-823942 GCF_000299155.1 Elephantulus edwardii
GTATAATCCTCTTAAATAATTTCTGGAACACAACAGATAAAGAAATTAGATAGATAGATAGATAGATAGATAGATAGATAGATAGATAGATAGATACATTTTCACAGACATTTCTGAAAACAAGATGGTTTATATTCTAGGCTGCTGCTCTGACAATGCCAAGATTGTCTCTTTCCCACTACTTCTATCAATAAATAATACTCCTTCCTGCTCAATCAGAAGCAATTGTTTGGCCAAGTGATGAATGAGGATTTAGAGGTTATGTGAGTCCAATCTTTCCATCTTGAGTCCTACGAGTATTCAGGTTGATGGAAGACTGACCACAGGTAAAAAGTAAATACTCCCCATGGCCCCATGGTCAATGTCATATGTTGCCAGGCCACACAGTACATTATTTTCTAAGTTGTTTGTACAGCAAAACTAGAGTGCCAGTGGAAGTGACAAATCTCTTAGCTTTCTTATTCCTAGTGACAATTTATGTAAAAAAGGAAAACTATAAATCTTCTTTCATGTTATATAAACACTAATATAGTTGTGTTTTTAAATAAAATTGAAAACTAACCTACATTCTGCTTTTAGAGGTAAGATGTCATAAAGAACTAAAATCATTTATATGTCTAGCCTTAATCTAGCTGTGGCAATAAACTTAGAACAGTTACCACTTGACAATTACTACATTGCATTTTTTTAAATCTTATACTTTACCAAAGGGAGCTTTGGTGGCTTAGTAGTAAGACATTGCTCTGCCAAGGCAAAGGTATACAGTTCAAATCCACCAGTTGCTCCATAGGAGAAAGATGGACAAACTCCTTCTCTGCTGTTTTCTGTCTCTGAAAATCCACTCGAGGATCAGCTATGGGGTTCTACTCCTTATACAATCATAATAACAACTTAGTCAAGCATGATGTCTTTTTCCAGTGACAACATTTCATTTTAATCAGATGTTCAACCTTTGTCTTCTCTGATGATCAGCTGGGACTGTCTAAAAAATGCAAATACTTAATAACATATTTAAAGCATTTTGATTTTCACCACCTCTATGTGACTGTCTTATATATAGAAATTTGTGTCTGCTGTGATATATGCAACCTCCAAACCAGAAGAACATACTGAATAGTTCCCCATATACCTGAACTATATCAGTTAAGAAAGCCTAAGGGCTTTTCCCAATTTTTGTTCTTTCCTTTCTCCCATGTTCTTTCCTTATTTTTTCCCTTATTTGTTATAATTATCTAGAGTTAACATTTTTCATTGTATATAACTTTTAAACTTAATTTAGGAGCAAATTGAATTATATGTAAAAAAATTTACATTATATACTTAATGTAAAATCATCTCATCCCCTGTCTGTCAGGATGTATCCAGGAAAAACAAACTTATTGTAAAATTAATTAATTTCTACTTTAGAACTTCAGTGAATACTTATGCCAGGTATGATTCTAGATACTAGGAAATCCAAAATAAAGATGCAAATTCATCATCAAGAATCTCCCACTCTATGAGATCCTCAAGACTATGACCTTTATTAACTCTTTGAGCATGAAACTAAACTCCCCCTGTTGTGTCTCCCAACTTTCAGCCAGACAATAGGTGAGCAATAATACCTGGGAGGTATTCACTTCATATCACTCAGTCAATCATACAAGATCATAAAGGCAATCAATATCTGCCCAGGGGAAAGCTCAGAATGCAGAAAGTGATGGGTTAGAAGGATGAAGGGAAAGAAAAATCATAAGGAGGAAGTGGGAGGAGTGCTATTACAATGTGGGAACTCCAATTATTGCTATAAAATGAAAGCTGTATCAATGATTGAAGGGAAAAACTATTGCTTCATAAATTTTCATTCAAAGTACAATTAAAAAGATGAAAGTCACAGAACAATTAACTTAGAAATTTGATCTTTATTTAAAAGGAGATGTAAATAAACAAAACTAAGGAGGGGAAATCCAAACAAGAATCACCTAGTCTAGTAGATATTTCATAAATATAATTGTATTATTGTTGTTAGACACCATTAAGTCACAACTAATACTGAACAATAGATCTGAACCTTACCTTTGTGTTCCATCCTCAGGATCTTTGATATGCTAGAGCCCATTGTTAATCATTATGCCAAACCAACAAAAACACCCCACTTTTAAATTCAAAGGCCAGCCCACCAGGTCCTGATTGCTTAAACAAGAGGCTTCCAGCTCATAGCTGATTGTTAATGAAATCACAATGGCCAGTCAGCTTACATTTGGTTGCTAACGAAATAAAAAATGTCCAAGTGGTTATTAACCAACTTTCAAGGAAATCAAAACTTACCCTCCAGAATTCAACTGCTCCAAGCTGGAGACTCTCAAGCACCACCCAACTGAATTTAAATACAAAGGCTTACCCATCAGGTCCTAATTGCTTAAACAACAGGCTTCCAGCCCACAGCTGATTGTTAACAAAATCACTATGGCCAATTAGCTTATACTTTATGAATAAGGATGACAGAAGAAGAATTCATGCCCTTGAGCTGTGGTGTTGAAGAAAAGCACTTAACATCCCATGGATGGCCAAGAGAACAAACACAAAGTCTTGGAGATGGTGCAGCTGGAGTGCTCTTTGGAGGCAAGAATGATGAAGCTTCATCTTATATACTTTGGGCTTATTGCTAGGAGGGGCTATTCCTTGGAGAGGGAACAGGATTCTGTGAAGGGTGGAGGGTTGGTGAAGGAGAGGAAGACTCTCAACCAGGTTGACTGACATGGTGTTCCCGCAATGGACTCTTGTGTGTCAGGAAGTCTGAGGATGGCACAGGATAGAACAGAGTTCAGATCTTCTGTTCATAGGGTTGCTATGAATCATACTCAACTCAATGGCACCTAACAAGAGCAATAATGTCAATCCATCTTGTTTAGGGTCTTCTTTTTCCCTGAACTTCTAACTCTCCCAGAATGATGTCTTCTTTCAGGGATTATCCCCTTCTGACAACATGTCCCAAGTATCTGAGGCAAATCTCACTAACCTTGAATCTAAGGAGTGCTCTGTTTGCATTCCCTGCAAGACAGATTTATTTGTTTTTGGTTTTGTTTTGTTTTGGGCAGTTAATGGGGTAGTTATTATCCTTCTCCAACATCACAGCTAAGAGGCGTTAATTCTTCTTCCATCATCCTTATTTACTGTCCAACTTGCAGGTGCATAGGAAGTAACTGAAAAGATCATGGCTTGGATCATGCACACCTTGGTCTACAAATAAACATCATTGCTCTTTAATGTTTCAGAAAGGTCTTGGATATTAAAGTTTCCCAATGCAGCATGTCTTTCCATTTTTTGGCAACTGTTGTCGGTGGTGATTTTGGATCCAAGTAAAGTGAAATCATTGGCAACTTCAATCTTTTCTCCATCCATCACAACGTTGCCGGTTGGTCCCGTGGTGAGAATTTTCGTTTTCTTTATATTGTATGTAATCCACATTGAAGGCTATAAGTAGTCTCTGATCTTCTGCAGCTAGTTTCAAGTCCTTTCATTATCAGCAAACAAGGTTCTTCCAATAGTGCAACACAGGCTTTTTTGTGAGTCTTGCTCCAATCCTGATGCTTCACTCTTGGAAGGATACTTTAATTTCTTAAAAATAATCTATTTCCGCTATTATTGTTGTGTTCCATTGAGTCAGAACCAACCCATAGCTGATCCTCTGCCAGGTGTTCAGAGACAGTGAATCACACAGGAGGAGACTGTCTATGCTTCTCTCACAGAGCAACTGGTCGATTCAAATCACACACCTACAGGATTACAGCACAGCTTTCTTATCACTAGGCCACCAGAACCTTGAATATTTATTTACACTTGAATATATAAATACAAGTTGTTGTAGTTGTGAACCATAGAGTCAGAACCAACCAATAGTTGACCCTCCGGCAGGTTTTCAGAGGCAGTTAATCACACAGGAGGAGAATACCCATCCTTCTCCCATGGAGCAGCTGGTGGAATGGAAACACATACCTTCAGGATTGCAGGACAGCTTCTTGTCACTAGGCCAGAAGAGCAAGAGATATTTTCCATTTTATGTCCTTTCAAGTCAGTCTATACTTGTTACCTGTTATTTTCTCTGATGATGTGTGGCAAAATTCCAAAAATAGGCAGTATATGTGTAATGGATACTACCAATACTGTCTTTTTAAATCACATGCTCCCTACACACACATACACATACACCGACACACTGAGGACAAAGATCTAGAGTTATTCTATGTAGTCAAATGCTCCTAATCGTAACTAAATAAATCAAGGGTGAAGATTAGATCCAAGCTGGTCCAATCAGATTTGCTGTCTCAGAATTCTATAATTGAAAGCAGAAATGTTAGACATCTGGTGGTTCCTTGACTTGGAAGTGGTATAAACCAAGAATTAGGCAGTTGTGCCTGGCTCAAAGAACAGAAGAAAGACAGCAGAGGCTAGAGACCATATAAGACTTGGAGGGCTTTAAGACTTGAAGGGCTTAGATTAACCAAGAACCATCAACATTCCTCACTCAGATGACATTTCTGTTCTAGTCAAAGTTCAGTGAAACTTTTAAAAAATCATCTCTATTGAGACATAATTAATATTATTTATAATTTATATTCATTTTATTTTATTAATTTATTAATTTAATTTATATTAAATAACACTCTTACAAAATGTACAATTTTTTTAAAAAAATATTCAAAATCGTACAACCACAATTAATTTTAAAACATTTTATTACACCAAAGAAAACAATTTTTCACACATCAGCCATCATTCTTCATTTCCTCCAAATACCTTCCAGCCGTAGAAAATCATTAATTTACTTTTAGTGTTTGTACATCTGTGTATTCAGAGTATTTCCTTTATAAGAAATCATACAATAAATGGTGTTTTGTTACTGTTTTCTTTCAATTAGCATAATGCTGTCAAGATTTATCCATATTGTACTTGTGTCGGTACTTCATTCTTTTTTGATTGATAAATATCATGTAATTGTATATGGGGAGCTCTGGTGGCCTGGAGGTAAGAATCTGTGCTGCAATCCTGAAGAGCCACTGTTCAAAGCCACCAGCTGCTCCATGGGAGAAGGACAGGCAATCTTCTCCTGTGTGAAACCTCACTGGAGGTCAGCTATGGGTCAGTTCTGACTCAATGGTACACAACAACAACAACAATTGTACATAAAACATCTTAATTGGGGAAGTTATCTCTTTTCTGGTAATTGTGAATAATGCTGTTATGAATATTCATGTACAAATTTTTAAGTATATATGCTTCCTTTTGTTTGGCACATACCTAGAGTTAAAGAGTTTAAAAGTAAAAATGGCACTTTGAGCATTAAGACTCACCTGAATCAGCCATTATATTTTCTGTTCCCTCATTTGCACACAAAATCTTGACAATAAATAAGAAAGACTAAAGAGGAATTGATACACTTGAATTGTAGCATTTGGCCAAAAATAATAGATACATATTGAATGGGTTGCCAAAAGACAAATCTGTCTTAGAAATAGTACAGCCTGTATACTCCTTAGAAGTGAGAAAAGCCAGATTTTGCATCACATAGTTTAGTCACTTTATCAAGAGGAAAAATATATCATGTTTAATAGAGGGTCAATGAAACGGAGGGAAATTCTCAATGGGTTAGATTGGCACAGTAGCTGCAAAATGAAGTCAACAACAATTGCTAAGATGGTGCAGGACTGGGCAATGTTTTGCTTTATTGTATAGATAGGGTCACTATGAGGTAGAATTGGCTCATAGGTACCTAACAACAGCAAGCAGTGGAGAAGACGACCCTCAATGACATGGACTGACATAGTGGCTACAATAATGAGGCTCACACACACCGATGGTGCCGTGAACTGGCCGTGCTTTGTCCCAAGGTATTCAGGGGCATTACGTGTTGGAGCCAACTCATCCATGCCTAGCAACTACAACAGCAATATCTCTTGA
Source organism: Elephantulus edwardii (assembly GCF_000299155.1). Classification (NCBI taxonomy): domain Eukaryota; kingdom Metazoa; phylum Chordata; class Mammalia; order Macroscelidea; family Macroscelididae; genus Elephantulus; species Elephantulus edwardii. Next base: position 782,385 of record NW_006400014.1, read on the forward strand.
GGTTTTTCTGCATATGAGCATAAAGAGACATAAGTCAGGATACTTACCACAGTATCATTCACAGTATGTAAAGGGAAAAAAACACCTTGAAACCACCTAAATGCCATCAAGAGGAAACTAAAAATAAAATGTAGCATCATTATTAAGTGGAATCATTCACAGATATGACAAATTAGATTGACAGGTGTTAGTAAAGACAAATCTGAAAACATCAATGCTGAACAATGAAAGAAAGATACAGAAATATACTGTAAAATAAATGTTGTAACCGTACAGATTTTTGTCAACACACGTAACTATCCTTTGGTGTAAAATTAACCTGAAGTTAATGAAATGTAAGCTTCAAGCTGGGCCCCTTACTTGCCTGGGTCCCCTTCTAAGGCTGTAGAACGAGCTTGGGCAATGTTTCATGCATTTTAATGGCTTTGTGTAGAATGTATTAGAATATTTTCACTTCAACTGGTTATAAGCAGTTGCCTCTTTTCACACAACTTCACATCTGTCTTCCTTCCCTTTTTTTCCAGTAATATTGGAGTGATTATGGATACTTTTCAGATCTTGTTAAGAGGAAGGGAAGTTGGGGATACAGTTATTTAGTTATGTTGGACTGTACACAGTCAGGTACTTTAATACTTGTTCCCAGGCAGGCATGGCTGCTAGAAGCTCTCTTAATACTATGATGCTAACCAACACAGCTTGAGGTCAAGCCTCAAAGGTGTAGCGTCAAAGTTGATGATAAAAACATGTCCTATAGCTCCAGGAAGGCACTGTTAGAAATGTGGAAATGATTGAAAGAAGCAAAGTGTGCAGTGTATGGAATCAGAAACTGGTTTGTGGAAATTATCAGCATTTAAAATGATAAATGGGAAATTAGTTTTCTGTTGACGCCTCCCCCAAGTTTGTTCCTGTTAGGATGGCACTGCAGAGTATACCGCAAAATGCGATGTTTTTGTCAGGTGTCATCTAGTTGATGTCAACTCACGATGCTCCTACAAACAACAGATTGACAGCTTGCCTAATGCTGTGCCATCCTTATACTACCTGCCATGCTCAAGGCCATTGCTGCACTCACTGTACTGCTCTGGTTGGACGTCTGCCCCCCTTCACTTACCCTCTGCTTTTTTAAGCACAACACAATGAAGCATATATAAATATAAATACAATACACTGGTATTCTTTCCTTTTTTTTTAACCACATGTTGGCTCTGCTATTTACATGGATATATTTAAAGCATATACTAATATGAATGTATAAAATCATCTCCCAAATCGGTTTCCTTTTCTTTTGAGGGAAGTTGTGATAAAGAGAATTTATCATAACCCCTGTGCCTGCAAGGCAAAAATCCTCTAGGAGTCCTAAGAAAAAAGCACAATGAACATTTCTACATGCAAAGTACTATCCTTCAGGTATTTCAATTATTAAAAGGAAAAAGCAAATTTTGATCAACTATGCTTAGAAATACTAAATTGTCTTTCCATTTGGATTATCTCAATAACAGAATTATCTTGCTAAGAATTTAGGGGAAATTTTTACAGATACTTTCACAAATTAAAAATAGTTTTTAAGAGGTAATTTAGATTGTTATATTAAAAATTATATTATTAAGTTATTGTATGTTAAATAAGTATGCAAACAATTTCTAAAAACAATAGAGAAAAGGATATAACAAAAGTGTGTTGAACACTTAAGCAAAAGCAATCTTACTTCATTTTTACAATATTTGTGAGTTTTAAAATTTATAATTTGTTTTAAAATAATAATTTGTTGTCTCATAAATATTTACTTTAGAAGGCTATCAAAATTTTATAAACTTTAGGTGCATGAATCTGGACCTGCCACTGCATACTACATAGTACTTAGGCATGCTTTATGTATATTAAAAGCTGAAAGCATTCATGAGAAGTATCCAGAGTAACTATTTCAATTTCCTTGACAATGCAGAGAAAGGTGTAAATAGTGGCATGTTATTTCTCCTGTGTTCACAAGATTTACATCATAAGCCATTGGAATCCCTGCAGTGTGGTGTGGACAAATGTCACACTGAATCTGAGACCTAGTCTCACTAATACAACTAATTCTGAAGATATAGCTGGGAAAAAGATTTGCTTCATTCTGTAAAATTATACCTCGCTTCTATTTTTATAAAATAGGTATAGCTAAATTAAGTGTGATCATAAGAGGCTTTGTACATTATAAAACACTATAAAATGTTATTATACCATATGCAAAATGACAATCGATAGGCAAATAATATCAATCATACTATCTAGCTTTCATACTATCTAGCTCACTACACGATATTCTTTACTATATCTTATAGTTATTTACCTTATTTCATATTCCCCAATAAGCCAATGTTGTTGTCATTGTTAGGTGCCAATGAGTGAAGTAGGACTCATAACAACCCTATGAACAATGTATCTGAACCCTGTCCTATCCTGTGCCATCCTCCGCACCTCTGACTCATTTGAACTCATCAACTCATCTATGTCAATACATCTTATTAAAGGTCTTCCTCTCTCTTGCTGATACTTCACCTTTCCAAGCATGATGTTTCTTTTCAAAGAAAGATCCCTCCTCACAACATGCCCAAAGTATGTGAGATGAAGCTTTCCTATCCTTGCCTCTTACAAGCTCACCAGCTGCACTTTCTCTGAGACATATTTATTCTTTTGGCAATTCATGGGATATTTACTGAGTACTCTTCTCTGATACCACAACTCAAAGTTGGTATCAGTTGTTCTTCTATGCTCCTTATTCATTGTCTGGCTTTAGATGCATAGCAAGTGATTTAAAAGACCACGGTTTGGATCTGGCACACTTAGTCTTCAAACTGACATCATTATTCCTTAATCCTTTGAAGAAGTCCTTGATAGCAGACTTTCCTAATGCAAAATACTTTTGATTTCTTGACCACTGATATAAGGATTATTGGTTGTAGATCCAAATAAGGTTAAATACTTGATAATTTCAACCTTTTCTCCATCTATCATGATACTGTATATCAGCCCAGTGGTGAGGATTTTTGTCTTCTTGATCTGAGATGTAATCCATATTGAGAGAGCTCTGATGGCCTAGTAGTAAGAAACTGCACTACAATCCTGAAGGCATTAGTTCAAATCCACCAGCTTCTTTATGGGAGAAAGATGGGCAATCTCTTGTGTGATTAACTGCCTCTGAAAACCCACTGAAAGGTCAGCTATGGGTTGGTTCTGACTTGATGGTGCTCAACAATGATCCATATTGAAGGCTAAAGTCTGATTTTCTGCAGCAATGACTTCAAGTCCACATCACTTTCATAAATCAAAGTTGTACATGATGCCACTGTTGTAGAATGGGACTGTCCTTGGGGTTGGGGAGAGACTGAGTAAGATGGGTTCAATAATGTATACTGCACTGAAACAGAGGAGGGAGAAAACCGTTTAAAAGAGAGATATAACTAGGTATTTCTGTCATCACAGGAGACTAGAGCGAGGGCTACATGGTGGAGGGGACCTGGGGGAGGGTTTGTAAAACAATGAAAGAATCTTTTCTTTTACTTTTCCATAATTTTTGGACTCATGTACTTATAACTTGTTAGTCAAATTTGTGTCTTCTAGGCTGCAACACCCCCATGATACATCTTCAAGGATATGAACATGTACGGCCAAGCACAATCAATAAGAGTGCATCTAAATTCCAAAATCAATCTCCATAATAGTCTATGTGTTTCCTACTGCCAAAGGGGCCCTTTAGAGTAGTGAGAGAAGATCTTCACCCTGAAACCCACAGCGTCCCTTTTCAGCAGGAAGTAGCTAAGAGAATACGCCATCCCCTTTTCCTTATGACTCAGGGTGAAGTCTCTCTCAGGGAGGAGTGATAGGGAATGGCAAAGGACACACTGACAAAGAAGATTAATCAGAACTGGCTTTGACAAGCACTGTGGCATTTGGACAAGAACAAACTGGGAGGAGGGTAGAAAGAATAGTGCAACAATGAATGAGTGGAAGCCCAAAATCTCTGTAAATGTTTATGAAAATTAATAAAATATAATTATAGAAAAAAAAAACAAAGTTGTGTCATCTGTACAACACAAGTTGTTGATGAGTATTCCTCCAATCCCAATGCCACACACTCCTTCATAAAGTCCAGGTTCTTGAGTTATTTATTCAGCATACAGATTGACTATGTATGGAGAAAGATATAGCTTTGACTCACACTTTAAACCATGTTACCTTGCGCTGTTCAGAGAACAACTTCTTGGTCTGGGTACAGGTTTCATATAAGCATAACGAAGTGTTCTGGAATTCCCATTTTTCTCAATGGTAGACATAATTTGTTCACTCAGTCTCTATGAGGTGTAGCTGAGTCAACAACTAGCAATAGCATCTTAAATAAAAAGTGGCACATCTGATATGTAAAATGTAGCTGTAATTATACCTGCTACATAGGATCATAGTTATAATTTTTCTTTAAGTCAATAAGGAAGACCTGCTACATAGGATCATAGTTATAATTTTTCTTTAAGTCAATAAGGAAGTTTGATATGTATGCTCAAATCCATTGTCACAGTTATGGTATTACGCCATCTCTTTTGTATTCTTCCTCTTTCACTGACCCTGTATTTCTGCAAGCATGATGTCATTTTCTAAGGACTGATCCTTCCTGAAAACATACCCAAAAGTATGTGAGATGAAGTTTTACCTTCAGTTTCACTTAAAGGGCACCATGGCTACACTTTCTTCAACATGGTCTAATTTGTCCTTTTGGCATCATGGGATAGTCAGTACTCTTTTTCAACACCACAACTCAAATAATTAAGGTCCAGAAGTTAATAAGGGAGTAGAATGACTTTCATAGTTCACCAAAAAATGAACAGGCCAGGATTATGTTATGTTGTAGAGAGAGGAGTTATTGAATGAATGTACATTTTTTTCAGTAGTTATTATATTATATATATTCTATATATGTCATTTTCTAATCTCAGTCTGAATTTTGAGGATCAGTTATAATTACATATATATAAAGTCTCAATTCCTCATGTGACTTTCAATCCAGATTTTAAACTTCTTTTTTTCAGATTTTGTTTTATTAATTTTTATGAACATTTACAGAGATTTTGGATTTCCACTCATTCATTGTTGCAATTTTCTCCCTGCCCACACCCACCCCCTGGCCAGTTTGCTCTTCTCTTTGAAAAGTAAAAGAAAAACTCTTTCATTGGTATCCAATCCCTCCCCGCTTCTGAGTACATCCACTCTGCAGCCTTCATCCTGGACTCTTGTCATAACCGTAATACCTAATCATATATCGCTTCCAAACTGTTCTCTCCCTCATCTGTTTCAATGAAGTATACATAATTTATCCAATTTTTCTCAGTCTCACCCCCACCCTGATGTCAGTCCCGTTCTACAACAGTGGCATTATGCAGTATTTGTCCTTTCATATCAAAACTCAGTATTAGCAAAATGAGATGGACTGGCATGGGACATTTTGAGTCAGAGGATCATATGATTTACTATGCTGGAAATGAAGAGGTGAGGGAAAGTGGGGTTGCTTTCATAGTTAAAAAGGTCATTTCTAGATCCATCTTGAAATACAATGTTGTGAGTGACAGTAATATCCATACTCATACAAGGAAGTTCAGTGAATACCACCATTATTCAAATATATACACCAACAACCAGAGTCAAAGAGGAAGAAATAGAAGATTTCTACCAACTTTTGCTGTCAGAGATTGATTAAACATGCAATCAAGATGTAGTAATAACAATGAGTGACTGGATGCAAAAGTTGGGAATAGAGAAGAAGGTTCAGCAGTTGGAAAACATGGCCTTGGTGACAGAAATGAAGCTGGATATAGAATAATAGAATTTTGCACAATCAATGACTTATTCAATGCAAATACATTTTATAAGAAACACAAAATCAGCCTATACACATGGCTATACTCATGGTATTGAAGATACCATGGACTGCAAGGAGAACAAACAAGTTCATCCTAGAGAGGATGAAGCCAGGCTCCTCCTTGGAGGCAAGGATTTTGAAGCTCTGTCTGACATACTTTGGGCATGTCACAAGGTGGGATCAGTCCTTGGAGAGGGACATCATGATTGGGAAGGTGGAGGGACAGCACAGGAGAGAAAGACCCTCGATGAGGTGGATTGAATAAGTCACTAGGTAATGGGGATAGGTGTGTCAGAGACAGTAAGATTTTCAAGGGATAAATCAGGGTTTAGGGATTTTGTACATAGGGTCTCTATGAGTCACAGGAGACTCAACAGCACATAACAACAACAATGCACTATTCAAGTCAGAGGCTTCATTTGGGATTTTCTATGAGATTTGATATTACCTCATGCATAAAATGCCACAACTTTAAAAATAAAATTAAAAAATAAAAAGCCACCACTAGAAAGTGTTAGTACTATGCAAAGGAACTCTGGCAGTCTGTATGTAACTGTAAGGAACTGTGCTGCCCACACAAAGGCAGGCAGTTCGAATCCACCAGCTGCTATGCAGGAAAAAATGGACAATTTCCTGTGCAATTTACACACTCTGAAAACCTGCTGGAGAGTCAGCTCTGCGTTGGTTCCAATTTGATGGCATGTAACTAAATAAAAGTGCCATGGAACATACATTTCCATTAAGTATCGTATGTGCAATAATTGAATAGAAATAAGAACTGTGTAAAATATTTAAATTTAGTTAATAGTGTAAAATAAGAGCTATGCACTAAAAAGTGAGGATAGGAAAAGACCATTAGGACCTACTTTACAGTGGTCACAGATCCTATCTGAACTAAGTAATAAAATAATGCTGTCTATACTGCCCTCAAGTCAGCCCCCCAACTCATGATGCCGTCACACGAAAATAATGAAAGAAACACTACACAGTCCTGTATCATCTCCACAGAACATACACAGATTGGGTCACTGTGGTCCACAGGCTTTCACTGACTAATTTTCAGAAGTAAATTGCTAAGTCTTTCTTCCTAGTCTGTCTGATTCTTGGGAAAACTCCAATAAACCTTGATCAGCACCGTAACAACCCACAGGCCTCTGCTGACAGACAGGTGGTGGCTTCCATAGCTCAGGAATGAAACTCAGGCTTCACACTGAAAACAAGCGTCCTGCTACTGAGCTACCAGTACCTCAGGATAAAACACCAAGCCTTGAAAGCAAAGAGGCACTTACAGAGAACTCCAAAATAAAGTCAAGTGGGTAGATATTTAGATGGGATCTCTGAAGAGATGAAAACTGAAGAAAAAGAAAAATTTACCAGACCATATTTTTGGTGCACTTTCACCTTGATGGCTCTAAACAGAGCATTGGTAGCCAAGTGGTAAAAAGCTGGGCTGCAATCTCAAAGGCATGTGACTCAAATCCACCAGCTGCCCTGCAGGAGAAAGAGGGTCAGTCTCTTCTCTTGCCTCTGAAAACGTGCTGGAGAATCAGCTATGGGTCAGTTCTAACTTCATATCACACAACAACAATAAATCAGTCCAAAGTCAGCAGCTTCATCACCAGGCACTTCAGTCAGGCACAGGAGCTTGGAAAGACCACATTCTAGCTACAGACAGGTGAGAGGGGCAATCTTTGGTGAAGCAAATGGAAGAAAAAGTTGGACAGAACATTTCCTGCTGGAATGTACTGGAGCATTCAGTTCAGCCACAGGCTCCTGGTGATGGAACTTTAGTTGCTGAACATGAAGATAATTTCAGCACCCTACAATTATGTGCCTAATTAAAATTAAGAAATTAGAACACAGTTAAAAGGAATAATATTTTGCTCACAGCTAATTTCATTAAAGTATTAATGAACAGGACTCATTTTATGGCCAGAGGGCATCCACTTTCTACCGAGTACTTCCATGCTTGCTAATTTATTCATGCATGAAAAACAATCCAATGAGAAATGAGGGAGCTGAGAACTGCTGGTCCTAATTAAAATATTTAAAACACCATGTCTCTTTTCTCCCATCTAGCCAAATACCTAACTTGAGCCAGCATGGTGCCAATTAACATGGAAAAAGCAAACACAAACACCCATGGTTTCTGATTAAAGCGCACATTATCGTATCATGCAATATATTGTTCAGCACATGTATGTAAATGTTTAATTAACCCATGTCTGAATCCCTGCAACATTCAAAAATCGATACTTTAATCCCTAAACAAGTGGCAATCTGTGTAGGTGAGACACTTACTATTTATGACTGTGTTTCATTAAAACTTCATTTGAAGCGGTGTATACCAGACACACCAAGGGGTTACTTAAGGAAAAGAGCAAGAAGGAGAGGTTTGGTTTGGCAGACTTGTCTTCAGGTGGTATTGAGATTGTTAGTTGCCAAAGCCTTGAGAAGGAAACCAGGTTAGCCTTAGGTGATAGGAATTTTTCATTAAAATGTAAGAGAAAGTCTGGATATAAACCCATTTGTCTGCCTGGACAGCAATGACAAATAACAACACACACACCCCTTTCTGTTTGTTAACTTTGTTAAAAGACACCTGTCTATTCAAACAAACTGGAGACGTCAGCACCAATTGGAGAGAAATGTCTGAAACTGTGAGAATTTGAATTTGAAAACCTTCCAAGTATTTGTTGCAACTTCATCCATTCATTAAGAACAATCATAAAATGACAATTAACATTTTCATAGCAACTACAGCTTACAATGGGTTCAAACATAGCAACATGCGGGAGAATGGCAGAGAACTAGGCAATGTTTCATTCTGTTACATGTAAGTTCACCCCAGTGGGAGCCAAACTTGAAGACAAACACCACCGCAATTCACAAGCAACTTTCACTCCCACCGTCTCTGTGTTAATAATCCTGTGAGGTAGACAGAGCAAAATAAATCAAGGCTGAGAGAGGGAAAGTGACTTGGGAAGTTGCACAGCACAGCTGGAACCAGAACTTGAACTCATACCTCCTTTACATCCAAAATCATTCCACCACTTCATTGATTTACACACACTGATTTTAATTCTATGTTTACATACAGGAAACCAAGTCTCAAAGAAATCTAATTATTACTATTTAGCAGCTAAAAATAAATACTTTGTTTTTGTGGGAAGGTAAGGATGAAGAGATCTGAAACTATCTTCCCTCTTCCTGCCTTTTCTCATTGTTTTTAAACAACTGCATTGATGGAATTTTAGATTAATACCTTAGAAATCGTTTTGCCCAGCGGTTTTCACAGTATGTGTAACAACAGGTTCCTTCCTTTCTTCAAAGATAGTCTTTCATGAAACACAGTTACTGACACAGGTAAGAACCAAGCATTCTGATGGAGCAGGTATATCTCACGCTACAAGATGACAGCCAAGGAGCTACCATTGAACCCACTGTTTGAAACCACTGCACTCATCAAAGTCTTCCATGAACAAGAAATTGAGATTACAAGGAAAAATGTAAAATAAGGATTTCTACAACATTAGGCACAGACCTGGAATATGATTGCATTACTTGTCACAATCTGTCCTGTGCCTTTCCCATATCTTTCATGGAATTAACCAAGACATGATCAACTACTTACCAAAAGGCTGGAGGTTCGAGTACACCCACAGGTGCTTTGGAAGAAAACTCTCTGGCATACAGTTCTAATCTGTTGCACTCGAGGCTGAGTTGTGGGGGACTCAGTGACACTGGTTTTGCTTTACCTAGAAAGTGAAATAAATAAAAGAGGGATTGGTCAGGCAAAATTACTAGTAACAACACAGAAAGCTATGGCCTTAAAACGTGCTAGGCTGGTGAACAAAGCAGAAGATGAGATCAAGAGAGAAGGTTTAACAGGAACTAGTCTCTGACTCCATAACTCTTTGTTTCACTTCTTGTCCATTTCAGATTTGTCATCTGAAATGGTAACATAATTGTTTTTAACAACTCAGAAGAAAATTAATTAATATTGCATTACAAAAGGACTTCATCATGTTAATTCAATAAATTTGTTGTCTCTTTTTTTTTTTTTAAAGAGGAAAAGGTGCTCTATTTTGACCTGCAAAGACAATACTTTTTCATTGAGAAATTGCCAGTAATTTCCTTGAGAAATGGACAGTTGACCCAGGCAGCCTGAGAGAAATCAGGGAACTTCTAGTGTCAAGATGGCAGAGTTGGTAGTGCTATTCTTCAGAGCAGTGAAGTCCATGTCTGCCTCGCCTCAATCTGCCAGGGCCAAGTTCGTAGACTGTAGCCGTTCTGTCTCCTGACTTGACGTTCTGCTCCACTATGTCGCATTCAGCTAAAAGCGTCTGAATCTTTGTCACCAAGCTCTTCCTTTTTAATCTACTGTCTTTGAAATTCTCTGGCAGAATCAGTGTGTCAATTTCTTCTAAAATCTTCATAAACTGCTCAATTGTTGCTTTCACTCTTCTATCAAGTTTGCAGAGAGCTTCAACTTGCATTTCCTTGGCCAGAAAACCCTGCTGGATTCCAGCAAAATCTTATTCAACTCTTCAAGTTGGTTGGCTATCTTCTCCACAGCTTTTTCCAAAATTCTCAACTTCTTTAATTCAACCTCTTCCTCTGATCTGTCCTTTTTCCCAATTAGCATGACCCGACATCTATTTTGTATTCCAAGTGCTGACAAGGGCTGTTCCATATCCTTTCGAGATTTTCCCTTAAATATGAGTTTATGAGAAGACACTGGAACTCCTATGGCTTCTTCAACAAGCTGGGTCAAGTCTTGGACAAGTGGTTCACCAGTGCCCTGCTGCGGGCTAACGTTAATGTCATACTTCTCGTTGCTGTGAGTGATGGTCACCAGGATCCCAGTCGTCGCTATGTCCTCGCTTTCGGACGCTTCTCCATATGGGACCACATCTCCATCCCGAACCAGGTCCCCGTCCGGAACCAGGTCCTCGTCTGGGACCAGAGTCTCATCCGGGACCACGCCTTCGTCCAGGACCACGGCCAAGCTCCGAGCTCCCTCCTGGCTCCCAGTCATCTCCTCGCTCCATGCCACCTCCTCGCTGCGAGCCATCTGCTGCTTCTGAGCCATCTCCTCACTCCTGCACTCGCGGGTTGGGACTCTGGTCTTCACCCAGCGGCAGGGCCTCGGGTGGATCGGTCATGTCCTTGTTTTGAACGGAAGGCAGCTGGGCCTGGGACGGCTTACGGTTGGCGGGGGTTTCGACCTGATGCAGCTCATGGTCGGCTGAGGTTCGGACCTGGCCGGGCTTACAGTCGGTCAGAGTTTGTATCTGGCGCGGTTTACAATCAATTAGAGTTCGGACTTGGCACAGCTTAGGGTCGGACCTGGCGCGGCTGACGGTCGGTCTGAGTTAGGAGCTGGCGTGTCTTACGGTCAGTCAGAGTTTGTCCCCGGCGCGGTTTCTGGACCTTGGGCGGCTTACGGTCAGCAGGGATTTCGGCCTCTGGTGCCGCTCCCGGCCGGGCTGAAGGGCGCGCCTTCTGAGACCCGGCCAGTCCCCGTGGCCTTGCCGTCTGTTGTCTCATTTTTTGATTCTACTCTTTATCCTTCATTATTCATCAAAAGTAGATGGTCAATTACTGAGGCTCTTTGATTAATAATATTATTAATAAATGCATTAATAAATATTGAATATCTATTGTACATTGAATTAAACACTCAGTATTGATTATTTGTCACATTAAGACTTAACCATTATTTCTCCCATTATACCACTGAAAAACTGAAAATAGCAAAGTGACTTGCTTGTCCAGCTAAGATCCACAATGAAATGGTCAGATCTCAGAGTCAAACTTGTAATGATTGTAATCTTCCAAAATAGCAAAGCGGAGTAGCAAACTGAAATACTAGACAAGAAAATGGGAGCATAAAACCATGGGAAACACACTGAGCATCTAAGGAGAAACAAAAAAGGCAAATCCAACCAGAGTTTTGATCTGGATCAGTATTTCAAAAAGATTGTGGAAATGATTAGAGACAATTTCTTATTTCTAAGAATGTTATCATGGAGGCAAAATCTGAGACATTCAAGTCTCAAAAGGGCCATTGTTCTGATTCAAAATATCTAAAAGGGAAAGACACTCAATATACAATAACCAAAGGGACACCAGAATCTAAAGGAATGGGAAGAAGGAGGAACAAGAATAAAGTTTACAAGGCATAAAAAATCTTATAATTGCCAGATGCAAATATATGTATCCATCTTCAAAACCATGTTAAGTACTGGAGTAGATACGTACCATCAAGATGTAAACCGACGGGCATCAGCACAAAGACACCACTGGTCCTCTCTCATAATATTTGAATAATTTAAAAATCTAAGTACGGTGGTGGAAAAGTTTAGAAAGGAATAGTGAGAATAGTTGTACAACTTCAAGAATGTAATCAATGTAACTGAATTGTACATGGAGAAATTTTTTTAGAATAGGTGTAATTTTTTGCTCTCTGTATAGTTTCATTCATATATATATAAAAGCTGGGTTTAGAAGAGGTCATGGCACTAGAGACAAAATTGCCAACATCAGATGGACCTTGTCTGAAAGCATAGAGTACAAGAGGAATGACTTTAATTTCATTTAAGGCATTTGACTGTATGAATCACAAAAAATTATGGATAGCCTTGAGGAGAATGGGAATCCCAGATCATTTGATTGTGCTCATGTGAAACTTAGACCAGGAAGCAGTCCTCAAAATAGAGCAAGGAAACGTTTCATGGTTCAAAATCAGGAAATCTGTGTGTCAGGGATGTGTCCTGTCTCCATACCATTTTAATCTATATGCAGGAAAGATCATTCTGAAGACTTGGCTTTATGAGGAGGAATGGACATAAGGATTTGAGAAAGACTCTTCAACAACCTACGTTATGCAGATGACACAACCTTGCTTGCTGAAACTGAGGAGGACCTGAAGTGCTTTGTGCATTGAAGCTCAACATCAAGAAGACAAAGATTCTCACCACTGAACTAATTGGCAGAACCATGATAGATGGAGAAGAGATTGAGGTTGTTAACAATTTCAGCTTGGTTGGGTCCACAATCAACACTCTTTACACCAGCAGTCAAAAAAATCAAAAGACGAATTGCACTGGGAAAATCTGTAGTCAGGGACTTCTTCAGAGTACTGAGAAGCAACAATGTCAGTCTAGAGACTAAAGTGCTCTGACCCAGGCCATGGTTTTCAAAATTACTTGCTATGCATCAAAGAGCTGGATAATGACTAAGGATATCAGAAGAAGAATGGATGCCTTTGAGTTGTGGTGCTGGAGAAGAGTATTGAACATACTATGGACCACCAAGAGAATGAGCAGATCTGTCTTGGAGACTAGGATTTTGAAGCCATGTCTTACAGACTTTGGGCATGCCGCCAGGAGGGGCAGGTCCTTGGAGAAGGATGTCATGCTAGGGAGGGTGGAGGGACAGCACAGGAGAAGACCCTGGAAGATATCGATTGACACAGTAACTGGGTAATTGCAATAGGTGTGCCAGAGTCAGTTAGACCGGCTCAGCATAGCATAGGCTTCAGAGCTGTTGTACATACTGTTGCTATGAGTCTCAGGCAACTCGATGGCACATAACAACAATTGTGTAATGATTATGTATACAAATTCTGTCTTTTAAATATGATGTAGTGCATGATCCTGAGTTCATAATTTGCAGTTGACATTGACTGAGCTAAATTTAACTTTCTAATGAATTAAAACACTTTAAGAATACAGCTAATAGCATATCACTTTTCCTCCTAAACTTGCCTACATCCCTCTAAACTTCTCAATTGCTTGGAATACCATATAATCTAAGTATATTTCTAGTAATGTGCTGACAGATAAGTCAGAATTTCAAATATTTGGCATTTCCTCTAAAATAGACTATGGGAGATAACTGGATCTTTAAAAAGGTTTGTTTTCAATTCTTTCTCCACAAGCAAGTTGAATTCTTCAAATTTTTCCTTTAAAAAAAAAACACCAAAGTAACAAAGCATATCTCCAAGACTGAGCCTGCATTTTTATGCATCTTTAGCCAGACAAACATTAGTCCTTCTCCAGAACTGGAACGGCTATTCTAAAGAATGGAAACTTGCTGTTTTCTAAATATGCAGATAGGCTGTTGTCACAGATCCCCATAGTAATGAACAACTTTTCAATATTTAATAAGCCTGGCATTCCTGTCCCCGGGCAGAGAGCACAGGCAGTTGGTAGGCAGTTACTAACTGACCATTAAAATACAGAAGCTCTCTTTATAATGTGCTTCACAAACAGGTTACATCACCTGCAGAGGGAAGTGCATGCCAGCCTCTGCTGTGAGGTGGCCCTTACTCCTGCCTGCAGAGAACTAGCTGGAGTGAGCAAAGTTAGACTGCTCAATATTCAAACAGGGGCTGCAACACAGTCTTGCTTTGTGACAGAATTTTAAAGGCGGGTGTGGTAAGAGAGACCATCAACAGCCCTTTTCTCTGCAGCAATGTTAGCATGGAGATGTAGCAAGCAAGTGGAAATGAGGGGTGCTGGCCATTTTAATGCAGAAGACAGAAACATACTGGAACTGCACTTTTTTTTTGTTCTTCTCATGTGTGCTTGTACACAAGGGTATTCTGTGCTGTCTCTGGTGTACTGTGTGAGCACAAATATATTGCAACAATAATGTGCACTAATTGGTCTATGAAGCCATTAATTCAGAGCAATAATATTTGAGCATTTTAACAGTGGCTTGTTTTGTTTTTACTGCAAGAAGCAAAAGCCAATGTTAATGAGATTATATAAGAATTCAGAAAATCATGATACAATTAGATCATTTCCTGAATAATGTAAAAACTAACATAATGAGTTCTTCTTCCACTTACTGACCATTAAGATAAGGCATTTGGTTGTAACTATAATTCCAGGTTAATACACATATTGCCATAATCATAATAATTGTAAAGAGTTTTTAAAATCTTCCATGGGTCTCCTACAACTCTTGTAATCATCATTCATAAGGTTTGATTTTCTTCTCTTCCATCAATAGCAAAAAGAGTTACTGTGTCTTTCAAGACAATTCTAAGACAGAAACAGAACTATTTTTTTTTCTCTTTAACTATTCCAGGGGAATTCTTACATTTGTAATGAAAAAGAGATGAATCAGAGAGGTGTGTATGTATGTATGTATAGGCTGTCATGATTCACCTTCTAGCAGATGGTTCTCATCACCGTCTTCCAATAGCATGTGACCCAAAGTCCCAATAAAACTACAAGTGATAACTCCATGGCCCTTACCGTCACTTCTCAGAAGTATTACATCTGAAAGTGTTTATGATCATACACTGCCAAGTTATGTTGTCATTAGGTGCCATTGAGTCGAGTATGACTCATAACGATCCTATGAACAAAAGATCTGGACCCTGTTCTATCCTGCACCATCCTCACACTTCCTGACACACAAGAGCCCACTGTAGTGGTCATGTCAGTTCACCTGGTTGAGGGTCTTTCTTTCCTTCGCTGCCCCTCCACCCTTCCCAGCATCATGTCACTCTCCTAGGAATAGACTCTCCTGGCAATATGCCCAAAGTATGCGAGGCGAAGCCTCATCATTCTTGCCTCCAAAGAGCACTCCAGCTGCACCCTCTCCAAGACATACCTGCTTGTTCTCGTGGCCGTCCATGGGATGTCAGGTTACAGAGAGAGCAAATCTGCTCAATGTGCTTTTGCAACAAAAAACTAGAACCAGTGTTCTAGTTCCTGAAAACAGCAACGGGACATATGTGATGTTCTCATGAGAACTTTCTAGCACAATGGTTCAATATCAATAATGAGTGTAGCTGACGAAGTATAGGTGCTCAAACAATCAGAACAACTACTATCTGTTACAGATGCTACTAATATGTATTCTGGAAAATATGCATTTTTTTTATCCAAATAGTATATGAAATATCAAAACCACAACCTTGGACTTAAGAACCTAGATGTCTGATGAAGTGATCTTTGTTGTTATGTGCCATTGAGTCAGTTTGGACTTACAGTGATCATGTTTAGAATACAATGAAATCCTACCCAGTCCTGCTCCGTCCTCATAAGTGTTGCTATGTTTGAGCCTGTCATTGCAGCCACTGTGTCAAGCCATCTCATCGATCATCTTCCTTTTTCACTGAGCCTCCTCTTTACCAAGCATTACATCCTTCTCCAAGGACTGGACCTTCCTTATAATACGGTCACAGTGTGTAAGACAAAGTCTCACTTCTAAGGGATATTTTGGCAATCCTCCTTTCAAGATTTCTTCTGATCATTCAGGCCATCAGCAGAATGCTCAATATTCTTAGCCAGACCACAGTCCAAAGGCATCAGTTCTTTCATCTTCTTTATTCACTGTCCAGTTCTGGCATGGACTTGAAGCAACTGCAAATACCATGACTTGGTATTTTGGTATTGATATTGGTAGTAGTATTGATCTGATATGGTCTTTGGTATTGGTATTGGTCCAATTCAATCCTCAAAATGACATCTTCACTTTTAACACTGTAGTCTCCCGCAAAAACATTGGCCAGTGCAATATGTCTTTCTGTTTCTTGATATCTGCTCCCATGGATGTTGACTGTGGACTCAAATAAAATGAACTTCTCACCAACTACAACAGCTTCTTCATTATCATGAATGTTGCTTATTGGTCTACTTGTGAGGACTTTTGTTTATATTGAGATGTAAGGCACACTGAAGGCTATCGTCTTTGATCTTCATCACTGAGTGCTTCAGATCTTTACTTTCCACCAGAGCTGATTCTAAATGCTAGCTAACACTGAAGTAAGGTGAACATTACTATTATACAAATATTATAAAAAATTAGTTGCAAAGGAAGCTCTGGTGGCCTACTGGCAAGAAGCTATGCTGCAATCCCATAGGTGCCGTGGTTCAAATCCATCAGATGTTCCACTAGAAAAGGAGAGGCAACCTCCTCCTGTGCCATTTGGGTCTGATTTGATGTTACATACCAAGGGGGAAAAATTAGTTGCATGCTTAGATTTTTATGTATATAAAATTCTCTCTATTTATTTGAAAGTTTAGATATCATATGAAAATTAACTAGTCTTGTAATTTTTTTAAAAGTACTTAATATTATGAATAACAACTTATTTCTATTGATCTAACAGAATTTAAGGCAATGGTGTGTATTTTAACAAATAACTTGCATTTTTATGGTGTGCCAGGCATAGTTCTAAATGTTTTCCATGTAAATCACTTAGTTTCAAAAATTTGAGGCTTAAGAAGAGTTGAGTTGTATATCAAGTTCTACACAATAGCTATGTTATAGGGCTGTGATTTGAACCGAGGCAAATCTGACCTCAGAGCTCATAAGCTTAACTTGACACAAGTATCTAGAGGAAAAGTCATTGTTCAAGAGGAATCACAAAAAAAACATGATTCTCAGAAGGTTATTCAAACATATCATTTCTGCTCTATGTTCTCAGTGAGCAATCAAATAAATAGATGAAAGGGAAGGTAAAAAAAAAAAAGAAAGAAAGAAACACAGAAGCAGATACTGAGAAAGCACAGATTTATATTCTGGGAACCCCAGTGAAAGAGTTCTGTACAAGAGGAGACCACCTCATCTTGCTCCCCGAGAAAAACCGGTGAATTTGAACTACTGACCTTTTGGTTAACAGTACACTTAATTCACTATGCCACTAGGACTCTTTATACAAATACTCGTAAGTTATAATATGGGCTATCTTAACATACACAATGAGTTTTTCCCCTAGAGCTACCAAAAGAATGGCTCCAAGAGAGTTTTTAAAAAATGAAGTCTCATAATCTCCAGAAAGATGATACAAATGTAAACAGGGTTCCAAACTTAAAAATCAATGCCGCGGTATTATAAGAACACATAACAAATTTCAGATTTAGTGTTCAAGAACCTTGGTTCCATAAACCCCAGTTGTAGAATAGGCCAACGGTGTTACACTGAACCAACATTCTCAACTCTCTTGGTTATAGTCTTCTCATTTCTAGACTAGAAGGGTGCTCTGGTGGCCTAGTGGTAAGCAGCTGCATTTTCATCCCCAAGGCATAATGATCAAACCCACCAGCTGCTCTATGGAAGAAAGACTGGAAATCTCCTGCGGGATTTTCTACCTCTGAAAACCCACTGGAGGGAAGGTCAGTGATGAGCCAGTTCTGACTCCACCATATACAACAACAACAGACTGAGACAGAATAGTACGACTTCTCACATGGTTGTTGTGATAATGAAATGATGTGACATATGGGAAAATGCTTAGTAAATTAGAAAATGCCATCATGGTCATAAGATATTACAGCAGAGAGAGAAAGGGAAGAAAGAGAGAGAAAAGAAGGGAGAAGAGTTAAATATTTAGTGATATGTTTGGGCACCCACAGAGGTCAGGAGTCCTGTCTTGCTCACACAATCCCAGGCATGCACATGATGATGTGCATGATAATTATATAGGGTAGACAGAGTTTGCCAAAGTTTAAATCTCTACAACTAGTTCTCTCCTACAGGATTACTTAGCTTCCATCTTATTCTCAGGTTCTATAGCCAGCAACAACAGGCTTAACCATGGAAGAGATTATAAGGATGCAGCAGGATAGGACAAGGCTTTGATCTGTTGTTGTTCATAGTGTAGCTATGGGTGATAATCTATCCAATGACACTTAACAACAATGGTCTCTTCTCATATTCTTGGGTGAGGCAAATAGCTAACACACTCAGCTGCTAACTGAAGGGCTGACAGTTCAAGTCCAACTAGGGGTATGTCAGAAGACACCTTAGCCACCCACTTTCTAAAAATCAGCATCAAAGATCCTATGCAACACTCTGAGGCACAAGGCATCACCACAAGTCAGAGTCAACTCCTTGGCAACCGGTATAGATTCTTCTAAGATTCAGGCATCTTCACTTGGGAAAACTGCATCTTTCTCAAACTTGAAGCCTTCTAGTCCTCTGGGACTTGCTCTGCAGAGACTGTCCCTACCATCAAGATTTGGGGACAGAAGTGGACAACTCACCCAATGTTGTCTGGAGAAAAGTTTCCCTTTTTTACACCTCTTTATGAGGCAGAGAGAAACAGGGAGTTGAGTCACAAGAGAGGGAGTCTGAATTTGCCAACTAGTCAGGATAGTAAGTAATTTGCAAGATAGTAAGCATCTTCAAGATACTTAGAATGGGAGAAAGAAGTATGGAGTCATGGAAGAGCCTGAATCTCTCAGAGAATGACAAGCAAAGTACAAGATGTTCAAAGGGGATGGAGGGTGGGGATGTGAAGGTCACAGAAGCCAGAAGATAGAATTTAGACTTTCTCATGGGAGAGGTCCACAGGTGAGAGGCAGGCTCTCTGGAGAACAGAGCAAAGAGATGATGTCATTAAGTGGGTGCTCTGGCCAATATCAAGCTGGGGATATTAATGACAAGATAGGCCAAGAACCTGAAACTTGTAACAAGAAGGGATGTGGAATCTAACCTAGAGCTCTGGGGAGAAAGGGAGAGATCCAGGAGTTATTCAGAAGACAAAATCAATGAGTGTTGGAGCTGGGTTAAATGTAAATAAGTGACGCAAAATCAACAACAATGGTTCTGCTTTGGATGACTAGACAAACACTACAGTTTTGCTAAAAAACAAATGTCAATTTCTATGAAAGTACTATATACTTAAAATAATAATGATACTTCTCTATTTTATTTATTATAAACATAATTTTATACTAATATGAATTTGGTCTCTACCATAGGCTAGGTAATACCTCTTCTTTGGAGATGATAATTCAGGCTCATAGAGACTAATCTTCAGCTAAGTTCACACAGACAACTAGGGCAGAGAAGAGTTGGTGGTTTTGCTTCATTAACCCAGGTCTGACAGATAAGTCTCAAGTCATATGCTGAGTCTGATGAATTGCTGATAACAAGCTGAGGCACTATTTTCAGATTCTTATGGCCTCCTATGGATGCTCTTACAAATTAGTGACATCCTTCATGATACTAGGAAAGCCATGTCAGACTTAAGCCAGCTTTATACTAGACTATGGTGACCACTGGTGCTGGAGAAGAGTGTTGAACATACCATGGATCGCCAGGAGAACAAACAGGTGCATTCCAGAGAGAGTGAAACCAGGCTGACCAGTCCTAGGAGAAGAACATTTTGCTTGGAAGGGTAGAGGGGAAGCACAGGAAGAAAGACTCCAGATGAGATGGATGGAATCAGTGACTGGAGAAATGGGATTAGGTCTGTGAGAGATGATAAGATTGGCTCAGGATAGGGCAGAATTCAGAGGCATTGTACATGAGGTTGCTATGTATCACAGGCAAGTTAACAGCCCATAACAACAATATGGTGGTTATTAGAAATTAATGGATCAAATGAATAAAACAAAAATCCACTTCTGACTGGATCCAGAAAGTTCCTTCTGGACACATGATTAGACACAGCACAGAGTTGCACTGACTGACAAGGACCGCTACCAGCAAGACTGTGTAATAAGAGCAAAACATACCTCTCTCTTCTCTAATTCTTATTTTATCGCTGCCACCCGGGAAGTTCTACTTTTTCAGGTGGTTGAAGTCCTGTTCCAGTTTCATTTTGCCAAAGTACATTGCTCATGATTATACCTCACTCAAATCTTCAGGCAAGGTAGTACATTATTTCCATGCTCATAGAAGCCTTCTTAGGAATGATGGGATTAAAGACTGTTTAGTCTGAGCTCTGATGGCTTAGTGATAAGGAATTGCACGGACAACCCACAAGCACACCATTTGAAACTGCCAGCTGCTCCTCAGGAGAAAGATGGGCAATCTCTTCCTGTGTGATTCTCTGCCTCTGGAAACCCACTGGAGGGTGAGCTATCGGGTGGTTCTGGTCAATAGTACACAATGAAGTCTTTCTCTGGAATCCTGGTGGCATGGTGGTCTTAAGTGCTGAGCAGTTCAACAAAAGTTCAATGATTTGAACCCACCAACCTCCCCACACAACATGAAATAAGGCAGCTCACTCCTATAAAGAGTTACAGCCACAGAAACCCTACAAGGTGGACTTTATAGGGTCATCACGTGTCAGTATCTACCAGATTGCAGTGGGTATGGAAAGAAAAAAAATTCTAATCCCAAGGGCTTTCTTATAGATTAAATAATATGTGGAAGTGCCAAGCACACACCGGATATTTAATACTTGCTTCAAAATGTACATCTGTGCAATCTACTGATGGGACAAAGGAAGCCAATTTCTAGTCAGTCCAGATTTTGAGCTTTTAAAGTTCTCTCCCTACTAAGGGACTGTGATTTTTTTTTCCTAAATACTTTTTTTTAAAAATTATTACAAAATTCATATACATTCCTTATTTCACACATCCATTTACTGACACTGTGTTTCATACAATCCTTCCCAGACACTGTGTTTTATACAATTAATCACCATTGATCCATGCCCACCATTACTCCACCTTTTCAGGTTCCCACTAAGTCTTTCCTAACCGCCTCCCTCTGCCCTCCATACTCTGCCACTTTGTGATTTCCCTTCTTCTCAACCTTCAGCCTCTTCCTTCCTCCCCTTCCCCCTTTGGACTTTTGAACACATATTGCTAGTAATCTATTTTTTTAGACTAACAGTCTTATGTATTTGCCCTTTCGAGATTGAGTTAGTTCACTCAACATAATGCTTTCCAGACTCTCTCAGGGATTGTTTTCTTGCCTCAAATCACAGTTTTTCCATAATTTGTTGTCTGCATAGTTTATTTTAGACAAAAGTAAAGCCAAATTATTTTCTGGAATACTTCATGTTCAAGGTCAAGGATCAAAATTAAAATGATTCCTAAATCCAACTCTTACATCCTAGGACAATTGAACCAACTTAGAAGCCAAGCCTTCTCTTCTGACCAAGCTCAGCAGTGGGTGATAGCGCAGGCCCTGGAATCAAAGTAACATACTAGCTGCGTGACTTTGGGGAAGTTACTCAAAGGCTCACAGCCAAAGTTTTTTTTTTTAACCTATTAAAAGGGCCCACCAATACCTATCTACCAATACCTATCTCACAGAATTTACCAAAGTAAAATGAAACAACATATTTCAATCATTTAGCAAAATATTTCATTATAGTAAGTCCTACATATTCCTGTTATGAAAATAACAGGATTAAAGTAATCAGGAAAAAAGAAATTCTAAAGTTCGTTAATTATTGACTAGCATCAGGTTAGCATAAACTTGACCCTCAAAGCAGTAATAAAGAATATTTTCTGTCTTCCTAGAAGACAAGTTTCTTGGGAATAAATATCATCTAATCAAGCTATATGTGTGCAAATATTTAGAAGCAATCAATAATATTTCAGTTAGAGTTAGTCCAAACATCTCAGTATTGTGTAAGTATCATTAAGCGATGCCTAGAAGTTTTGTGTTAATGTTGTAAAATTGTTATATTAACAATAGGGGTATTATTTTCTGTAACACTGTGAATCAGCATTTTCATTTGACCCTAAAACATTCATTCAGTCAGGGGAGTTAAAAAGATTGATGAAATCACTATTTTTAAAATGTTTGGTTCATACTTAACATTGTTCTAGGCATGGCAGAGCATTAAAAAGTACAAAATACGGCTCCTCCACAGAGTTATCTCACAGAGGAGCCATTGTTGACTGAAGGCCTCCCGTTCTAAAGCCAAAGTGAACCGTGTAGACGGAGGGGCAGGGGTCAAAGTTCGCATCACAAGCCATCAGATGAGAGAAAATCAAGCTAGCATTTGAAACCACCAGAAGTGCCTGGTTACATCAGGAACCTTTCAGAGAAGAGAAGAGCCACTGTCTGGCTACTTGGGACAGACTGTTGACTCTGGCTGAAGAGATTACCAATGTCCTCTGAGCTACAGATCATTCCTGGCACCATTTTGCAGGCAAATGGGAGAGTATATTTGTTTCCATATAAAAACCAATGAGCCCTTGTGGTACAATGAATTAATTGATAGGCTGTTAACTGAAAGGGTGGTTGTCTGAATCTATCAGTGGCTTGACTGGAGAAAGAGGAGGCAGTCAGATTCCATAAAGATCTGCAGATTTGGAAACTCTACGCGGTGTCCCCACTCTGCTCTATGAGGTCTTGTGAGTTAGAATTGAGTCCAGGGCAGCGGGTTTGGCTTTGGTGTATAGAATTTCACTACTAGAACTTCGGGGAATCCCTTGTTACAACATGATCACCATTGCACAAACCCCACCACAGAGAGAGAAAGAGAAAGAGAAGAGAGAAGAGAGGGGAGAGAGGAGAGAGACAGAGACAGACAGAGAGACAGAGAAAAATAGCACCTCTGAAACTCTCGATGAGCAGAACCTCCAGTGGTTTTGCAGGAGGGAAACCTGCAGATATCCTTCCCTAGAGGTTAGTGTATACAACCTTAAGGGGCAGTGTGCTCTGTCACCTGGAGTCATTAGGAGTCCAAATCAACTCGGCAACACTTAGCAAAGACAACACGCATGACACTTCACTACCCAGAAACACCTTACGTGAAGCTCTTGTCACCAGTTGATGCAACTATTTTAGAGCATCTCTTTGCAGACTCCTAAGCAGGAAATGTTTCCAGCTACTGCATTCCATCCCGCAATCACAAAACCCATCAGACATCCTTTTCCCTCTAAACAACAATAAAAAAATAAAATAATTTCTGTTAAAAAAAAAAAAAAGCTTCCAGGATATTCCCCACGCTCCCCTCTGTGGGTTTGAAACTACACAGAGCAGTGCCAAAGGTAAGCTATTTCTAGCAGATTTTTTTTTTCTCTTTCTCCCTTTTCTCTTTTTTTTATTGCAGTTCTGGGTGTAATTTTCCTTTTTTCCGCTCCCTCTCCCTCGTGTGGTACATAGTTGTGGCCTACAGCAATCACTTTAGACTTTTTAGACACGTCCGGATAGAGATAGATGACACAAGTGATCTACTTATCTTCCTTTCCCATCACCAATAAAAGTGACAGCCCGCCTAATTAGGCCTAATAAAGCAGCTGCAGGAAGAGTGGCACAGCAGCGATCTAAAGAGAGATGGCATTGACCCGGAGATGCAGGTGCTGCCTTAAGGCGTTGCTGCTATTACTTTATCTTCACTCCATTACAGCTCGGCTCATGCCATATTCAAATGCAAGTAGCATGTTTTTCTCAATTCTTAGATCAAGAACAAAAAAAAGAAAAAAAAAAAGGAAAAAAAATCCCCATCTAATCAAAAAAAGCACTGACAATTTTTCAGCCCCACATTAAAAGCAAAGAGTCATTCACAACAGTGCACTCCATATTCTATTTTATAATATCACTTTAAGCTATTGCTTTGAATCTCAGACATTTCTTTGTTAAGAAGGAAAATCAAAAATTCATCAGAAGAAGTTCTTTCCTCCCCCCTCTTTTTTTCCCCCCTCTTCTTCTTCCAGGGCTAACATGGGGTTTGGAGCTGTAACCAACATTTGTAGAAGTTAGGGGTCCTTAAGCAATTATTAGCGGTGAGAGTCTGACACGCTTGAGAGCTGTCAACAACCGACTTTAAGCAAAGGGGAAGGGAATGGAAATAAACGGTGCTCTCAACAAAATTAATATACAGGCCTGCAAATTAATGATGTCGTGTATTTTTTAAACATGGGGAAAGGGAAAAAAGAACCCCGAACTTTGCATGAAACAGCATTTTAAGTATATCTTTGCAAAAATTATCAGATTGTCAAAGGGCATCAAAGCGAATGGAGTCCGCAACTATTCATAATATTTCCACATACGCTAAATACAAAATTTATCTTACTTTATTCGCCTGGCTATAGCAATTATTTAAAGCCATTAGAAAGGGGGAAGTGTCCTTGATGTCAAGAGTCAGTGCCTTCTCCATGGCATTTATTATAAGCAGAGCCTCACCCCTAAGCCTTTCATGAGAGCTTGCACACAACACAAACATAGTCTCTCTAACTACTGATCAAATACTACTCAGTCCATTCTATTTTGTGTTCTTTAACATGTTCTAGCAAAGAATGTGTTGACCCAACTGGTTTTAATTGCAACATGTATGCAAATGAGTGCCTCTAAACTGCATTTCCACCCATTGCTTCTAATTTTTTTAAATACAGTCCAAATAAAACCCTGATCTTCCCACTTATGCCCATTCTAAAGCCTCTTGGACATTCCCCCTCTCTCTTTCCCCATACCAACAGTGATTATGATTCTTCTCATGAATTACATTTCCTCTCACTAACTCCTTTCTCCTCTTTCTCCTCTCAGCTTCCAAAATAAGGATGATCTGTGTTATAGTTCTAATTCTCTGTTGCACAGGAGAAATATTGGGCTGTTTCCCCTCAAAGATTTACAGCCTCA
Organism: Elephantulus edwardii; assembly: GCF_000299155.1. Taxonomy (NCBI): domain Eukaryota; kingdom Metazoa; phylum Chordata; class Mammalia; order Macroscelidea; family Macroscelididae; genus Elephantulus; species Elephantulus edwardii. The sequence goes on from NW_006400014.1 coordinate 807,580, forward strand.
AAAACCTGAAGGGTAGGGAGAGGAGGAAATCACAGGGTCTCATAATTTGGTAGGTGAAGGAAGGGGGTGGAGAAAGGGGGTAAAGAAATTAGGAAAGATCTAATAGGGATCTGAAAAGACAGGGTAATAGTGTGCATAGACCAATGGTGAATAATGTTATAAGAGATAATGTACAGGAATAATCTTATGAAACACAATGTGAAAAAAGAAATGTGTGAAACAATATATATGAATGAAACAATGTGTACAAATTTTGGATGCAAACCAATATAAAATAATTTTTAAAAAAATCTGAAGAGTCACAATGAGTTGAAGTTCACTTAAGGGCAGTGTGTTTGATTTTGGCTTATCTATTGAGGGCCAATCTAGGGACAGGGAGCTAGGGTGATAAGGCGTTACAGGGAGCTCTGGTGAGGTAGTCCATCCAGCATTGCACTGCTAACCAAAGGATACACGGCAGAGAGAGGGACAAGTTCTTCCTGCATGCTTTACAGCCTTGGCAAACCAATGGAGTGTCAGCTATGAATTGGTTCCAACTCCATGAAAATATTGTTCTGTACTGTTGAGTTAGAATCACCTCATAGTTCAGCCTCCAGTGGGTTTTCAGAGGCAGTGAATCACATGGAAGAGACTGCTCATCCCTCTCCTGCAGAGCAGCTGGTGAATTCAAATTTTATGCCTTTGGGATTATAGAATAAGTTCTTACCAATAAGTTAGCTGTGGTGGCTTATTGGTAAGGCGCTGCACTGCCAACCCAAAGGCACGCTGTTCAAATCCACCAGCTGCTCCACAGGAGAAAGATAAGAAATCTCCTTCCATGTAATTTACTGCCTCTGAAAACTTACTGGAGGGTCAGTTATGGATCGGTTCCAACTCAACAGTACACAAAAACCAGCCATGAAAATGTTATCAAATGTTATATGCTATCATACACTTGTATGCATGAATATAATCACTGAAGGTACTCTGCTAGCATGTTGTGCTGCTAACCCAAAAAGTTGCATGTCTCTGGTGGATCAAATCTGGTAACTTCTCCTTGGGAGAAAGATGAGCATTCTCCTCCTGTTAAAATTAAAGTCTCAGAAAATTCATGGAAGGTTGCTCAGTCAGAATCAACTCCTGTTGCCAATGAGTTGGAATCAACTCATAGCTGACCCTCCAGTGGGTTTTCAGAGCCTGTAAATCATCCAGCAGGACACTACCCATCTTTCTCCCTCAGAGTAGCTGGAGGATTTGAACCATCTGCCTTTGGGGTTGGCAGTACAACTTCTTACCCACAAAGTCAACAGAGCTCCCTCAGAATATTTATTGAGATATTTGTTAGTTGCTGTTGTTAGGTATCATCGAGTCAACCATGACTCATAGCCAACACCTTTAAAAAAAAAACAGAAGTGTTTTAAAGCTCCAAGGCATATTGTTTCAGGTCTTATTACTTTACTGAACCTTCACCTTATTTAGTAAGCTGAACCATTTAAAGCAACTTCAAGTTCATAAATTAATGATAAGAGATAGAATCGCAGTCAGGATGGGACAGAAGTTGTTCTTGCTTAGAAGGCTGTATGGCTCTTCAAGGATGTGTCTTGTGAAGCACCTCTGCTCCATTGTAGAATCAAAGTTTTCTTTCCCCAGTGTGATTGTGATCTCTCACATCCTTTGGCTGTGACTAGCTTCCCAGTTTTATTGGTGTGCTGCTTTGTTGCCTAGCTCCATCCAAGCTTCTAAGTCTCCCCTTAGTCATTGTCCAGCTTTTTGATACATAACAAGTAATTACAAAGACCAGGGCCTGGATCAGGCACACCTCAGTTTCCAGATTGACACTGTTGCTTTTCAGTACTCTGGAGAGGACTCTGACAGCACATTTTCCCAATGTAATTTATCTTTTGATTTGCTGTCTATTGGTACCAAGTGTGTTGATTGTGGAGCCAAGCAAGCTGAAGCTGTGAACAACCTCAATCTCTTCACCATCCATCATGATGCTGTCAATCGGACTAGTAGTGAGAATCTTTGTTTTTTTTTCCTTCTGAGCTTCCATAGCTGCTATTCATTACTACAAAATGTTAAGCAAATCACTTATCTCTCCATTGCTCAATTATGATAAAAAATAAAACAGAGACATAATATCTACTAGCTGTTCAGTGTCGTTGACAAGTTTAAATGAGGAACACTTAACACTGTACCTGCCATACCAATTGAGGCATCTAAACAAGAGGAGAAAGAGCTATTTTAACATTTATTAAATGTTAGTTATATGCAGACATTATTTCACACACATACTTAGATCTGGCCCTCTACAACAAGCTTATGAAGCAGGAGTGGCATCCACTTCCCAAACAACATGCCTCTGAAAATGGTTACATTTTCATGGAGTTCAGTAACAGGCAAAACAAGCCTACAGTTAAATCATCTAGAACTACAGTTGTTTCTGCACAGAGTTTAGAGAATTAATTGGGATGGGCACAGGAAAACTTCTGGGAGTGATAATAACGCAGAAATTTTCTATGTCTTAACAATTTCAGCTTGCTCAGATCCATAATCAACACTCTTAGCACCAGCAGTAAGGAAATCAAAAGATTAATTGTACTGGGGAAATCTGATGTCAGGGACCTCTCCAAAGCACTGAAGAGCAATGAGGTCAGTCTGGAGACTAAAGTGCACCTGATTCAGACCATGATCTTCACAATTACTTGCTACACATCAGAGAATGATGACTAAGGATGACAGAAGAATTGATGCTTTTCAGTTGTGGTTCTAAAGAAGAGTATTGAACATACATGGATTGCCAAGAGAACAAACAGGTCTGCCTGGAGAGGATAAAACCAGGCTGCTCCTTGGAAACAAGGATTCTGAAGCTCCTTCTCACATACTTCGGGCATGTGGGCAGAAGGGACCAGTCCTTAGAGAAGGGCATTATGTTTGGAAGAATAGGGAAACAGCACAGGAGAGGAAGACCCCAGTAAGATGGACTGACACAGTAACTGAGGTAATAGGGGGTAGTTGTATCAGAGACAATGAGACTGGTTCCCGTTAGAGCAGGGTTCAGGGCTGTTGTACATAGGGTCACTATGAGTCACAGGTGACTTGATAGCACGTAACAACAACAACAAATCCTAATTTGAGTGTTGGGTACACAGACGTCAAAATTCATCAAACTGTATAGTTAGTAAATGGTTGACTTAAGACTTTTGGTATTCAATGGATATGTTGTTCTTAGCATTCATCTCAGGGTGACTCCACACGTTATAGAATAGAAACTGCTCCATAGAAGCTGGAGGAGAAGACAAGGGCTCAAAGTAGGGAGAGTAAACAAATACGGAATCAGGACAGCAAGTGCTTCCTAACACATACACTTCCCAGTCATTGAGTGTAAGCACCTGAAGTACAAGAAGAGCCACTGGTAAATAATATCTATAGAGAGAGAGACTAGGGCACACTGGTGGCCTACTGTCAAGAAGCTTTACTGTAATCCCGATGGCAAATGGTTCAAATCCACCAGCTGCTCCATGGGAGAAAGATGGGCAATCCCCTCCCATGCGATTAACAGCCTCTGAAAACCTGCCAGAGGATCAGCTATGGGTCAGTTCTGACTCGATGGTACACAACAACACACATGCAGACTAACAGTGGAATTCCGTGGGGTTGTTAGTACTTCTTGGAAATTACATGTGTTCCTGGCACATGGTATTCTAACCCCAAAATAAATCACCTTAGATTCGAGTGGAATTCAGTTTAAAATTAGTTTGACGTAATCTCTCTGAGCCTCGTGGCCCTCCATCAGTGCATCTAAGAAGACTCAATGTGCTACTGTTGTTGTTCAGTGTCATTCTCTCAGTTCTGACTCACAGCTACCCTCTGCACAGCAGAACAAAATGCTGCCTGGTTCTGTGCCACCCTCACCATCACCGCTCTACTCGAGCTCGCTGTGGTAGCCACTGAGTCACTTCATCTCACTAGGGCTTTTCCTCTTTTTCACTGACCCTCTTCTCTTTCTGATGCTAAGTATACATGAGATGAAGTATCACCATCCTTACTTTCGAGGAGCATTCTGACTATCCTTCTCCCAAGATGGATATTCAAGTTCTTCTGGTAAATGCAACATTCTTTGCCAACATTTTAATTTGGATATGTCAATTACTTGTAATAATGCCCAATACAAAGTAATTGTTCAGCAATGTACAGTACTATTAGTAAAAGCTGGGTGACAAGAAAGAATGTGTTCATTATTACATAAAAACTTTGGGGTTACCATTTTTTCCTCATACATCTATGTCTGTACTGGTCAGTGGGGGGGTTTCAATATTACTAAAGGCTCATTCAGTTAGAATTATAGTAGGAGGAATTCCTAATCTACAATATTTCAAATTTATCAGAATCCATGTCCATAATGATCATCTTAAATCCTAAATGTTTACTTGAATCTTACTAACTGTGCAAAAGCATTTGACTATGTGTTGTTGTTGTTGTTGTTATGTGCCATCGAGTCGTTTGCGACTCATAGCGACCAGATCATAATAAATTGCTAATAACAGGAATCCCAAAACACTTAAATATGCTCATGTGAAACCTAGACATAGACCAAGAAGCAGTTGTCTAAATAGAACAAGGGAATACTGCATGGTTTAAAATCAGAAAAGGTGTGCATTGTGACTGTATCCTTCCTCCAGACCTATTCAATCTGCATGCTGAGCAAATGATTTGAGAAGCTGGATGGTATGAAAAAGAATATGACATCAAAATGGAAAGACTCATTGACAGCTTATGCAGATGACACAACTTTGCTTGCAAAAGCCAAGACAACTTGAAGTACTTACCAAAGAAAATCAAAGACTATCAATCTAAGAAAATAAAAATTCTCACCACTGGACCAATAAGCAACATAATGAGAGATGAAGAAAAGACTAACATCATCAAAGATTTCATTTTACTTGGATTCATAATCAACATCCATGGTAGCAGCAGTCAAAAAATCAAAAGATCAGTTGCACTGGAGATAACTGTTGTCAAGAACCTCTCCAAAGTTCTGAAGAGCAAGGATGTGAATTTAAAGAATAAAGTGCATGGGATCCAAGTCATGATGTTTTCAATTGCTTGCTGTACATCTGAAAGTTGGACAATAAATGAAGATAATAGAAGAAGAATTGATGCCCTTGAATTGTGACATGGCAGAAGAGTACTGAATATCCCACAGAATGCCAAAAGAACACATCAATCTGTCTTGAAGGAAGTACAATCTAGATGCTCCTTAGAAGCAAGGGTAGTGCAATTTCATTCCACTCACTTAGAGCATATTTTCTGGGAGAACCAGTCCCTGGAGAGAGACATCATGCTGGGAAAGGTGGAGGGTCAGAGGAAGACAGGAAGATCCTCAAACAAGATGGATAGTAACTGCAGCAATGGGCTCAAACATTTCCGAGATCATGAAGATGGCACAGGATAGGGCAGGGTTCAGATCAATTGGTCATAGTCCACTTGACAGCATCTAACAAGAACAGAGATAGAAGATGAACTAGGGACGTTTTGTATTACCAGAAGGTAAGTGTTTAAACAAAGCAAAACAAAACCCTTTACTGATGGGGTATGTCATTATCAATGGGACATAGGGACCACCTAAAAGGATTACCAATGATCAAACCGAGAACTAGTTGAACGACTAAATAAAGTATTACTGGTTTATAACCCAAAATATAAAAGGAAGTATAAAAAAAAAGCCTATACTAATACAGGAATGTGTGTGATGTAGTACATGATGAGTTGAACTCCGAAGCATAAGGTTGGCAGTTTGGATCCACTCACTGCTTCTCTGGAGAAACATGGGGGCAGGCTCCCTTCAAAGTATACAGCCTTGTAAACCCAGAAAAGAGTTGCTATGACTCAAAATTGATGCAAAGTCAGTGGGTTTAAACACCTTTGAATAAATGAGAGAAATGACTCATCTGCACTGCAAAAGAAAAATTATTGCTGGAGTGATCTGCCCTCAATGATGGGAAACGTGCATCTCTATTCCTTAAGTGCAGAAAACTTTCTTCCCCAGGACATTAGTATGACAAAGGGCCACTTCATGGTAGAGACTCTGATAGATATCACCTCAGGCAAGAAACCAACATGAACAGACATAATAATAACCCCGGTTGACAGTATATGCCCTTTGCAAAAAGAATTCTATGATAATAAAATTGGGAAACAATATAGCACTTACTTCCAGAACTATACATGCAAACACATTGTGTCCCAGCTGCTGAACTCATGGGCATTTATCCTAAAGGGAAACAAACTTAAGTTGGAAATGGCTATGGCTCGACAACCACCACCACCACCAAAATATCAGCAGTTTGCACTCCCCAGCCACTGCAAAGGAGAAAAATGCTGCAGTCTGCTGTGGTAATTTACAACCTTGGAAGCTCTAGGAGCAGTTCTACCATATCCTTTAAGAGTCAGAATTGATGCGATAGTAAGGTTCTTTTTAGGTTTTTACACACAAATATATTCCTTGTCTTGTCTTACACAATCACAGAGCCCTCGCTTTACACACAATGCCATGTTGGTGAATGTGGTCGAACAAAAGCAGCAAACACTACAACAATATTTCTCATATAACTGAAGCTAAGTCGTAGCTTCTCCTGCAGCTGTCAGGAGTTCTGTGTGAACAAGCAGAACATTACAAATGTTTGCCCATCTCTTTTTTGCGGCCCACCTCTTGCCTTTTGTTGGGCATCTTTTCCAAATCTCGATGACTCAAAGATCAAATTATTACTTGCCAGTATATTTTCAGCTTCCACAGCAACATTCTTCAAGCTCATATGTAGCATAAGGAAGTCTAATAAATTCATTGTTTTGCTTAATTTGGTGGCCATGTTGTTGTGTAACATCGAGTCAGAACCAACCCATAGCTAGACCCTCTAGCAGGTTTTCAGAGGCAGTTAATCACATGGGAGGATATTCCCCATCTTTCCCCCACAGAGAAGTTAGTGGATCAAAACCACAAACTGTTTGGTGATCATAGCTAGGAACAATGAGAGAGCTGTTTTACTATTTGGTTTCTTTCAAAATGTGTGGACTTTGAGTTGTCAAACTCTCAGAAGAATTCTTCTGGCCATTCAGAAGCCTATCTACAAATGAGTAGGTGTCCTTCTATATCCTTGGGTACCAGAGCTGAGGCCCGCCCCACAATTACACTAAGTACATGATCAATCTTGTTGAAAGACAATGTATAGTAAATAATACTGCATTTCTTTTCTGCATCATTTGTTGGAATCCACTGTAATTGGCAACTAACTCTACATACATTTCCCTCCATCAGTTTTTGCATCCTCATTTGAATACAAACAATTTTTTAAACATAACCAATCAGTATTTTTTAAGTCTGCCATTTAGAAAAGCCTACCACTTATGTTTTTATTTGGAAAAATATCTAGTCAAAAAATTATTTTTTAATTCTCTTCTGATCTCTCTATGAATTTATCTTGGCAAAGTAAATGTATCCTATTCCTAATCTTATGAGATAAACACTATCATTTTGTTTTGAACATATTATGATTTATGTGACATTTTGCCACAAAAAATTTTTTATTTCACTACTTATATGCTCATTGTCTGTTCTGTGCTGTTATTTGAAATCCCTCCAACATAGCAGCAAGCTTCCCACTGTCTTCCTGAGTTCCCTGTTCCACACATCCTTCTTTCCTGACCCTACCTATTTTCTGTGTTTCTTCCTGGGTAAATGCTACCTTATTCCTCTTTTGATAACTAATCAGCTAATCCAATGCAAAGAAATTCCCCTGCTACGAAACACTTAACAGATTCTCCCAGTACTAACTGGTAATAAACGGAATTAAAGCCTTTAACTTGTAATGAAATAAAGTAACAATGGAGAAGGAACATTTAACAACACACAGAGAAAAGGCATTCTTTCTAATGCCCCTTTTTGTTAAAGGCAATGATGATTATTTTTTAAAAAGGAGTAATCTCACCTGTAAAGAAGATCCCCTCAGAAAGGTGAGCTTTTCCTGCCTGTTTTAGAAGCTTATGTTTTCAAATATCCCAAGTTTCAAAACTTTCCAGTGGGCTCAGGGGAAACTGAACAATGCTTACCTCCAGGGCTTGATTCCTTGGGCACTTTCTCACTGAGAACTTGCACACCACAAAGAGCAGGCTGTATCCAGTCTACTACACCTCTCTTCCCAACACTGACATAATATCTTACCACTGAGGTGAAAAAAAAATTGCTTTTCAAATATTGACTTTCTCAGTCATTGCCAAGGCCAAGCAGCCACATTTGTTGCTGCCATCTTCGAAGAACTCCAACTCTGCTGCTTGCCAAGAAGGCTCTCCAGGGCAATAGCAAAGTTGTAATAACTATCCCAAATTGACATGCCAGCCATCCCTGAGCCAAGAGTTCAGGGAATAACCCCCTTGCCTCAGTTTAGGAATCACCAGCTCAATTTCATTTTAAAAACCCTCAGCACTTTGCATGTTTAGCCCTTCACCTTTATTAGTGTGACTGCTAATAGCAAGGTCAGTGCTTGGAATCATCAGTCCCTCCAAAGGAGACTGAGAAGCAGCCTACGATTTATAGCCTTGGAAAGCCTATGAGACAGTTCTACTCATGTGGCCATGGGTAACCTTTATTACCAAGACTCAAGGTCAATGCTTCTGCTCTAACTTGCCCTGTGGAGTTAATCATCATCAACATCACCACACCACTAACACAGATTTAGCTACATTACCAAACACTGCTTCATGTTATTTTATGGCCCAAGTATTTCTCAGAGGGAAAGACTTCATCTCACACATGTTGATAATTTTATCAGAATTGGCCAGTCCTTGCAAAAAGACCTCAAGGTTGGACAACAATGGGCTTAAACAAAGCAGAGACTGAGGATGAGGCAGGGTGGTATTGTGTTGTAACAGGTGTTATGGGTCAGAGCTCACCTGATTAACACCTAACAACAACAATAGCAAGAGTAATTACTACTCCTTGTTAACACTTGTGTGGAGGTATACATTATTTGTATGGCATTGTTTGAAGAATTTTACACCTATTAGTTAATTTAATCCTCATAACAACCCTGAGTTAGGGATACCATCATCTAAAGATGAGGAAATTGATGAGGAAATTAGATATTCTACCCAAGACATTCATCCACTAAGGGGAGGAGCCTGTCTGGCCCTATAGCTTCCTATCCACCCATTTTCTCTGATCCAGTGGGAAAGATCAAATTTTAATGCTCTAACAAAACTCCATGTAAGTGTAACTTTTGAGGAGAACTTTAGAGGAAGTTTCCAAGATCTGGCCCATTTTCATGGAGAGTGTGACTTGAAGGACAAGGTTGAGTATTGAAAGACAATCAAACAAGAAGTCTGGGATTAACACAACAAAATCAACTTCTTGTCCTTGAGCTCTTGAGTCCTACACAACTCACAGCTGGGTTCCCACAGATTATCAGAGGCTGTAAAGTGCACGAGAAGGGAGTTCCCATCTTTCTTCCACTGTGCAGCTGGTGGATTAAGAAGGAGTGATTGTGGGTTGCAATGTTCCCTTCCTAAGGCAGGGAGTGAAGAAGAAGAAGAAAAGCTATACTTACAGAGGAAATAGTGTCAATACACACTTGGTCATGGGTGACCAAGTTTATTCAGGAGAGCTTCATGTAGTTCTGTAAAGTTAGAGCAAAAGTACAGAAAAGAACTGAAAGACAAAAAGAATAATTGAGGTCAGAACACAAGGACCTTAACTACCCATCTAAAGTGCTGGGACAGTAATAAGCCACTGAAAGATGCAAAGCCAAAGTAATGTCACACATGTGTTCATTTTTCAGAAATATCCCTCAGCAGTCCCATATCTGTCACCCCATGGAAGAGTAGAGACTAGTGTGAAATGTATCAGCATAACCCAAATGAGAAATTATGACAATGTGGTCTACTGGTAGGAAGCTGCACTGCAATCCCAAAGGCACGTGGTTCAAATCCACCAGCTGCTCTGTGGGAGAAGGATGGGCAATCTCCTTTCACGTTAATTAACTGTCTCTGAACATCCACTGGAGGGTCAGCTAGGAGTTAGCTCCGACTCAAAGACACACAATAACAATTATAGTCATAGGAGAAATACAGTCTTGGAAATCTTTGTATTTTAATTAAAAAGAAAATGTCTAGCCAGACTTTGGGATTTCCTAAACTTCTTTTCCTTAGAGGATTTTACTTTCATCAGCAACTGTTCCCCAAATATATCAAAGACACACAACATATCTTGAACTCAAACATTAGCTTGCTGGTCCACTTTACCACAATGCATCTGTGTGGCTGTTTTCATATTAAAAATTAAGTCAACTAAAACTGTAAAAACAAAACATCTGGCCACTAAAAATAAACCAGGATGTTGCTGTTGTTACATCTGGCCACTAAAAATAAACCAGGATGTTGCTGTTGTTGTTTGATGTCAACAGGTCAACTCTACTCACAGTGACTCACTGAACAACAGATCTGAATCTTGTCCTATCCTGCGTCATTCTCATCCTCTCTGACATTCTGGAGCCCATTGTCACAGGTCCTGTGTCAATCTATGTTTTTTGAGAGTCTTCCTCTCTTTTGTTGACCTTTTGTAGCAGGACATAGTCCCTCCTGACAACATAGCCAAAATATGTGAGATGGAGTTTCACCAACCTTGCCTTTAGGGAGCACTGTGTTTGTACTTTCTCCAGGACAGACTTGGTTTTCTTTTGACAGTCCATGAGATAGACAGTATTTTTCTCTAACACTACAAGTCAATGGCATCTATTTTTATGTCATCCTTATTCATTGTCCAACTTTCAGAGACATAGGAAGAAATTCAAAGACCACGGCTTAGATCAGATGGACCTTAGTCTTCAAACTGACATCATTGCATTTAAATATTTTGGAGAGGTCCTAGACAGTAGATTTTTCCCAAAGTAATAATACATTCTTTGATTTCTTGACTGTTGTTACCATGGTTGTTGATCATTAATTCAAGTCAAATGAAATTGTGCTCATATGAAACCTAAACCTAGACCAAGAAACTATTATCTGAATAGAACAAAGGAACACTTCATAATTTAAAATCAGGAAGGGTGCATTTCAGGGATATATCCTTTCTCCATATCTATTCAATCTGCAGCTGAGCTAATCATTCAAGAAGATGGAAAAGACTGGGCCAGAAAGGTTAAAGACTATGTCTGAGGCCATATAGCCAATAACAGGGAAAGACTTTTATTTGAAACAACATATGATTAAGTGCCTATAGTCATGAAGGAGGAAGTTCAAGTTGCTTTGAAGGAGTTGGCAAAAAACAAGACCTCAGGAATTGATGAAATACAAATTGACATATCTCAGCAAGCAGATGCTGTCCTCAATGCGATCACCAGGCTATGCCAAGAAATGTTGAGGAAAACTACCTGGCCAACTGACCAGAAGAGATCTATATTTATTCCCATTCCAAAAAATGATGACCCAACAGAGTATGGAAATTATCAAACAATATTACTAATATCACACGCAAGCAAGATCCTAGCTGAAGATGACCAGAAACAATTGTATATCAGCAGAGAACTGCCAGATGTGCAGGCTGGGTTTAGAAGAGGCTGTGGTACTAAGGATATTATTGCTAACATTAGATGGATATTGGCTGAAAGTAAGGAGTACCAGAGGAATGCCTATCTGTGTGTGTTTGACTATGCAAAGGCATTTGACTATGTTGATCACAACAAATTGTGGCTAACTCTGGAAAGAATGGGAATCCCAAAATAGTTAATTGTGCTCATGCAAAACCTATACTTGGACCAGGAAGCAATAGTCAGAACAAAGCAGGGAAACACTGCATGGTTCAGGATCAGGAAAGATATGCGTCAGGGATGCATCCTATCTTCCCTAACTTTTCAATTTATATGTAGAACAGATCATTTGGGAAGCTGGACATTATGAGGAGGAATGTGGCGTCAGGACTGGAGGAAGATTCTTCAACAAACTACATCATGCAGATGATACAACTTTGCTTGCTGTAACTGAAGAAAACATGAGGCGTTTGCTGCAGAAGGTCAAGGACTATAGTCTTTAATATGGGTTGAAGCACAATATCAAGACAAAGATTCTCACCACTGGACCTATGGGCAGCTTCATGATTGACAGAGAAGAGATTAAGATTGTTGGTAACTTCAGCTTGCTTGGTTCCATAATCAATACTCTTGGCAGCCGCAGCCAAGAAATCAAAAGGCAGGGAGAGGGAGGAAATTGTGAAAAAAAAAAAAAATAAAAGAATCTTTTTAAAGAGAAATGCAAACTGGGGGTTTGAGTAGAGAAGAAAGTGTGCAACAATGTATGAATGGAAATCCAAGGGTTTTTGTAAACTTTTATTAAAATATCAATTAAAAAAGCAGCATAACAATTTTTTGAAAAAAGAAATCAAAAGGCAGATTGCATTGGAAAAGTCTGCTTCCAGGGACTTCTCTAGAGTACTCAAGAGTAAGGATGTCAGTCTAGAGACTAAGGTTTACCTGGTCTAGGCTATGGTCTTTACAATTACTTATGCATCAGAAAGCTGGGTAATAACGAAGGACGACAAAAGAAGGATAGATGCCTTGGGTTATGGGGCTGGAGAAGATTATTGAACATGCTGTGAACTGCCAGGAGAACAAATAGATCTTTCCTGGAGGGGGTGAAACCCGTTTGCTCCCTGGAAGAAAGAATTTTGAGACTTCATTTCACATACTTTGGTCACGTGACCAAAGGGAGCAGTCCTTGGAGAGGAATATCATACTAGGAATGGTGAAGGGACAGTGCAGGAGAGGAGGAGATTAATTGATTCAGTGTCTAGATCAGTGGGATTATGTCTGTTGGGGACCTTTTAGAGGTAGTGTTCATAGAGTCACTATGAGTCACAGGCAACTCGAACAACAACATATTATAAATATACAACATGAAGCTTGTAACCACACTTGGAAATCCTGGTGTTTAGTCATGTTTTGCCATTGGGTAGGTGGATGGTTCCTTCACTTCTCCATTAGCTTTCTGATTTGTTAATGGAAGCTAGTTAGTTCACTGGCCCTGCTTCACTCACACTGTCTGAGAGACTCAGCAGCTCCTTTCTCACATTAGCTTCCCTTATGCTTAGAAATCTGTTCCGGGCAATTGCATCCCAAGGCCCTGTCCCCTATGCAACCTACTGTCTGGTTTTCTAACTTTCCACTAATAAACAAATACCCCAGAAGAATCTAGACTCACAACTGCCACAGTTTCTGAGTCAGAAATGGCCCCACCATGTTTTAGCTGTGATTGGGGCAACTGACATAATGCATATAAGTCTTAATTTCCATGTGTGTAAAAACAGAGTTATTAACAGTTCTCAGCTCTTGATTGTGAGCAAATTTAAGTGAGTTAGTGGAGATTAAGAAAGCATAGGAACATTCAGTTAATATATTATTTACTTAGCACTTATGCTGCCCTGGGAGGAATTCTAGGCACTAGGAATACAGCAGTGGACACGGGAAAATTCTAGATCTAATTCCTCTATAGAATATATATGTCTGCTGTGCGTCAGAGTTGATGTAGTAACAGTGAGTTTGGTTTGGTCTTTCTCCTTGAGCCAGAAGGCTGCACTGTTCCGTTTTCCTGCACCTTCTCACTTGCCTTTAAAGCTTTACAGTGAAGTCCTGTCACATTGAGGCAAACAGCTTGCCTCTTTGCTTTAAAACTTGCTTCCACTGAGGCCTACAATGCATGTGAATCTACTGCAAAGACTGAAGACCCTCACACAAATTAAAGGGCTTTTTTAATTACAAGTGTGTCCGAGATGTTGAGGATGGCACAGGATAGGACAGGGGTCAGATATGCTGCTGTTCAGAGGATCACTATGAATTGTACTCAACAGCACCTAATAACAACCACCTCGAACATAAGGATAGATTAGGCAAATCAATCCCCTGGCTTCCTTGAGAGGTTAGAAACTGTGATGAATTGGAATATGTTTCAATATCTAGGTAAAAAGTTAAAGTGCTACTCTAGTACCTGTCAATATCATAGCAATATACAAGCCTTCCCTGGCAGATGGCTGGCAACTGCACACAAGGGGCGCTGTTCGGGACTCATGGGTCTCTCTCATGAAAGGTGGGAATCTTACCACTAAGCCACCAGTGCTTCCATCATGTGTGCGGTTCTCGGACACATCACGTCACTCTCACTAGGCTTTAAGTTCCCAGAGGCAAGGTTTGTATTTGGTTGACACTGTCATGATCTCCCTTCTCCTGGACACCCAGCCTTGTGTCTGGTAGACTGAGTCCACAAAAAACCTTAATGGTGACAGTTGAAACAGCCATCAAGAGTAAGAGATGGACTGGACTCTGATGCTGTTGTTCCCAGTCATCCAGGCATTTTGGTGGCCATCTCCCTGCCTCACTGGCTACTTTTTCTTTTAAGTCCACCAGTGTGCTTTATAAGTAAATAGAAAATGCTAACCTTAGCATATTCAAAAGAACGTTTTAGCATGCAGCAATTAGGTTATCTCTTGGTTATTTATTTCTTTGGCTTGTTATTAGCTCTGTGCAGAATATTATTCTAATTATGTCAGCCCAATCAGCAATATTGCATGTCCAGGCTCATTTCCATTAGTTTGAACTTTGTCTTTCACACTGTGATACTAATTCAATGAGACATCAAACATTTAAATCGACCCGGGATGCCGAGGTCAGGCAGTTTTGCTCTTCCACTCTATTAGCACTCGGGTGTAATTGTGTTTGTCACCCCCACATGATGAATAGTATCAGGGTGACTATTGGAGCACAAATGAGCAATGCGCTAATATATTATTTTGTTCTATAATATCAATATGTGTTTATTCAGTGCTTGGGTTAGCCAACTTGAAATGGTCAGTTCAGTACAGTCATATAAACTGTTCTGCTCCCACTAATGCATTTATTGAGACAGTTGCTAGACTGCTATGGAATTTGGCCGAAGGGAAAAAGAGTAAAAATAGTTCTTGGAAAAAGGAATGTTGAGGATCTCAGTATCTAAATGTTCTCATGGTTTAACTCTCTTGGAAGGATGCAAGGATGGTGAGACTCACATAGTTCAGGCATCTTATCAGGAGTGTTATCTCTAGAGAAAAATCATGCTGAATAGAGAGTGAGTGAAAAGAGGAAAACCTCTAACAAGATGGAGTGAGTGGTGACTGCAGTAATAGGCTTAGGCACAGTAGAAATTGTGAGATGAGGCAGGATTTTGTGTTGTTGGACGTAGGGACACTATGTGTCATAGCTGACTCAAAAGTAACAAAAACAATGATTAAGCATTTGACTACCAGTAGAAAGACATACTCATGGTTGTTGTGATGCTAAACACTGTGACATTGATGTGTCAAATATGATAATGGTTACCCACTGGTGGACAGTGTTTGGTGGAGCTTCTCAATTAAACAAGCTTGGAAGCAGGAGTGGCATCCACTTCCAAAATAGCTTGCCTCTGGAAACGCTATGAACTTGGAGAAACTATGAAAGTTATACAAGTGTTCAGGTCTTCGTTCATAGGGTTGCTATGAGTTGTGTGCGATTCCACAGCATTTAACAACAACAAGAATAAAGATTGTTGGTTTGAACCCACCTAGAGACACTTCAAAAGATGGGCCTGGCAATCTGCTTTTGAAAGTCACAGACTTGAAAATCTTAAGGAGAGTTCAGTTCTGCACAAAGGCTCGCCATGAGCCAGAGTCTACTTGACAGCAACCATTAAGAACAGTAGCAGCAGCATGGAGAGACCTCAGAAACCACCACAACAAAAGGTAATTGATTACATCCTTTCACACTATGACTAACTCTTTGGTTCTCTGGTAAACAACTTAAAAATCAAAGTGAAGCTTATGATATTTACATAAGTACAAACTTGACTTAGAATTTAAATAGAGTTGTTGATCTGTATTACTGTATCGAGGGTAAGGAAAATGGCAATCAGTGAAAATAAAATTTTTTTGTTTTATTTTTTCATTTGTTTGCATGCTTTTTGGTTCTCAAGAAAAAGTGTGAAATATCTTGCAGCACTGGAAAGCAATGAGCTTGTAAAACACTACAAAACATCAGTGAGTCTGGAAGACGTTACATTTAGTGAAATATCTCAGTCACAGAAGGACAAATATTGCATAAAACCACTGTTATAAAACAGGACTGGCATGAGAATTGGGGGTGGAGAGAACAGAAAAAAGTTGATAATGAATACTACACTGGGACAGGTGAAAGGATAGATGAAAGGAATGTATGATTGAATATTATAAATAAATAACAAAACTCTGGAACAAAAGGGGCATTAAAAAGTGAACTAGGGGAAGGGGAAAGTGAGAAGGTGGGAGGAACACGTGCAACAATGAATGAATGAAAATCCT
>NW_006400014.1:837677-839834 GCF_000299155.1 Elephantulus edwardii
ACATAGGGTCACTATGAGTCGCAGGCGACTCGACGGCACATAACAACAACAACATATATATATAATATTATATATGAGTAAAATATCTCAGTCACAACAGGATAAACACTTCATAACACCACTGTTATAAAATATGGCAGACATGGAAGGGTTAAGCAGAGGATGGGGAAAGAGTGGATAGTTAATGAATAAAGAATTAGATCAGATGAGGGGAAGAACTGTCCAAAAGAATATTTTGGACAAAAGAATATGATTAGGCATTATATGTATGAAAAAGTCTGGAATAAGAGGTGCATTGTGGGGTAGGCTGGGGGAAAAGTAGGGGAGGGGGAAATGCTCAATAATTTAAAATAACTAGTTCTATGGGATTGTGGTCTGAAAAGACAGTCTGTGCTATTTCAATGTTTTTTAATTTGTTGAGGCTTGCTTTGTGCCCTAATATGTGATCAATTCTGGAGAATGTATCATGTGTACTTAAGAAAGCGAATTGAGTTTTAGTCGGATGCAGTGCTTGGAATACATCTACAAGGTCAAATTGGCTGACTGTGTGGTGTAGATCTTCTGCATTTTAAGTTCCTTTTGAGTTGACTTATCCTTTGGCAAGAGTGGTGTGTTAAAGTCTACTACCAATATTGTGGTGCTCCACCTCTTCTATTCTACATTTTTATCCTTCAAAGGTGTTTGACATTTCTGCCATTTCAGTCTTAATATTCTGGATCACACTTTCATACCTTTCTGTTAGTTCTACGACTCTGTTGGCAGTAATAAATTTTTTTTAATATTAAAAAACAATACACTGTTAAAAAATCACAGAGGGGAGGAAATATTTGCACATTGTATTTCTCATAAAGGATTTGTTTACAGAAGTCAAACTCTCAATTTCTAAAATTAACAAAAGGGATAAATAGGCATTTCATCAAAGATAGTTAATAAGAACTAAAATCTACCTTCACTGGAAGAAAGCTAAGATGATTAACTTTCTGATAAATATTATTCTTATTGATATGAGCAAATATTTGCTATGCATCAGAAAGCTGAACAGTGCAACAATGAATGAATGGAAATCCAAAGTCCCTGTAAATTTTCATTAAAATTAATTAAAAAAATTTAAAAAAATAAAGCTGGGCAATGACTTGGGATGATAGGAGAATTGATGTCTTTGAGTTGTGGTGCTGGAGAACAGCATTGAATGGACTGCAAGGAAAATAAACAGGTTCACCCTGAAGAGGGTGAAACCAGGCTGCTCCTTGGAGGCAAGGATCCTTAAGCTTCATGTGACATACTTTGGGTATGTTGCCAGGAAGGACTAGTTCTTGGGGAAGGATAGCATGCTTGGAAGGGTAGAGAGTCAATATAGGAGAGGAAGACCCTCAGTGATATAGATAAACTCAGGGACTAGGATAATGGGGTGGGTATGTCAGAGAGAAAAAGGTTGGCACAAAAAATAAAGGTTGGCACAGGATAGAGTTCAGAACTATTGTACATAGGGTCACTATGAGTCACAAGTGACTCAACAGCACACAACAAAAACAACGTGAGCAAATGATAGAGTCAATTTTTGCTTGTTTTTAAAATAAAACCATTTGTTTTGTTGCTATATACCATCAAGTCAGAATTAAACCATGCCTGACTATCCAGTGGGATTTCAGAGGCAGTAAATCACAGAGGAGTTGACTGTCCATCTTTCTTCCATGGAGCACCTGGCAAATCAAACCACGTGCCTTCAAGTTGGCAGTGCATATTCTTATCACTATATTTTTTAGAAAATATGCTTGCATATAATCATTCATATACATCTTATTTTGTACACAAACTTTATGTTTCATACAATTGTTCATATACTTATATTTTATATCATTAATTACCATTACTCTATGTCTATTATCACCCATCTTCTCAAGCCTCCATTGAATTTTCTATTACTTCACCTTTCACCCACTAATCTCTGCTATCCCAGTGATTTTTTTCCCCTCCTTTTCCCTTTTTCTGCCCTCCTTCTCTCCTCTTCCTTTTGACATTTATGCATATCTTACTGTTACCTTCCTATTTTCACAATAGTAGTCTTATGCAATATTTGTCCTTGTGATTGAGATTTCACACAGCAAAATACTCTAGTCTCTCCCTAGTTATGTAGTATTCTTTTCAAGTATCTTCACC
>NW_006400014.1:839934-842507 GCF_000299155.1 Elephantulus edwardii
ACTAGTTCTTGGGGAAGGATAGCATGCTTGGAAGGGTAGAGAGTCAATATAGGAGAGGAAGACCCTCAGTGATATAGATAAACTCAGGGACTAGGATAATGGGGTGGGTATGTCAGAGAGAAAAAGGTTGGCACAAAAAAAAAAGGTTGGCACAGGATAGAGTTCAGAACTATTGTACATAGGGTCACTATGAGTCACAAGTGACTCAACAGCACACAACAACGTGAGCAAATGATAGAGTCAATTTTTGCTTGTTTTTAAAATAAAACCATTTGTTTCATTCATACTGTGTTTCATACAATCATTCCTATGCATTATGCTTTATAAAATAAATTGCCATTGAATCTTGCCCATAATTACCCTGTCTTCACCCAGATCCTTCCCATTTCCTTCACCCCCTTCCTCCACCCTATAAACTGTGCTCATCAAAAACTTTTTCCAACAGGGTGAAAAGAAAACCTACTGATTGAGAACAAATATTTGCCAATACCATCTCAAACAAAGGTCTCATAACAAAAAGTTTACAGAATACTCCTGGGCCTCCAAAAGAAGAATACTAATAACCCAATTACAAAATGGACAAAAGATATGGAAAGATTTTTCACAGAGGAGGGCATTCATATGGCCAACAGAGACATGAAGAAATGCTCAAAATCACTGGTCATAAGAAAGATGCAAATCAAAACCACAATGAGTCCACCAGATGCTTCCCTGGAGAGAGAGGGGCAAAGGGGCAAACTCCCTCTGTACCAGTCATATCCAATTCAACGATACACCAAATTAAAAAGAAATAAATTAATTTAAAAAAACAAAACACAATGAGATATAATTTCACCCCAGTAGAAGTGGCAAAATTTAGTAGGGCAGCAAGCAATAAATGTTGGAGAGGATGTGGAGAGGTGGGAACTCTCATACACTGTTGGTGGATTGTAAAATGATACAACTACTCTGGAAGGCAGACTGACGTTTCCTCAAAAAGTTGAACACAGAAACTCCATATGATCCAACTCTTCCACTACTAGGAATATACCCCACGGAAATTAAAACTGAAACACAAACTGAGATTTGTACACCAATGTTCATAGCAATGTTATTAACCACCACGAGAACGTGGAAACAACCCAAATGTCCAATCACAACTGAATGAATTGAGAAATTATGGTACATTCACACAATGCAATGCAATGCAGCACTCAGAAGCAACAATTTTGAAAAATACTGCATAGCTTTGGAGATACTGGAGCGCATTTTGCCGAGTGAACCAACTCAGTCTCTTAAGGACAAATATTGCATAAAACCATTATTGCAAAAACAGAAGGATAATTAGTAAAACACATATAGGAACCCAAGAAGAGAAGCAGAGGGGTGAGGATAGGTAGGCAAAACCACAGGGTTATTATTATATATAAAATATCTTTCCATTATGTAAGTGTTCTCTTACCCCCAAAAGGCAAATTTCACTATGAACCTAAGAATGTGCGTGTGTGCTTGTATATGTGCAACACAAAACATGCATATACACATACGTATGAGTGCATATATATAGACCTTTTATGAATGGCATAATCATATTCTTTCAATACTCTACTGAAAAGCCTTCAAGTTAAGAAATTTTAAATAATACTATTAGGAAGGTGAAACCCTTTTAACTCATGGACTAGTAGTTAAGGAATGAGCTACCATAAAACAATTCTTTATTTGAATCTGACTGATAATCAGTAAATGTAAACTGAGTAAAACCAAACTATTAGCTTTTCAATCTGTGTGCATGTGTGTATACGATTGTTGTTATGTGCCATCAAGCATGACTCACAGTGATCCTATGAACAGGCCTGAATCCTTTCCTATCTTGTGCCATCCTCATCATCTCTGACACACTTGAGTCTATTGCTATAGTGTGTGAGTATATATTGTTGTTTTTGTTGTGTACCACTGAGTCAGAATTGACCTATAGCTGATACTCCAATGGGTTTTCAGAGACAGTTAATCACATGGTAGAAGATAGCTCATGCCCATTCTTCTTATTTATGTGTGTGTGTGTGCGTGTGTGTGTATACATACATATACATATATATACACATACAGTATATATATATATACACACATAGTGTGTATATATACTTATATATATATACAGTGTGTGTACATGTATACACTATATATGTATACATATATATACACTGTATATGTGTGTGTGTGTGTGTATGTGTGTGTGTGTGTGTATAGTACATGTATATACACAGACATATACTATGGGAGCTCTGGCAGCCTAGTGGTGAGGAATTGTGCTGTCAATTCAAAGGCATGCAGTTCAAATACACCGGCTTCTCTGAGGGAAAAAAGATGGTTAATCTTCTCTGTGTGATCAACTGCCTCTGGGTCAGCTATGAATGGATCCTAATTTGACGTTACACAACCAATATACACACATGCACCTTTTGTCTCCAAGAATTTTTTTTTTACTAGGAGCTGTGGCGCACACAAGAGGATAAGATCTGTCCTCTGGCCTCAAAGGGGGGGATTGTGTACCAATGAGGGAGTTTTTCTTTTGCTTTTCAAGGAGAGGAGCAAAC
>NW_006400014.1:842607-849556 GCF_000299155.1 Elephantulus edwardii
AGAGTTAGGTACGCAAAAATTGTTTTCATCCCTGAAATCTTAACAAGTCTTACCTTTGCTGCTGCCACATGAATTATCATTGTAATTATAAACTTGACCACTAGTATAATATAGTGCTATGCATTGTGGTCATCATTGTTGTTACATACCTAAAAGTTGCAAGTGACCCATAGTAAGCCATTGTTTTCAAACAATCACACAGAAGAACATTGCCCATTATTCCACCATGTATTTGAACCACATACCTTCGGATTGGAAGTGCAGTTCCTTACCACTGGGCTACCAGATCCATGTCTTTTAATTTCTTTTTCCCATTTTTTAATGGTCTGGATTTGCATACTGGATTCTTTATTTACTGAGTGTGACAAACAAGTTGTGTAATCTTTCTACCTGGTTTTGTGCCTGGATTTTTCACATTTTAATATCTAGAAAAATAACTAGAAAAGTTAGTTTGGCAAGAAGCCCAAGATAGTATGACATATGATGGCATTGCTGCTTCTAATAGGAATTCCATTTCCTAATCACCATAGGAAATACTTTGTTTTCTATGTATAAATAAGATATCAAAAGCTGGAGATGTTGATGTCTGTCATAGATTGAGTTTTGTCACTCCAAAATACATGTTGTTGTTGTTGTTGTTATGTACTAGCGAATCATAGCGACCCTATGTACAATGGCTCTAAACCCTATTCTATCCTAGGCCAACCTTATTATCTCTGGCACACATACCCCCATGACCCCAGTCACTGCATAAATCCATCTCATCGAGGGTTTTGCCATCTTGTGCTATTCTTCCATCCTTCCAAGCATGATGTCTCTCTCCAAAGACTGGTCCCTCCTTGTAACATGTCCAAAGCATATCAGATGAAGCTTCAGAATCCTTGCCTCCAAGGAACAGCCTGGTTTCACCCTCTCCAGGACAAACCTGTTTGTTTTCCTAGCAGTCAATGCTATATTCGATACTCTTCTCCAGCAACACAGCTCAAAGACACCAATTTTCTTTCTATCATTCCTAGTCATTGCCCAGTTTTCTGATATATAGCAAGTAATTTTGAAGACTGTGGCCTGGATCAGGTGCACCTTAGTCTCCAGACTGACTTTGTTGCTCTTCAGTATTCTAGAGAGGTCCCTGACAGCAGACTCTCCCAATGTATTTCATCTTTTGATTTCCTGGCTGCCAGTACCAAGAGTGTTGATTGTGAAGCCAAGCAAATTAAAGCTGTTAACAATCTCAATCTCTCCACCTCATGATGTTGCCAATTGGCCAAGTGTAAATGATAAAATGTAGGAGCTATGTAACAATCTAATAAACCAAATAGATGTAAAAAGGATTAAAGGAAGAATGTAGCATTCATTAATCCCATAGCAGTAAGGGAAGTGTCCTTGGGTGTGGCCTGTAAGTTATTTGAGAGAGGGAGTCTTCAAAACCAAGGAAGACTTTCAAGGAGTGGAGTATGTCCTTCTGAATTTGGGTTGTCAATGGCCTGAGCTCCTTGGCAGAAGAATGGCAGGACACAGGGAGATCTCTAAGGAATGTCTGACCTACAGATGCTGAAGGAGACAAAGACTTTCTTCCAACTGACAGAGCAGGCCATCCCCTGGAGCAGGTATCCTGAATTCGGATGTCTTTTCTCTTAAACTTTAACAGAATAAATCTGTTTGTTAAAGCCATCCTTTTGCAATATATCTGTTTATAGCAGCACTAAGTTAACTATAGGAGGCTCTAGTAGCTTCTTCTTGTTGTTATGTAACATATAGTCAGAGCCAATCCATAGCGGACCCTCCAGCAGGTTTTCAAAGGCAGTTAATCAAACTGGAGGAAATTGTCCTTCCTTCTCCCACAGAAAGGTGGGTGGCCTCAAACCACATTCATTTAGGATTTCCGTGCAGCTACGTGCCACTAGGCCACCAGAACATGATAAGGAATTGCACTGCCAACACAAAGATAGACACAAAGGAGAAAGATGGGCAATCAACTCTCATGCAACCCAGTGGAGGATCAGCTATGGGTTAGTTGTGACTCGATAGTACACAACAAGAAGCTAAGTATGGGTAATTCAGACAACATACTAGCTTGAAGACCTACAGCCTTCAATTGCAAATCAAAATCAGATTCATCGTTTCTAGATTCCTACATGTTCATGGCCACTCCCAAAACACAAGCTGTCTGTAACATTCTTAAACCACCTTGGCAGAGTTTGGGTCACCTTTGTTCTGGTGCCATCCTTTTTCCAGGCTCGGCTTTGTAACTGGCTCCCAGCATATTCCGTCCGTATTGCCTGTGCTTGGCACTACGCCCAGGTTTGACTTATCTATCTTCTCCAAATCATAAACTTCTTAAACTAATGCTTGCATGTGCAAAGATATGCACTGAAAGAAAGTAGGAGGATAAATCATCCCTAACCTCTGCCGACAGGTTCAATGAATTAAACCAATGTATGTTAATTGAAAAATCGCTCTTTATAAATATAGACAAACTTAAAAAGACATGATTAAGTATTTTTAATAGCTTTCTCTAAATGTGCCTTTGCTTCAAATGACCCTTACATATATTTTTGTTCTATTGACTTTGCTGTTTTAAATGCAGATGTATCTGCTAATTTAGTTTGGAGGCATTAGCTGAGAATCCCTTGTTTTCTCTTGAGTCTTGGTTTGCATGCCAGAAACACTTCCAATGTAGATACCAGCAAAATGTAATGCTTCCATAATTTAAGACACAAAATTTTAATCACAAGTCCTAGCACAGGGAAAAATAAGACTTTTAGTTCTGATACTTCAATTAGACCAAGAAACTAAAAACAAGCCTTTATAAACATGGTCTTAATGCTCTTACCAGTCAACAATATTCACATTCAGGGAAGAGGGATAATGTACAGTTTAGCAGGCTTCAATAATTGAGACACACAATATTTTATATTTAAATACCATGATTTCTGCATTTTGAAAACAACATGCCAGAATTTGGTTCTCAAAGACCCAAGGTGAACAGAAGAATAAGTAGGAAATCAACTCCAAAGCTAAGACAAGCCCCCTAAAATGGAGACACAAACCCCTCAATTCATAATAGTTTGCTCAGAAAGCTGACAGGGACTTGGATTATAATAGCCACTGGGATTGAGCAAAAAGTCAGCAACCTTTTAAAATGGATATGCTGAAGAACTTATCTTTCTCTTTCTAGAATGCTTTTCCTTTGCCAACCACATTTTTGCAAAGCACAAGAGCCCAAGTGTCCATCTTTCAGTCCTTAAGAGAAAAGAGTTGTTGACCCTCATGTCTCCTGATGGTCCAGGTACCACGGGAAGTAAAAGACTCTGGTTTAAGCACCACCTCAGGCAGGTCGTTCACCAGGACCACTCTTACCCACTCTCACACACTTGATCAAGAGAGTGGGAATTCTCACTTAAGTCATCTTCCATTACAATTTTGGTGAGATAAGAAATATTGGTAACTGAAACCATAAGAGAGCTGGAAGGCTGACAGATGAGACAACAGAGAAATTTGTGCTTTTGTCCTTCCCCTCCTTCTCCTATTCAAAAACAAACAAATAAATAAAAGAGACAAGGGAAATATTGAACAAGCTTCCTGCTGAGAAGAGGGTGGGGAGCGTGGACTAATAGAAAATTGGGAGTAGAGGGCCAGGAAAGGAAAAGAGAAACCACATGCAATGAAATATGCAGAAGTAGCCATTTATTTATGCACTCTTTCCATTTATAAAAGATGTGTTTAAGCCTCTGGGTGCATGTAC
Organism: Elephantulus edwardii; assembly: GCF_000299155.1. NCBI lineage: Eukaryota > Metazoa > Chordata > Mammalia > Macroscelidea > Macroscelididae > Elephantulus > Elephantulus edwardii. The sequence continues at coordinate 846,353 of NW_006400014.1, forward strand.
ATAATAATTAGTGCTAATGAATATAAATGATTCTCACAACTCAACCTGTTCATAGAGTCTCCCCATGTCATGCAGGGAAAAACTGAGGTTGAAAATGAGATGTATGGTGTATTCTTGAGCTTGCCAGTGATCCAGCAATCGCACAAACCAAAGAAAACTAAATCAATTAGCAATTAACAAGACAAGAAAAAGCAAAATCCACGGAACACAGCACTCCCAGTTGTAGAGCACTGTTATCAAATACAATGCATTTCCTTTTTCTATGGACATGTATCCACTGATTACTCATCTAGTAACTCCTTTAATGAATAACCCAACATATGAAATAGGCTGAGGGTGGATATTAGGGGGGCATCTTTAAAATAATGAGAAGTTTGACAAAAAAGAATAAAGAGCACACAAAAAAATGATGGAATGAATGTTACATCCTTAGCTTACTGGGACATTGGCTTGTTGGAAAAGGAGGAAACAAGGCTATTTGGTATTCTTACCAATTGGAAGAGATATCACTATTTTAAAGTTTGCATTTCAGTCATTCCTGATTATCTACAATACAGCTAAGAACCCAAATAAGTGAAAGATAATAAATGCAATGTCCTAAAGTTATTCTCTAGAGTTCACTTTGTTGGTTGTTATTGTAGTATACCGTCAAGTTGGAACCGACTCATAGCTGACACTCCAGTAGGTTTTCAGAACATTTAATCACACAGGAGGAGATTGCCCATCTTTCTCCCATGGAGCAGTTGCTAGATTTGAAACATGTGCCTTTTATTGCAATGTAGTTTCTTACCACTAGGTCACCAGAATAATTGAATTTATAGTCTAACTCTTATACACTTATAGGGAGTGCTGATGGCCTAGTGACAAGAAATTGTGTTGCAATCCCAAAGGCATGCTCTTCTAATACACAAGTTGTTCCACAGGAGAAGGATGGATAATCTCTTTCCATGAGCTTAATTGCCTCTGAAAACCCTCTAGAGGGGCAGATATGCATCAGTTCTGACTCTACAGTACAACAGACAACAACAGTATACTTACTCTTATATACTCCCAGACAAGAAAGGTAAACTGGTTTCTTAGCACAGAGCATATTAGAATCCAGAATTATCTCATATTAGAATCAGAATTATCTTGTAGGGGAAATAAACAGTCTGGGTAGTATAGAAGTCTCTCCATGTTTCCATAATGTTCCAAAGGAACCAAAGACTCCTGAATCCAATTTTTCGAAAGTTTCTACATTAAACTCAATCTACCAATGAGAACAGGAGATTTGGCCTCAGTGTGCTCACTAAATCCCTAGATCAACCTTCAGAAAGAATTTGAAAAGTCAAGTTAGGTGGCAGAAGAGACTTAAGAAATTTGGGAATAAGTTTCACAAAAGAAAACAAAATTTCACTTGCTAGTGAATTCATTTCCTGCTGTCAGAACCTTCACCCCTGCCTTTGTTCATCTGTGTTTATCTGGTGTATGAAAAACATTTACTTTAGATCAACTGTACAGTGCTGTGTTTCTGATTCCAAAGACACTCAGCTGCCACTGAGGTAAAGGGAAAATCACTGTGCCTCTCTGAGCCTTTCTGTTCTTTTTCTCAAAGTTGGGGATCATAGAAAGTATCCTACTATTTCATGGTAACCACAAAGACCAAACTGCGCATTGTACATATGAAATTACGTTGTAAACAATTTTAAGAACCAATCATATGCTGGCTTACTGCATATTGGTTTCTTTATTCTGCTTCTGAAACGTTCTATATTGATCCCGCCTCTACAACAGCAAGTTTTCTTTTTCCATCCTTGGAATATTAATAATTACTTCTGATGATGTTTTGGTTGCCTTCAATAAAATACTAGCTTTGTTTTATGCATGGAGGTGAAAATTGTAGGACTGCATCACTATGAAACAAGAAACACCAATGCTTATGATCTACTCAGACATACTAATACTTAGCATGAGATTTTCAAAATGACACCAGGAAGAGGCAACTTCTGTCTATGATCTTGTATTAAACATGGTTGGTTTGGGGCCTTTTAAAGCCACTTTGTATGTTACTTTAAATAAAAATAAATTTTGAGTTTTAAAACAAACTAAAAAATTGTTGTTTACTATCTATTTATCAGGTCAGGCTCATTCAGAGAGCTGTTCCACACCAAACAGAGTCATGAAAGATCTTATTAAGATTGAGAGGGTCAGAAGAGCAGATGGAGTCTTTATTCCAGATAAGATTAAAATTTCATGAAATCAAGGTAAAAGTGGTGAGCACTTCAGTTCAATTCATACGTAAGAACATAGAAATCATGACCCTGATACCCAAGAACTTACAGCCTGGGCAGCACAACAGGTTTCTCTTGTATATAAATTTTCTGGTCCTCATGCTGTAGTTCTACCAAGAAAATTTGTTAGGCTACAATACTGTTTGAGTTGGATAGTCTACTGTGCAAATAAGGTACATAGCCTTGTGATTGGTTAATTACTACTCAAATTAGATGACTATGGAGTAACAGGTGGATAGGTCTATTCATGGCCTTGGTGTCAAAAGAAGGCTTAAAAAGGACCATTTACAAAGATATTGAAAGAACTCTCACTACTATCAAAGAGGAGATCCTGGTATTAAATACATTCTTTGGATCCAGGATCCTAGTGCTGAGAAACTTCTAGACTCTGGAGACAGTCTTAGCTGCTGCAAAAATTTGTAGAAGTAGGTTTTGCAAAAGAAAGGGAAAGAATCTATTCACTACTAGTGGGAATATAAAATTGTACAGCCACTATGGAAAATGGTCTGGTGCTTTATCAAAAAATTTGGAAATAGAAATACCCTTGGACTCACCAATTTCCCTACTGGGAATATACCATAAAGAAACTAGAACCATGACTCAAACAAACGTACGCACACCCATTTTTACTGATGTGTTATTCACAATAGCAAAGAGATGGAAGCAACTTAAGTGCCTATCAACAAACAAACGGATAGAAAAATCATGGTACTTTCAGACAATGGAATATTACACTGCATTGAAAATGATGAACTCGTAAAACATTATACAACATGGGGGATCATGGAGGACATTACACATAAGTATTATATATATATATATACACACACACACACCTTTAACTTGCTGGTCTGTCTAATACTTCTCTTAATCTGAACATTCACATTAAGACAGACTAGGAAGAAGGATTGGCCATCCACTTCTGAAATAGCAG
>NW_006400014.1:856401-858586 GCF_000299155.1 Elephantulus edwardii
TGAATGAATGGAATTCCAAAATCTCTGTAGATGCTCATTGAAATGAAAAATAAACAAACTAAATTAATAAGAAAAAAAGAAGAATCTCAAGAATAAACTTGCTAAAGGGAAACAAACATGCCTGAAAGAATTAGCAGATTTCAGACACCGTACTGTTAAGCTCTACATTAGGGGGTATGGGAACATTTAAAATCTGTAAATGACAAACAGTGCCTGGCTTTATAAACCACTAGGATTAAAACATTCTGTCTGATAGTGAAACCAAGCAATTGACTGATCTGTCCATACCTGAAACACAATTATTTTGAACCAGATGTTAAGTAGTTCTCTGAAGACTCCAACACCAACTGGCTGTTAGATAATATCCATCAAGTGATTTCATAGGAACAGGAGAAATTAGTGCTTTAGAAAAAAGTCATTTCAAACTGGCTCCCTGAGATAATTTTTAGACATGCAAATCCCAAAGTGGATTATTTCTTGAATTTCACTCTAGTATCTATACATAAGATATGGAGGTAAAAGTTTTGATATACCAGTGCAATTTAAGTACTGCTACAATGACAGTACTTCAATTGGATTTCCCTCCCCCCCACCCCTTTATGTTTTTCCATCTGCAGTCTTGCCTTCTGTTATCCTGGGATTTTTCAGAATGACACAATCACAGAGATCTATGTTATTTCAATAAGATATGAAAAAGGTTTCAAGCTGACAAACTGTAAATGACACCGTTAGCAGTGTTAAACCTCTTTTAATATATTCATTGGTGGTTAAGGAACTGTTTAAGTTGTTAGGTGACTGCAACTCTTAGCAATTGTATAAACAACCAATGAAAACCTGGCCATTGTTGCAGTCACTGTGTCAGTTCATCTCATCGAAGCTCTTCCTCTCCTTCAATGACCTTCTACTTTTCCAAGTTGTTGTTGTTGTTGTTGTAAAGTGCTGTCAATTCTAACATGACTCATAGCCTCCTATGAACAAAAGACTTAAACCCTGCTCGATAACTATAATAATTTCTCTAAGTTTACAGAGTTTCCAGAGGCATGTTGTTTAGCAAGTGGATGCCACTCCTGCTTCCAAGCAAGTAGGTTAAGAAATTAGCTACCTTTATTTTTCCATGAGGAGACAGCCTTGAAACCCTGTGGAACAAAACTGGGACTGACTTAGCAGCAGTTGTTACAAAAGAGCCTTGTAGGTATTAAAAGGAGTTTAGTTCCTGCTCAATGTGAGTGAATTTCAAGTTACAGACATTAAACTTTACCATGCCATAGAGCTAAGATGGCCTGGTAAATAGTTTACACCTTAAGATTTCATCCAAGGCCTTAAAGGAGTTCATTCATGATAAATATGTGTTTCTAAAGGGGGTTGGGGGAAAGAAAGAAATTAGCTACCATAAATATTTCTTTCTTTCATCTGACTCTGATATTCATTAAACGTAATTAAAATTGTTTTTCCAGTTCTGAAGCCCCTTTTTTCTTCTTTCTTTGTTATATCTTTCTTTCTCTCTCTATCCACTAATGAATTTTATTTGATTCCATGAGGTTTGAGGATAGGTTAGGGAGACAGATTCCAAGAAATAAATTGTTACCTTATAAAGTTGACTAGTCCTTTTGGAACTGAATCCACAAACTTGGCTCCTTGAACCTCTTGTTCATCTAAATGAGAATGCTGAGCAGATCTATATTCCCAGTTAGTCAGAGTAACTGTTAAGCATTTATCTCCTTTCACCTCCACCAGCTCAGATTTGCTATTTAAATGTCTGCATCACTTTTACCTGCTGATGGAGAAAGAATTCAAAGAAAGAAGACAAGGAAAACAGTTCAAACAAGGATGCTTCTCTTGGATCCTGCATAATTATCTACACCATAGCTATTTACCATGAAAATTAATAAAAATTCTTCTCCATTGCCTATTCACTCAACTTCTAATTAGCACACCCTCCCTGACCTCATTATTCCCCATGCCCAAATTGTACTTTTTATCAAACAAATCAACTTTTGCTGCCCTCTGCAAAGGAATGCTTCCCAAGTGCCTGAAGGTACTTAAAGTACTAAAGTTAGTCACTGATGGTAGATTTTTTTTAAACTACAGAGCAAATATGCTGTAGTGGCATATTTTAAAATCCTATACATTTCCCTGATTCCTTTCTGAAAACTGTTCCAGTTTTAAAAATAATCTGAATTTTTTT
>NW_006400014.1:858686-862275 GCF_000299155.1 Elephantulus edwardii
TGAATTTTTAAAGTATTAAATAAGTACTGATAGAGATCTGTTTTGCCTTCACATCGTACACTCTACCTTCAAAAGCCATTTACTACCATTCTTCTATACTGATTTAATGATCAAGCCATAACATTTATTCAGCAAGGGCTCTTTTGACTACAAAAGAAATGTGACAGAATTTAAATGTTCATTGCCATGGCATTGGTGGACTTACTTATCTGAACTACTAAGTTTAGATAATGTTCTTAATTTATTACTCACAGAGAAACAGCATAACGGAATTCATGACTATAATAACTCGATCATACAAGAAATGAAAGATGTTCATTTTATTTTTACTTTTTAGTAAGTTGGCTAATTAAAACGCTTATTGTAATAGTATATATACTAGGAAGACAAATCTAATGTGTTGTAATAATTTGGACACAGAAAAAATATTAATCATTTTATCTACAGCTGTTGTTTCTTCACAAGATCCCATCCACTATTTAATGAGCTAAATGTTTAACTAGGTTTAAATCTAAATCTGAGTCTACTATTTATGTAACCCCTATAGAAAATATACAGCCCATCAGAAGCCTTTCCATTGTCCTGCTTGTTTCTCTAAGAGAGCATAGGAGTATATGGAAATGGTAACATCTTACACATTTTGCAGTACTTAAGATACAGAGACCCCAGGCACATACAAGTCCCTGAGTGTGTCCAGGCTACTATTTTTGGTTAATATCTTTTATTTAACAGTGGCTAGCCACTTTGCCTGCTTCAATTCTGAAGTTGATAAAATAGTGAAGCAATGGTCCCTTTTCTTGACTTGATCAATGCTCCCTATGAGGGTGGCATCTCAGTCATGGACTTATTATACCTAAACTCATTGCAGTCAAGTCAGAATCAACTCATACCTGACTCTCCAGGAGGATTTTGGAAGCTAGAAATCAGACGAGCAACTGACAATCTTTCTGCCTTGGAGACACTGGTGGACTTGATGATGCTGTGGTATTGTTACATGCCAAGCCACCTGTGACTCATAGTGACTATGTATAATAGATCTGATTCCTGTTCTATCCTGAGCCAGTCTCACTGTATCCAACACACCTACCCCCATTGCCCTAGTTACAGTGTCAATCCATCTCATCCAGTGTCTTCCTCTCCTGTGCTATCACTCCACCCTTCCAAGCATGATGTCCTTCTCCAGGGACTGGTCCCAGCTGGCCACATACCTAGAGTATGTGAGATGGAGTTTCCAAATGCTTGCCTTCAAGGAGCAGCCTAATTTCACCCTCTGTAGGACAAATCTATTTGTTGTCTTGGCAGACCATGTTGTTGTTGTTTAGTGCCATTGAGTCATAGGCGACTCATAGCAACTCAATGAACAAAAGTTCTCAACATTTGCATGCATGACTTTCATCCTCTCTCCAGGTTCATAGGGTTTCCGGAGGCAAGCCATTTCAGAAGCGGATGCCACTATGTTCAATAATCTTCTCCAGCACCACAACCTGAAGGCACCAACTCTTTCTCTGTCATTGCTAGTCACTGTTCAGTTCTCTGAAGCATAGCAAATAATTGTGAAAACTGGCTTGAATCAGGCACACCTTAGTCTCCAGACTGACATCATTGCTCATTAGCATTTTGGAGAGGTCCCTCACAACAGATTTCCCTAATGCAATTTGTCTTTTGATTTCTTGACTGTGTCAAGAGTGTTGATTGTGAATCTGAGATGCTCTTAAATATCAGACTCTGTATCCTGCAGTCCTGCATATAAAAATATTTGATCCTTTTAAGTGAACCTCCATACAGAAAGCTATAGTCTTTTTTGAGTTTCACCAGTAAGTGCTTCAAGTCTTTTGTTTCCTGCAAACAAGGTCGTATCCTCTACTCAATAAAATCATGATAAATGGAAAAAAGATGGAAGTTGTCATGGATTTCATTTTACCAGGATCCAAAATCAATGTCCAATTGACTATGACTCATAGCAACCCTATGAACACTGGATCTGAACCCTGCCCTATCATGTGCCATCCTCATCATCCCTGACACAATCGAGCCCACTGTTAGAGTCACTATGTCAATCCATCTCACTGAGAGTTTTTTCCTCCTTTGCTTATCCTCCACCTTTCCAAGCATGATGTCCTTTTCTGAGGACTAGCCCCTTCTAACAATATACCCAAACTATGTGAGACAGGAGCAATAATTTTGTAAATTATTACCTAACTTGGGAGGGACTGGAGAGCATTATGCTGAGTGAACTAACTCAGTCCCACAAGGACAAATATTGTATAAAACCAATATTGTAGAATAAGGATCCAAGGAGGGGAGGGAGGAAGCAGAGGGATGATGATGTGTAGGGGGAGCGGAGGATTAACTATGGGTTTGTACAGTTTGATGGGGGGGGGCGTGAGGGGAATTGGAAGAATCTGTTCTGGAAAACAATGTATCCAAATTTTGTTAAACTAGTACAATAATTTAAATTTTTTAAAAAAAAACCTATGTAAGATGATGTTTCACTATTCTTGCCTCTAAAGAGCACCCTGGCTTCACCTTTTCCAAGACAATCTTCTTTGTCCTTTTGTCAGTCCATGGGATATTCAGTAATATTCTCCAATATGACAACTCAAAGGCATTGCTTCTTTTTTCTTCCTTACCCATGGTTTAACATTCAAATGCATTGCCAAGTGATTGAAAAAACCATGGCTTGAATCACACAAACCTTAGTTTTCAAAATGACAACTTTGTTATTCAGCACCTTGGAATGATTCCTGACAGCAATCACTCCCAATGCAATATGACTTTTGATTTCCTGGCTGCTGGTGTCAAGAGTGTTGACTGTGGATCCAAGCAAAATGAAGTCATTAACAATATCAATCCCTTCTCCATCTATCATGATGTTGCCTATTGACCTGTGAAGATTTTTGTTTTCTTGATGTTAAAACGTAATGCATATTGAAAACTGTAATCTTTGACCCTCTGAAGCAAGTACTTTAAGTCCTTCTCATTTCAGCCAGCAAGGTGGTGTCATCTGCATAACGCATGTTGTTCACAAGTCTTCCTTGGATCCTGATGCCACATTCCTCTTGTTGTAGTCTAGATTCTCAAATTACTTGTTCTGCATACAGACTGAATAGGTATGGTGAAGGATATACATCCTTGACACACACCTTTCCTGATTTTAAACCATACAGTGTTCCTTTGCTCTGTTCATAACACAGCTTCAAGGTAAAGGTATAGGATTTGCATGAGCAAAACTAACTATTCTGATATTCTCATCCTTCTCAATTTTTAGCCGTAATCTGTTAAGATCCACTCGTCGAATGCCCTTTTATAGTCAATAAAATACAAATAGACTTTCTTCTGATATTCTCTACTTTCAACCAAGATTCATCTGACATCAGCAATGATCTCTCTCATGCCATAATTTATTGCAAATCGAGCCTGAATTTCTGGCAGTTCTCTTGCCATGGGAAAGTCTGCTGTTAGGGACCTCTCCAAAGTACTGAAGAGCAATGGTGTCTCTCTGGAGATTAAGGTGCGTCTGATACAGGCCGTGGTCTTCGCAATCACTTGTTATACATCAGAGAGTTGGACAATGACCAAGGAGGATAGA
>NW_006400014.1:862662-875624 GCF_000299155.1 Elephantulus edwardii
AAGATTTTACTTGCAATAAAAAAGTCAAATGACACAAGATATTAATCAAATATGCTGCCAAGAATCTTTTTTTAATTGTTGAAATTTTTATTTTACATTGATTTGCATTCAAAATTCATATGCATTATGTTTCACACTATTCTTCATTCACATTGTGTTTCATACACTCATTCTCATTCTTTTATAAAATTAATTACCGTTGAACTATGCTCACCACTATGCCACCTTTCCACCAGATCTTTCCCATTTCCTTTACCTCCTCCCTCCACTCACCAAATTATGTGACCCTATGATTTCTCCCCTGCTTATTTTCACCCCTCTGCTCCTACCCCATACCCCCTTGGGTCTCCATACACATTTTGCTAGTTATACTTCTCTTTTTACAATAATGATCTTATGCAGTATTTGTTCTTATAGCCTGAGTTCACTCAGCATAATGCTCTCCATTTCTCCCAAGTCATGCAGTATTTTTTTAAATCGTTGCTCCTGAGTGCTGTATAGTATTCCATCATGTGAATATACTACACTTTCTCAGTCCATTCAATTGTGGTTGGACATTTAGGCCATTTCCATGTTCTTGCAATGGTGAGTAACACTGCTATAAATATTGTTGTGCAGATCTCCATTTGTGTCTCAGTTATATTTTCCTTGGGGTATATTCCTAGCAGTGGAATAGCTGGGTCATATGAAGTTTCTATATTCAGCTTTTTTTGGATCTCTTTAAACTGCTAACAAGCATAAAAAATTATCACTTTAAAGACTAAGATGCACCTACAGCAGATTATGCTATTTTCTTTATTATTTCAGTTTCTCTTTATTTAAGTGAATATTTACAATCTATCTTGGCTTGTTATTCAATCATTCATACAAATTATGGGTTATAATATTAATTATAATTAATTAATATACTTGATTAATTATTATGTCTAATAAATCTCATGAAACTAAAACAAAAGGAAGAAATGCTCAAAAATACAAAGCAAAATATTATAATGAAATGTGCAGAAACCAAAAGGGAAGGACATGCTCATCATTCTCAAGACAAATGAAAAAATTCAAGCTTTGAACTGCAATTCTGAAAGATTCTACAGGCACAATATTGATTAATGCATCAAGTTGACTAAAACAAATAATGAACAACAGCTCTGAACCATGTCCTATTCTGAGCCTATAAGCAACAGCTCTGAACTCTACCCTATCCTGAGCTAATCTCACCATCTCTGACACGCCTTCTCCTCACCCCTGTTAACACAGTCACTGTGCCACTCCATCTCATCCAGGGTCTTCCTTTCCTTCATTGACTCTCTCTTTTCCAAGCATGATGTCCTTCTCCAAGGTCTGGTCCCTCGTGGTAATATGCCCAAAATATGTGAGCTAGAGTTTTTAAATCCTTGCCTCTAATGAGCAGCCTGGTTTGACTCTCTTCAGGACAGACCTGTTTGTTCTCTTGGCAGTCCACAGTATGTTCAATATTCTTCTCCAGTACTACAATTCAAACGCTTTGATTTTTCTTCTGTTATCTTTAGTCATTGTCCAACTCTCTGATGCATAGCAAGCAATTTAGAAGCCCATAGCTTGGATCAGGAGCATCTTAGTCTTTATCCTGACACTGTCACTCTTCAGTACTCTGGAGTAGTTCCTGACAGCAGATTTTCCTAAAGCAACTAGTCTTTTGCCATGTATAGATTGTCTGAAATTCTATCAAGCAATCTCTAGCCTTATTTCTGTCACCAAGGCCGTACTTTCCAAATATTAACACTGGTCCTTAGTTTCCAACTTTTTTTAAGAACTAAAACATTTTCTTAGGCAAATCTGTGGCCAATGACCTCTTAAAGTGCTAAAAAGCATGGATGTCAGCTTGAAGACTAAGGTACACCTGATTCAAGTCATGGTATTTTGTTTTGTTTTGTTTTTTAATTAATTTTAATGAAAGTTTACAGAGACTTGGTGTTTCCAGTCATTCACTGTTGCACTACCCTCTTCCCCTCCCCCCAGTTCACTCTTCTCCTTAAAAAGTAAAATAAAGACTCTTTCATTGTTATGCAGTCTCTCACCCCAAGTCCATTCCACTCTGCAACCTTCATTCTGGACTCCTGTCATGACAATAATACGCAATCATATATCCCTTTTAAACACTTCTCTCCCTCATCTGTTTCAATGCAGTATACATCATTCCACCCCTCCTTCTCTGCCTTCCCTCAACCACAATGTCAGTCCCTTGTTACAACAGTGGCCCTATGCAATATTTGTCCTTTTGTGACTGAGATATTTCACTCAACATAATGTCCTCCAGAGTCACTCATTTTGTATAATATTTTGTGAGTTCCTTGTTTTTCAATGCTGCATTGTATTCCATTGTGTGAATATACCAGAGCTTCTCTATCCATTTGTTGATGGCACTTAAGTTGTTTTCAACTCTTTAATATTGTAAACAAAGCCACAATAAACATGGGGAGGCATATATCTGCTTGGGTGGTGGTGATGGTTTCTTTAGGGTATATTCCTTGTAGTGGAATTTCTGGGTCAAATGGTATTTCTATTTGCAACTTTTTGAGAAAGCACCATAAAGCCTTCCATAGTGGTTGCACCAATTTATACTCCCACCAACAGTGAATAAGGGTTCCAGTTTCTCTGCATTTGATGTTTGCTATTCTGTTACATTTTGCTATTCTTACTGGGGTGAGATGATATCTCATAGTTGTTTTGATTTGCATTTCTCTTAGAGCTAGGGATTTTGAACATTTCTTCATGTGCTTGTTGGCCATCTGAATGTCTTCTTTGATGAAGTGTCTGTTCATATCCTGTGCCCATTTTTCAACTGGGTTATTTACCTTTATTTTGCTGAGGTGCTTGAATATTCTATAAATTCTAGATATAAGTCCCTCATCTTACACGTCAAATATTTGTTCCCAATCTGTGCTTCCTGGTTTACCCTGTTGGAAAAGTTTTTGGATGTACATAGGGATTTGATTCTTAGAAGGTCCCATTCATCTATTTTATCCTGCCCTGGTTGCAGATTTTCCAGGATGCTTGGAAGACTATTTATGTTGTGGATTAGGACTTGTAGAGTTCTTCCAAACTTTTATTTAATAAAGTTTACAGTCCGTGGTTTTAGTTCAGCTTTTGACTCTTGACTATGAATGTTGATAGTTGAATTACCATAAATGTTGATAGCTGATCCAAGTAAAATGAAATCATTGACAACTTCAATCTTTTCTCCATCTATCACAACGTTATCTTACTAGTCTAGTGGTGAGGACTTCTTTTCCCTTGATGTTGATATGTAATCCACATTGAAGGCTGTGATTTTTTAATCTTCTTCAGTAATTGCTTCAAGCCTTCAGTTCTGCAAGCAAGATTATTTCATCTACATGATACAGGCTGTTGTTGAGTCTTCCTCCAGTCCTGATGCCACATTCTTCTTTTTATAGCCCAGTTTCCAGAATGATTTCTCAACATACAGATTGAATAGATATTGGGTAATGGATATAAACATAATGCATACCTTTCCTGACTTAAAAACCATGAAATATCCCTTTGTTTTTTTGTTGGGTTTTTCTTTTTTTTTTTTTTTTTGGACAACTGCTTTTGGTCTATGTATAGGTTTCACATGCGCATAATTAAAAGTTATTGCATTTCCATTCTTCTCAGCATTATTCATAATTTATTATCCACACAAATTCCTTTGCATAATCAATGCTGTTGTTAGGTGCCATTGAGTCTGATACAATTTATAGCAGCTATAAACAACAGATTTGAACCCTATTTTATCCTGTGCCAATCTCACAATCTCTGACTCACTCAAGCCTATCACTGTCATCACAGTGTTAGTCCGCATGGTTGACGGTCTTCCTCTCTCTTGCCATCCCCTGACCTTTCCAACCATGATGTCCCTCTTCGAGGAATAGACTTTCCTAGCAACATGCCAAAAGTATGTAAGACAAAGCTTTACCACCCTTGCCTCCAAGGAGCACTCTGGTTTCACCTTCTGCAAGACATATCTGTTTGTTCTTTTGGTAGTCCATGGAATGTTCAGTACTCTTCTCCAACACCACAGTTCAAAGGCATTAATTTTTCTTCTATAATCCTTATTCATTGTCCAGCTCTCAGCAACACAAGGGATTGAAAAGTGCCAAATGCATAATCAGTGAAACACAATAAATATTTTTCTGGTATTCTCCACCTTCAGTGAAGATCCATCTGACATCAGCAGTAGTATCCCTTGTTCTAGGGACTTTTATGAATCATGTTTGAATTTCTGGCAGTGCCCTATTGATGTACTATTGCAGTCATTTCGGAACGATCTTCAGCAAGATTTTACTTGCAAGTAATATGAATGAGATTGTTCACTAGTTTTTTCATTCTTTGGATTACCTTCTTTGGAATGGGCACAAATATGGGTCTCTTCCAGTCATTTGACCAAGTGACTGTCTTCCAAATGCCTTGGCATAAACTAGTGAGCATGTCCAGCTGTTATCTATTTGTTGAAAGATAATTGGTACTCTATTAATCATGGAATGGCAAGAAAGCAACTAGGTCTGTCTTGGAGAGAATGACACCAAGTTTCCCTTTGGAGGCTAGGATTTTGAAGCTCTGTCTCACATACCTTTGGAACATGGCCAGGAGGGACCAATCCTTGGAGAAGGACATCGTGTTTGGAAGGGTGGAGGGATAGCACAGGAGAAGACGACCTCAGATGAGAATGATTGATACAGTAACTATGGCAATAGGTGTAGGTGTGTCAGAGTCAGTGAGACCAGCTGAGAACAGGGCAAGCTTCAGAGGTGTTGTACTCTGGGTCGCTTTGAGTTGCAGCCAACTGAAAGGCACATAAATGACAACAACATCAACTTCTAAGTATTCTTGGTTTTCAGTTTCTTATAAAATACCAAGCTACTTCTAGGTCTTTATATTTGAACACTGTGGGAACCACCAATGTTCCCTATACTTTGACTAGCTTTTTCTCTGCTTGATAACTTAGCCTGTCCTTGCTTATCTTCAGTACATATTCTAAGAAACAATTTCTAATAACTCCCTTTGAGCATTTTTTAGAGTTGAAAAATACTCTTAGCACCAAGCTGATATAAAATCTAACCTCACTATATGTAACTAGCAAGTATTTCAGTACAGAATTATTTTTTAAATTACTTTTATCATTTTTCTTATATAGATATATATACAGTAACTCACAAAATGCTAATTATACCATCCAACAAGCCTTAGGACACTTAATACAAGAAACAGAAAAGATTTCTTTGTAAGAAGTATAGTCTTTTATATGTTAAAATTATGTAATGTACATGGGGATATTTTTTTAAATGTTTCGTTCACTTATATAGGGAGCACTGGTGGCCTAGTGGCAAGAAGCTGCGCTGCAATCCTGAAGGCCCACTGTTCGAAGCCATTAGCTGCTCCACAGGAGATGGATGGACAATCTCCTTCTGTGCAACTACCTACGTACCTCTGAAAACCCGCTGGAGGGTCAGCTATGGGTCAGTTCCAACTCTATGGTACACAACAACAATAATTCACTTATGTGCTATATGTTGGACTTAGCATTTATTTGCAATCTTTACATTTATTAACAGAGAAAGAAAACTTGTTCACTTAAAAAAAAATTAAAAGAAATTGTAAATTACCTAGTTCCAAGCAAATTGTAAGTAACTAAAGCATAATTAAGGAGTGGTAGTAGGAAGCTCTATGAAAAAAACGGGATCACTATCATAGTTTAAAAGGCTGTTTCTAGGTCCATCTTGAAATACAATATTATAAGAGGGGGAGCACAGGGCTGAGGATTAGGGGGCTTTAATCATATGGACGCACAATTTGATAGGTGGAGGGGGGAGTGAAGGAAATGAAAATGATCCAATTAGAAAAACAATGTATACAAATTTTGTAAATAAACAAGTATAAAATAAAATTTAAAAATATAATATTGTGAGCAAAGGATAATATCCATACACACACAAGGAAGACCTCTTAATACCACTATCATTCAAATTTATGCACCAACAACCAGAACCAAAGAGGAGGAAATAGACAATTTTTACCAACTTTTGCAGTAGAAATTGATCTAACATGCAACCAAGATGCATTAATAATAATAGGTGACTGTAATGTAAAAGTTGGAAACAGGGAAGAAGAAGTAGCTGGAAAACATAAGAAAGGGACAGATGATAGAATTCTGCACAATTGGTTATTTATTCATTGCAAATACCTTTTATAAGAAACATAAACACAGGCTATATACATGTATTTCCAGATTGATTACATCAATGGAAGGAATCGCTGGAGAAGTTTAGTATCAGCAGTGAAAACTAGGCCAGCTGCTGATTGCAGAAGAGACCATCAACTACTCATATGCAAGTTCAAATTAAAGCTAAAGAAGGTAAAATAATATCCACAGGAATAAAAATTTCATCATGAGTCTATCTCCCCTCAGTTTAAAAACCAACTCAGGAACAAGTTGGAGGCTTTGAACACTAATGAATGAAGACCAGATCAGCTGTGGAAAGATAACAAGACTATCATCCATGAAGAACGCAAAAGGTCATTACATAGATAGAGGAAGGAAAAAAAGACCAAAATGGATGTCAGAAGAGACTCTGAATATTGTACTAGAATGCTGAGAAGCCAAAGCAGAGGGAAGAAGCAGATGTTAAGAAGGTAAGGTGCTGAATAGAAGATTTAAAAAGGTAGCTCGGGAAGAAAAAGGCAAGTATTATAATGAAATGTGCAAGGAGCCAAGTCTGAAAATCAAAAGGGCAGACTTCACTTAGCACTTCTTAAGCTGAAGGAACTAAAGAACAAATTTAAATCACAAGTTGCAATACTTAAGGATGCTATAGGCAGAATACTGTATGATCCAGGAAGCATTAAAAGAAGATGGAGAAATATATAGAATCACTGTACCAAAAAGAATTGGCTGACACAGAAGAATTTCAAGAAACAACAGATGATCAAAAGACAACGGTGATGAAGAGGAAGTTCAGGCTGTTCTGAAGGATTTGGTGACAAAATAAAGCCCCAGGAATTGATGAAGTATCAGTTGACATATTTCAACAAACAGATGCTGCCCTGGACATGCTCACCAGGTTGTATCAAGAAATGCTGAGGACAACAACCTGGCCAATTCTCTGGAAGAGATCTGTATTTATTCTCATTCCAAAAGAAAGTGACCGGACAGAGTGTGGAAATTATCAAACAATATCACTAATATCAAATGCAAGCAAAATCCTGCTGAAGATTATTTTTAAAAAAATGACTGGAACAGTACATCAATAGAGAACTACCAAAAATACAAGCTGGGTTTAGAAGAGATTGTGGCACTAGAGATATTATCACCAATGTGAGATGGATCTTGGCAGAAAGCAGAGCATGCCAGAGCAATGTCTGTGTTTCATTGACTATATAAAGCCATTTGATTGTGTGAGTCACAACAAATAGTGACTAACCTTCAGGAGAATGGGAGTCCCAGAACACTTAATTATGCTTATATGAAACCTATACTTGTCCCAGGAAGCAGCCCTCACAACACAGCAAGGAAACACTGCTTGGTTCAAAATCAGGAAAGTTGTACATCACAGATGCATCCTGTTTCCATAGCTTTTCAATCTATATAGATTGATCAAAATTGATCACCTACTACTGGGGAAAAAATTCCTTTGTCTAGAACACCTAGTTAGTAATATGTGCTCCCACTGCACATGAAAGTATCTGAAACCAGTGCCACTGAGTGGCCTCTAGTTTGTGGAGGACCCATGTATGTCAGTGCAAAACTGCACTGCAGATCTTACATATGCAAAACAGATCATTTGGGAGGCTGGGCTTTATGAGGAGGAATGTATCCTTTTGATTGCAGGAAGACTCATCAACAACTTATGCTGTGCAATTGACAAAACTTTGTTTGCTGAAACCGAGGAGGACCTGAAGGGCTTGCTGCAGAAGATCAAGGACTGTAGTCTCCAACATGGATTGATGATCAACATCAAGAAAATGTTTGCACTATATTATATAATGAAGAGGATGGAAAACTATGAAAGTGATTTTATAAAGGTCATTGACTTCTATAAACTTTGAAACTAAGGCCCAACCTCAGAAGGCTTAAGCTGGGTTTCCCTGCCAAATTCCTGTGTAGCCTTCAAAATTGATCACCTTCTACTGGGGAAAAAATTCCTTTGTCTCGAACACCTAGTTAGTAACATGAGCTCCCATAACATGTGAAAGTATCTCAAGCCAATGTCACTGAACGGCCTCTAGCTTGTGGAGGACCCATGTGGTCAGCACAAAACTGCACTGTGGCAAGTTTCAGTACCAGATTTTTTCAGAAGATTAAAGCTAAGTGTAATAATCATTTGCATCATCCAGAGAGAAAAGCATTGTACCAACAGTCTACAGTAGTTGTTTAAACATCAACCAACAAAACCCGTGTTTCAAGTAGTTTTGGGAGACAATGCCTACAGAATGGTGGCCAATCATATTACTCCAGTGGAAAATTAGGTACTTTGAAAGGCTAACTTTTGGTTTTGAACCCATTATCGAACAAGAACAAAACTCACATCTTGTTACGAAGCCTAAGAATTCTACAAATAAATACTTAAACTCACTGCTATCAAGTCAGTTCTGCCTCATAGCCACTTCAGTTGCTTTCTGAGGGTGTAAATCATAACTATTCTAAATACTAATTGAGAGATACTGTTACTGAAAACTTATTGTATGAAAAAACTAACCATAAAAAAAATAGCATAAAATTTTTGTTTCTAAAATAAAACAAACAGATCCATCCTGGAGAGGGTTAAACCATGCTACTCCTTGGAGGCAAGGATTCTGGGGCTTCGTCTGACATACTTTGGACATGTTGTAAGGAGAGACGGTCCTCGGAGAGGGACATCATGCTTGGTAGGGTGGAGGGACAGCGCAGGAGGGGAAGACCCTCTATGAGGTGGATTGATTCAGTGACTGGGGTAATCGGGATGGGTGTGTCAGAGGCAATGCGATTGGCACAGGATGGAGCAGGGTTTAGGGCTGTTGTACATAGGGTCGCTATGAGTCGCAAATGACTCGACGGCACATAACAACAACAACAACAAAATATTTATGTCATTCGCTCATTGTAATCAAGTGATTCTGACCCATAGTGACTTTCTATTGGATTTCAGAGGCTTTACATCTTAATGAAAGGAGACTGTCCATCTTTCCTCCATAGAGTGCCTGGTGGATTTGAACCGCCTAAGATGCACAGCTTTTTTATTATTAGCAGCACAATAATCTGTAAAGAGCTCCTTAAGATATATGTATGTCACACTCATGTTTACTGTGGCTTTGTTCATAATAGCAAAGAGCTGGAAACAACCCAAGTGCCCATCAACAAATGAATAGAGAAGCTCTGGTATATTCACACAATGCATAGGGCCACTGTTGTAAAACAGGACTGACATCAGAGTTGAGGGAAGACAGAAGGAGGGCAGAAATGTTGTATACTACATTGAAACAGATTAGGGAGAGAACTATTTAAAAGGGATATATGATTGGGTATCACTGTCATGACAGGAGTCCAGAATGAGGGACTGCATAACAATGAGAGTTTTTCTTTTGGTTTTCGAAGAGAAGAGTGAATTGAAGGGGTAAGGGGTGGACAGGGAGAAAAGTGCAAAAATGAGTGACTAGAAACCCTAAGTCTCTGTAAAATTTCATTTAAATTAATTTTTAAAAATATATGTATGACAACTGTGAACAGATTAACAATGTTAATAAAGATTATTTGCACAATGGTTTTTTCTCCTCTTTTAAATTAATTTTCTAAAATATATATGGTGATGATTGTTACGTGCCATTGAGTCGACTGGAAGAGACTAATAGCTAAGCCCCCAGCATGTTTCTGAGGCTGTAGATCGCACAGATCACCCATCTTTCTCCTGCAGAGCAGCTGGTGGATTTGAACTGCCTGCCATGACCACTTATTATTAGGCCACTGGAGTTTCCAAAATGTTAGATAAAAAAATATTATAATGATAGGTTTCTTAGTTTCCAAGATCAGTCATAAAAAAACAGCATGAAGTGAGAAAAAGAACAGGAGTTCACTGGTGTTTTGCTAGTCCAAGAGTAAAAGGCTTAGAGACTGACATGACCGGTACCTCATTGTATATTCCGTTCAAATCATTCTAAAATTAAGCTCCCAGTCCAATTCTACTTGTGTGCTTGAACATTCCAACAAGATTGTTAGTGTCCTAACCATACTGCAATCTGAGAGGTGCATGGTTCGAATCCACCAGATGCTCTGCTGGAGAAGGAGGGACAATGTTCTCCTGTACCTGTCAGATCGAATTTGACAGTACACATACATACAAATAATAAAATGTAATTTTTTTTAAAAAAAAAGAATGTTAGTGTCCCAAATATTATTAAAACAAACAAGGCTCTCAGCACAAAGATATGTGTTATGATACATCATTATTTATTATTATTATTATTATTATCACCTCTCACCATCTCTCTTTTTATTTTATTGCCAAACTCTGCATGTTCAGTGTTTTTTCCATGCAAATTTGTAACTAATTGGGGAAAATTTTTTTTTTGTTTTGGGTTTTTTTTATGGTTTTTTAGACAAAGAATTTCTTTTTATACAGGTTTACTTACAAAGTTCATATACATTGTTTTTTAATTAATCACTGTTGCACATTTTCTCCTCCTTCATTCCCCCTCCACTAGCCCAACCCTCAATGCACCCCTTGTTCCACATTATTCTCATACATATGATACTTAATCATATATTTCTTTCAAACAGTTCCTTTCAAACAGTTCTTCCCCTCATCTGTTCTAATGCTGTGTTTCTTTTCTATCCACTCTTTTGTTTTGGAGGAAAGATGTTTAGATCCACTTGGTCTAGACTAGATGGGACCAAGGGCTGTCTTTTGTTGGACACTATTACTTCCTGAGTCATACTCAACTGCATCTTTCTGAGTTCTACGTCTGTTAAAGCCTTGTAAAACTATTAGAGATGCAGAGATTTAAAATATCTGAGGAACTCTGATAAACTTTTTTCTCTCATTGAGTAATAAAACATTGTCCATATTATCTGTTCCCTCACTCACTCTCTCATTGTTAGCAAGTTGGAACCAACTCACAGCTCATTTCCATTGGGGTTTCCAAAGCTGTAAATTATACAGAAGAGATTGCTCTTCTTTCTCCTATGTAGCTTCTGGTAGATTTCAACAGATGCTTGGCCTTCAGGTTAGCAGTGCAACTTCCTACAAACGAGGCCACCAGAACTCCCCATCTCTTCATTAGTATATGGAAATGTACATATATCTATACCAACTATAGTAAATAGTCTCTTACTGGTATGCAAACTCTGCACCCCAAAGAATGCTTTGGTATAAATGGTCACCCCTACCATCACCAACAGAGCTTGGTGGTGGTTTTACACTAGAATGGGTCTGCATCACAAAACAAGCCATGATGGGACTTTTT
This sequence comes from Elephantulus edwardii, assembly GCF_000299155.1. Lineage (NCBI taxonomy): Eukaryota > Metazoa > Chordata > Mammalia > Macroscelidea > Macroscelididae > Elephantulus > Elephantulus edwardii. The sequence goes on from NW_006400014.1 coordinate 874,132, forward strand.
GATGCCATTTAAAAAAACCAAGACACCCTCTCAGTGCACCGCCACATCCACCTATGTGGATTCTTGACCTCTCTCTCTCTCTCAACTGTCTATAAAGCCTTAAAGGAAACTCTTATCCTTCAATAAACCCAGATTTGAATGGTGAGTTTATGTGAGATGTGTTGTCCCTTTGTTTGCTGCTGACAAGCGTAAAGAACCACTTTCACTGCTGATAATAATGGTTAATTTATCACATCTAACCAAGGCTGACCTCTGGGTGTCCCAGTCCCTCCATCACCTTCACACCTGCTCAAGCTAATTGTTAGAGCCAAGTGTAAATGAAAATCAACTAGGCTAATAATGAATGGAGCCCATTACTCGCAACAGCACATTGCTTTACGAAGGTTTATCAAGAAACATTATAACCAGTCCTCTGGTCACAGTTCCCTGTTTTATAGATGAGGAAAAGGGGGCAAACAAGGGGGAACCAGTACATGAAGACAGGCATAGAAACTGGGAACAGAACATTTACCTAGCTTGCAGAACGCTGTAATAGCCATTCCTGGATCTTAGAAAATTTCACTCGTATACCAAACAAAAAGGATAGAAGATATTTATTCCAATGTTGTTGTCATCTATTTATATTAGTAAATGAGATCATTACTGCATATGAAGACCTTAATTAATATGCTAATCTCATTCCTTCATCAAAATCATTGTTTAAGGCAGTCATCTCCATTGCTTCCTCAGTCATTTCCACCTGCTCTGGAACTGCTTTGCCATGCCCATCTGAAAGCTCAGATCCAGCTCCCAAACACTTGGAATGAAATATCCAAAAGCCCTGTTAAAGAGAACCATGTTTCAAGAGACAGATACTAAGGAATTGACAATTTTAGATTGAAGATATAGCCATAAAAGAGTGCCAGAAATCACCTTCCACCACAAATTCGGAGTTTAATATACCTATGAAATATTTTTAAATCTTTATGATTTAGTATGGGTTTTCTTTTTCATCTACTCTCAAGCCATTGACCTTCCTAGCTCAGGTCACAACTCAAAAGGGTTATTCATATCCTAATATATTCAGTGATAACAGGAAATGTCACCAACCCCCAACATGCATCTTACCTGGACTTTAGCGATGTGACTCTTTGATCTTGACAAATGGCAGACTTCCAAACCAGGAGTTTGAGATCACTTTGGACCAAATACAGTTTCTCAAAGTTATATCTGAATCAATCAACAAGTGAATGTAAATAAGTAGGTAATAATCTGAACAGGTTTGCCTTGTCAGAATTCTACTCTTATTTATAGCTGAAGACCTCAGAGGTTTGCTTTTTAAAAGGCATTTCTTAAGCACCTGCCTTAGCTTGACATCTTTCTTTCCTAAAAAATTTAATTGTGCTTATAAAGATCCACCAGCAGCCAGGAAATTAAAAGGTACATTGCCATGGGAAAGTCTGCTGTTAGGGACCTCTCCAAAGTACTCAAGAGCAATGGTGTCTCTCTGGAGA
>NW_006400014.1:876928-885481 GCF_000299155.1 Elephantulus edwardii
TGTATCCTTTCATCATATCTATCAATCCATACGCAGAGCATATCGTTCAAGAAGCTGGACTCTATGAAGAGGGATGTGATATCAAGATTGGAGGAAAATTAACTATCTAAGATAAGAAGATGGCACAATCTTACTTTTTGAAAGTGACAAGGACTTGAAACTCTTACTGTGATCAAAGACTATAGCCATCAGTATGGATTATACCTCAACACAAAGAAAACAAAAATTCTCACAATTGGACCAGTAGGCAACAACATGATACCTGGAGATGATACTGAAGCTGTCACAATTTTGTTTTACTGATATCCACAATTAACATTCATGGTGGCAGCAGTCAAGAAATAAAAATACATTGCAGTAGGCAAAACTGCTGCCATGAACCTCTTTAATGTGCCAATGAGCAAAGATGTCCATTTAAAAACTAAGGTGCATGCAACTCAAGCTATGGTATCTTCAATTTCCTCATTTGTATGTGAAAGTTGAACAAGGAATAAGCAAGATTTGATGTCTTTGAATTGGGGTCTTTTTGAACAATATTTACTATCCTATGGACTGTCACAAGAACAAACAAATCTGTCTTGAAAGAAATGAAGCCAGAGGGCTCTTTAGAAGCAACAATAATAAGACTCTGTTTCACAGATAATAGGCATGTTAATAGAAAGAACTAGTCCCTGGAAAAACAGATCATGATTGGAAAGGTAGAAGGTCAGCATAAGAGAGGAAGAGCTTCAATGACGTGATTGACACAGTGGCTGCAATAACATACTTATGTAGAGATTGTGAAGATGGGAGAGGAATGGACAGTTTAATTCTGTAGTAGACAGGTTCACTATAAGCATATCTGAGGACACCTATCAACAACCATTGTTATGAAGATGGCACAACTTTGGCTGCTGAAAAGTGAGGAGGACTTAAAGTATTTGCTGCAAAAGGTCAAAGACCTTCAATGCGGATTACATCTCAACATCAAGAAGACAAAACCTGTCATTACTGGGACAATAGGCAACATCATGATAAATACATAAAAGAATGAAATTGTCAATTATTTCATTTTACTCTGATCCACAATCAACATCCTTGGTACCAGCAGTTAAGAAATTAAAAGTTGCATTGCACTGAGAAAGTCTGCTGTCAAGGACCTCTCCAAAGCACTAAGAAGCGATGATGTCAGTTGGTGCACCTGATTCAGGCCATGGTTTTATTTAAGCATTTGCCATGCATCTCAGAGATGGACAATGATAAAGATCACTGAAGAAAAATAGATGTGTTTGCATTGTGGTGTTAGAGAAGAGTACCGACTATCCCACAGACTGCCAAAAGAGCAATCAGATGTGTCTTGGAGAAACTGCAACCAGAGTGTTACTTAGAAGCAAGGTTAACAAGGCTTTGTCTCACATACTTTGGGGTAAAATGTGAGGAGGGGTCATTCCTTGGAAAGGGGCATTATGCTTAAAAAGGTAGAGGGTCAGCATAAGAAAGGAAGATTTTTTTATTATACTAGTTTATTTACAAAATATGAATACATTGCTTTTCAGACCAAATTCTTCAAATTTCCCTCCCCTCACCCATCATATTGTACAACCCCATAATTAATCCCCCCCGCTTCCTGCACATCCTCAACCCTCTGCTTTCACCCTTCACCCCCTTGGAGAAATTGTCTTATCTTTCTTCCACAAGAGGATTCAAACCATTAACCTTTTGATTAGCAGCCGAACATACTACCAGGGCAAACAATACACATTTGTTACCTCACAGTCCTGTGGATCTGGAGGGTGAATATACATAGATACACTGAAAGAGTGTAATCAAGTCGCAACCAGGTTCTCATTTGGAAACTTGTCTGGGAAAGGATCTACTTGCAAACTCAAAGAATTGGCCAGAGCTCTGTTGGCCTAGTGCTAAGAAATTGTGCTGCAATCCTGAAGGCATGTGGTCCAAATCCACCAGCTGCTCCGTGGGAGAAGAATGGGCAATCTCTCATGTGATTAACTGCCTCTGAAAATCTGCTTGAGTGTCAGCTATGGGCCGGTTCTGACTTGATGGTACACACAACAATAGCATGTTTGTAGAAATGGTAGCAACTTCCTTTCTCAGAGCCAGCAAGGACAGAAAAATCTAATCACAAAAATCTATAGCTAGCCAGCATCTTGCATAACAGCATAACCACAAGAGCAACATCATGTATTTTTTTAAAACCAAAACAAAAACACAGAACCAAAAACTCAAACTCATTGCCATCTTACCAATTCTCTCAACAACCCTCCAAGCTTCTGTGGTTGTAATCCTTAACAAGAGAGACTGCTCATCTTTCTCCCATGGTGTCACTGGAAGATTCAAACCACTGGAGAGAAAGGCCCTTTGATTAGCAGTACAACATACTATATACTGTGTCTTTAGACCTCAATGACTATATAAGTAAAAACAAAACCACTAATCTACAGTCACGGAATCAGTAAATCACAACCCTCCTATGTGTTTCTGAGGTTGTAAATCTTTACAGGAAGAAACTACCCATATTTCTCCCAGGGAATGGCTGGTGCATGGAACCCGCCAGTGTTTTGGTTAGCAGATCGATACACTGTGCACTCAGCCACCAGAGCGCCTCTCTTCTCACATGCTATTAATTAAAAATGACAGGCCAAGGAGAAGAGATTTTATACATGGTCACAAAACCAAATACTAGAAATCACCGAGGCCACCTGAAAGTATGCCCATCACAATTAAAATCCCACGTATTCAGTATCACTAACCAGCACTTCAGTAAGAAAATGCCCAAGTACCAACTCTTGGGCTGTCATAATTTATGTGTGTGATTGAGGAGACCGACATAAGTCAAGCTGGTTATACATGGAAATGAAGTCATTGACTGACAAGAGCTGCACCATATGACTCATGCTATGTCTACCCTGAGCCAAAGCAGTCAGTCAATTCTGTGGAAATAATCATCAGTCAAGTAAATGATTTGGCAGCCTCGATATACAACAACCAAATGATGACTAGAATTTTCACTTTTCAATCAGTCACATAGACATGGTCTCAGTATTCGGGGAGAGGAGGGATCTGAAAATGAGAGCTGTTTTTCTTGAGGAAAATGTACTTATCCCAAAACATGTGCTGAGTGTCTACTGTGCTCTGGGGATTGTGTTTAATATTGGAAGTACAGAGCTGGAAAAGATGAAATAATGCCTTAGGAGTTATCGTCCATAGTCTTTCACTTCTAATATTACGCTAACTACACTTGCCGAGGAAGTTTTCTGACATCAAGACCCAGCAACCATTCACTTTTTTTATTTTACACATATTGTTGTTGTGTGCCGTCAAGTTGCTTGCAATTCATAGTAACCCAAAGTACAGCAACCCTGAACCCTGCTCTATCCTGTGCCAAGATTATTGTCTCTGACATACTTACACTACTACCCCAGTCACTTAGTCAATCTATCTCATCGAGGGGTCTTCCTCTCTTTCTCTGTCCCTCCAACCTTCTAAGCATGGTGTCCCTCTCCAAGAATCTCTTTGCAACATGTCCAAAGTGTGTCAGACAAAGCCTCAGAATACTTGCCTCCAAGGAGCAGCCTGATATCACCCTCTCCAAAACGAACCTGTTTTCTATCTTAACAATCTATGATATATTCAATACTTTTCTCTAGCACCACTGCTCAAAGGCGTTATTTCTCATTCTGTCATCCCTAGTTATTGTCCAGCTTTATGATGCATAGCTATTAATCACAAAGACTATGCCGTGGATCAGTCACACCTTAGTCTCCAGACTGACATAGTTGCTCTGCAATACTCTGGAGAGGTCCCTGACAATAGTCTTTCCCAATGCTATTTGTCTTCTGATTTCCTGGCTGCTGGTACCAAGAGTGTTGATTATGGTACCAAGCAAACTAAAGCTGTTAACAATCTCAGTCTCTTCACCATCTATCATAATGCTGCCAATTGGCCCAGTGGTAAAAATCTTTGTTTTCTTGATGTTGAGCTTCAAACCATATTTGGGCTGTAGTCCTTGGCCTTCTGCAGCAAGGACTTCAGATCCTCCTCAGTTTCAGCAAGCAGAGTTGTGTCATCTGCATAATGTATGTTGTTAATGAGTCTTCCTCTACTTCTGATGCCACACTCCTCCTCATAGAGCTCAGGCTCCTGGACAATCTGTTCCATATATAGATAGAAAAAGTATGGAGATAAGGCACAGCCCCAGAGTGCACCCTTCCCAATCTTGAGCCATGCAGTGTTTCCTTGTTCTGTTCTGATGACTGCCTCCGAGTTCAACTATATGTTTTGCACAAGCACAATCAAGTGTTCTGGGATTCCCATTCTTCTCAGAGTTAGTCACAGTTTGTTGTGGACCACACAGTCAAATGCCTTCGCATAGTCAATGAAACACAGAGAGGCATTCCTCTGGTGCTCTCTGCTTTCAGCCAAGATCAATCTAATAATAGCTACAATACCTACTACCAGAGCCTCTTCTAAACCCAGACTGCACATCTCCATCTCACAGTTGTCTGTTGATGTGTTCCAGATATTTTTGGATAATTTTCAGCAGAATCTTGCTTGCATGTGATATCAATGATATTGTTCAATAATTTCCACACTCTTCCAGTCAGTTGGCTGGATGGTTGTCCCCCAGACTTCATCGCACAACTTGGTGAGCACATCCAGGGCAGTGTCTGTTTGAGGAAATATGTCAGTTGGTATACTGTCAATTCCTGGGGCCTTGATTTTTTGCTAATTCTTTCAGAGCAGCTTGAACTTCTTCCTTCATCACCACAGGCTCTTGCTCATATGCTGTTTCATGAAATTCTTCTGTGTCAGCCAATTCCTTTTGGTACAGTGACTATGTAAATTCCTTCCATCTTCTTTTTATGCTTTCTGGATCATTTCATATTCTGCCCAAAGCATCCTTAAATATTGCAACTTGATGATTGAATTTGTTCTTCCATTCCTTACGGGGGGGGGTTGGAATTTAATAACTGTTGTTGTTGTTATGTGCTGTCGAGTCGTTTGCGACTCATAGCGACCCTATGTACAACAGCCCTAAACCCTGCTCTATCCTGTGCCAATCGCATTGCCTCTGACACACCAATTACCCCAGTCACTGAATCAATCCACTTCATTGAGGGTCTTCCCCTCCTGTGCTGTCCCTCTACCAAATTTTCTTCGTTGTTGAAAAACAATCCAATACTTACACAATCTATTTGGCTCTAATATTTAAATGTGGTTACTGTTTTTTCCTTTCATATGTACAGATATTATCCTATCACTCACAACATTGTATTTCAGGATAGAACTTATAATTAACCTTTTGACTATAAATGCAACACCATTCTTCTGTTTTTCATTCCCTGTATAGTATATCATATTTTTAATCTGATTCCAAGTGGCCAAAGCTTGTCCATCTCATCTCACTAATGCCTAGTATGTCAATGTTCATGTGTTTTATTTCATTTTTATCACTTTCCAGTTTTTCAACATTCAAGGTATGTACATTCCATGTTCTAATTCTTATGTTTGTTACTGTTTTTTCTCATTTCAACTTGCTTCCAATCAGGGATCTACCACCACACTACTATAACGATCCTTATTTCTGTGGTGTTTATATGGTTTTCAAAGGCCTATTATTTAGGAAGTAGATGGTCCATTCTGCTTCCTACTCTGTCTTAATAAGGGAGCTCAACCAAACCCTGTACACCATGGGTAAGGTAACCGCTAGAGCATTTGACACACGAGTAGCACAACTTTCAGTATTACAGCAACTCCAAGTTTTCTCAGTACAACAAACTAACAAACAAGCACTGTACTGCTTAGAATAATGTTCTCCCCAAACACATATGCTGAGCAAATTATCTGAGAAGCTGAACTCTATGAAGAGAAATGTGGCATCACAGATGACACAATCTTGCTTGTGGAAAGTGAGGTGGACTTGAAGCAACTGTTGCAGAAGGTCAAGGAATGCAGCCTTCTGTATGGATTGTATCTCAATGTCAAGAAGACAAGGATTCTTACCACAGGACCAATACACAACATTATGATGGAGAAGAGATTGAAACTGTCAAGCTTCATCGTGCTTGGTACCAGCAGTCAGGAAATAGGAAATGTATTGCTCTGGGAAAACCTGCAGTTAGGGACCCCTCCAAATTATTAAGGAGTAATGATATCAGTGTGGGGAATAAGGTGCATCTGATTTGGGCCATAGTCTTTCTGATCACGTGCTAGCATCTGAGAGTAAGGACGACAGAAAAAGAATTAGCATCTTTAAGTTGTGGTGTTGGAAAAGAGCACTGAACATCTAATAATGGCCAAAAGAACAAAAAGATATATCTTGAAGGGCTGGGAGAGGGTGCAACCAGAGTGCTTTTTGGAGGCAAGAATGATGAGGTTGCCTCACATACTTTGGGCCTGTTTCTAAGAGGGGCTATTCTTTGGAGAGGCGCATGATGCTGGGAAGGGTGGAGGGACAGCAAAGGAGAGAAAGACCCTCAGCCAGGTTAATTGATAGAGTGACTATCACAATGGGCTCTTGTGTGTCAGGAAGTTGAGGATGGCACATGATAGAGCAGGGTTCAGATCTTTTGTTCAGAGGGTCACTATGAGTCATACTCAACTTGACAGTACCTAACAACAACAACAACAACAACAATTTTTCCCTCTAGTGTAATGGAAATATTCTTCTGATAAAAATTGATTTACTATTGTGCCTATTCTACTATTGGGAGGTTAAGAACACTTCATGTTCTATAAACATTTGGAAGTCAAAGATCGGTTAAAACAAACACAACCAAGTTCAATAAAAATACTCAAAGTGAAAGATAAATTTTAACAGGAAATGCCACACAGAAAAAGAACTTTGGACAATTTGACCTACTTTCTTTTCTTCTTCTGTACTCTTCCAAGGGGTGTTTTTACATTCCTCTTGCTTTACATACTAAATCCTTAGACAACAAATAGATAAATAATTATTGAAATAAAATTGCTTAGCATAAACTTGGCATTGAGAGGAAAAATAAACTTTTTACAAATTCCAAGGACTCTTTTATTCTTAAGTCCCCTTTATTCTCAAGGACTTCTTTATTCTAATTCAGTGGTTCCTGAAAAACTTTCCTTTTCAAAGATACATTTTCAAACACTATCAATAATCTACAGTCAACTTTGTAATCTCTTTAGAAGCCAGGCATTTTTAGGCTTTGGGTTTTAAACATAAAAGGCCTAGCTGGATTTCAACAGCCAAAGGTTTTTAAACTTTGATTTGTTAGTTATTAATTAGGCTCTTAATACTCTGGTGTCAATATACTAGAAAGTCAATAAACAGATATTATAAATTAAGAATAATTTTAGAATTTCACAATTGAAGTGAGAATATAGCTGGTCAAACCCCCGTGGAGAGCTTGATTTTCCTTGGCAATGTCTGTAACAAGCAGTCCAGCCTTGCTCTAACAAGTCCAGCTAAGGGGAGATCACTGTTTTGTTGGGGGTTTTTTTTGTTTTTGTTTTTGTTTTTTTCATTTCCAGCTTCTCACGTAGCCTTAGAAATATTCTCCTAAAAAAAAATATTCTCCTAGTTCTTACATTTCCTAAAGTCTCGAAGCTTCAATTCAACACCTGAGAAGTTGCATACCTTAGAGTATCACAAGACAAGATTAACTCCTTTCAAATATTTGCAATCCTCTTCTTTGTCCTCAATATTCTTCAGGGTAAAGATGATCAACTCACAGAATACGACCTTGGTTACATCAGCATCCTGGTTGTCCACATCAATGGTTGTTAACAATTTCACCTTGCTCAGCTCCACAATTAACACTCGTGGCACCAGCAGTCAAGAATTCAAAAGACAAATTGCACTGGCAAAGTCTGCTGTCAGAGATCTCTCCAAAGTCCTAAAGAGTAATGATGTCAGTCTAGGAACTAAGGTGCACCTGATCTGGGCCATCGTCTTCACAATTACTTGCTATGCATTAGAGATCCGGACAAGGACTAAGAATGACAGAAAAAAAATTGATGTCTTCGAGTTGTGGTGCTGAAGGAGAATCTTGAACATACCATGGACCACCAAGAGAACAAATGGTCTGTCTTGGAGACAAGTTTCTCCTTGGAGGCTAGGATTTTGAAGCTCCATCTCACATATTTGGGGGATGTTGCCAGGAGTGAACAGTCCTTGGAGAAGGACATCATGCTTGGAAGGGTGAAGGGACAAAGCAGGAGAGGAACACTCTGAATGAAATGGATTGACTCAATGACTGGGGTAATTGGTGGAGGTGGGGGTGGGGGTGGTAGGTGTTTCAGAATCAGTGAGACTGGCTCAGGATAAGGCAGGGTTGAGGGCTATTACATAGAGTTGCTATGAGTCAAAGCCAAGTTGATGGCACATAAAAACAACATGATATTACGACACAATTCTTCTTGTGGTTAGAAAGAAAATAAAAGGTAAAATTATATAGCTACTATACCTAGATAAAATTATAACTAATTTTGTACAATATCTATTCCATAGCCTGGGAAGAAATAAACTCATGTGACTATTTTGCTCCTGTGAATATAGGGGGGGAAAATCTACACTAC
>NW_006400014.1:885642-890796 GCF_000299155.1 Elephantulus edwardii
GTGAATTGATTCAGTGACTGGGGTAATAGGGATGGGTGTGTCAGAGGCAATGCGATTGGCACAGGATAGAGCAGGGTTTAGGGCTGTTGTACTGTCACTATGAGTCGCAAACGACTCGATGGCACATAACAACAACAACAACAACAACACACGATTAATTAAAAGCTAAGAAATTGCTTTAAATATGCCTTATTTGGTCTAAATCCTTTGAAAAAATGTAATATCCAGATCAACTGTAAAAATCCAGAAGTCATTTAGCTAGTGTAAAGCAGGCTTGTTTGTTAAATCAAGACTGTTTCCCCTTTGTATTCTAAACTGCCTCTTAGTGTTCAACTAAAATCCCACCTCTTATATGGAATGCTTCAACTATAAAAACTAAGTTTAGAAATCTATTAATTCCCAAGGTGCTTTCTTGGATAGAGACCTAAACTGTACTCTAAATTCCTCTACTTCCAGCATATGACTTTGGGCAATGTTCTTGCCTCTTCCTGAGTCCCTAGTTCATGTGTAAATTGGAGGTTCTCCTCCCTCACACACAAAAAAAGTTTGTAATTTCCACCAAGCTTCTTCCTTTCCCTCCTCTCATTGTCATCGAGTTGGAACTCACTCCTAGCTGACCCTCCAGCAGGTTTTTGGAGGTTGGAAATCACACAGGAGAAGGTTCCTATTTCTCCCGCAAAGCAGCTGGTGGATGAAAAGTATATATGCAAAGCCAAGAGCCAGTATCATCCCCAACAGAGAAAGACTAAAAACATTTTTCTTGCAAATAGGGACCAAATAAGGATGCCCACTATCACAACTTCTACTCTATATTATATTGGAAATACTTGCTAGGGTATTATGACAACAGAAGGAAATAAAAGGTATTCAGATTGGCAAAAAGATGGTTGAGAAGGAAACTGAGAAAGCAATGCCATTTACAATAGCCAACCACAAACAGATACTTTGGAGTGAAATTCACTAGAAACACAAAAGACTTGTAAAAAAAATACAGAACATTTCTGCAAGACACAATAAGAGACCTAAATAAATGGGAAAATGTGCCCTGTCCATGCTTAGAAAGGCTCAATATTGTAAAATGATGGTCCTAACAAAAGCAATCTACATGTTTGGTGTAATTTCAAAACAAATACCATATTCATTTTTCAAGGAGATCGAAAGAGAAATTGTCAAATTTATTTGAAGAGAAAGAGACCCCAAATAAACTAAACACTTCCAAAACCAAAATGAAGTAGGAAGCATTACAATCCCTGACCTCAAAACTCCATATACCCATCTATTCCATTATTAGCAAGTTAGAAGTGAGACACAGAGGTTTGTACACCAATGTTCATAGCAGCATTATTCACCATCTCAAGAACATGGAAACAGCCCAAATGTCCAGCCACAATTAAATGGATTAAGAAATTGTGGTACATTCACAGAACAGAATACTACGCAGAACTCTGGAGCAACAATTTCAAAAAAGTAATACATAAATTGGGAGAATGTGAAGAGCATTTTTCTGAGTGAACTAATGCAATCTTTTAAAAACAAATACTGTATACGAACATTATTGTAAAAATAGAAGGATAACTAGTAAAACATATATGGGAATTCAAGGTGGAGAGGGCTGAGGATGGGTAGGGGCGAAACCACAAGGCTGCACAGTTTGGTGGGTGGCAAGGTCCACTGCTGATGATTAATTTTATAAAACATAATGAGTGAGAATAATTATATAAAATACAATGTGAATGAAGAATAGCATGAAACACATTATGTATGAATTTTGTAAGCAAACCAATTTTTTTTTTCAAACCAATTTAAAAAAAAAAAAGCAACTTGTGGATTCAAACCTCATGCCTTTGGATGAGTAGTGCAGCTCCCTTCCACGAAAGCACCACAACTCTCTTCTACCAAACACAGGGTGTTGCTGTTGTAGTTAAGTGCCATCCAGTTGCAGGCGACTCATAGCGACCCTATGAAGGAGAGTCCTCAATGCTTGGATGTGTCTCATTCTCTCTCCAGGTCCATAGGGTTTCCAGAGGCAAGCTATTATGGAAGTGGATACCACTCCTCCTTCCAAGCTTGTTTTAATCGGGCAACTCCACCCCACTCTCTGTCCGCATTGGGTAACCAGCCCTTAATGCATTTAACACATTAGTGTCACAGCGTTCAGCCTCACAGCAACCACAAGTGACCGCTGTACGGCAACTTGTACAACAGGGCTATACGACCTAGAGGAATGTCTGAACAAAAACAATGAAAGACAGGCCCGAGAGCCACGGATTAAAAGTCACCCACCTTTGACTTGGTAGCATCGCTTTCTGTCCAATGGGCCAGCTGATCTCTCTATGTTGATGTTATTGCTATTAAGTGCCATCAAGTCATAGGCAACTCATAGTGACCCTATGAAGGAGAGTCCTCAACACGTGGGTGTCTCTCATCCTCTCTCAAACCTGCCATGCCTCAAGGAGCCAGACTCCGGATTCAGCTGACATTAAATCTCCCACTACCCTAGGCAGGATGCAACCCTATGGGGTCTTACCAACCTGGCATGCCCAAATGTTGGCAAAGTCCTTCCGCCAGACCCCCAGTTCATCTGGTAAGTCCACTCTGCCGACCCCCATGTGGGGCCCAAAGAACACCAAATTTGCCCTGAGCCCTCACGCCGGCTGTGCCTCAAGGAGCCAGAGTCCTGATTCAGCTGACATTAAATCTCCCAAGACCCTAGGCGGGGCACGACTTTTCAGAGTCCTTCTAGTCTCCCCTAAACAAATTGGTAACATTGAGCTATTATGTTTCCAACACATGGTACATCTATTCTAACGGAACAAGGAGATGATAAATCACTCAAAAGTCAACACACAACTATGGTATGGGTCATCTATGGAAATAATCTTAGAATGATTACTAGGGATTCCTTCTAAACATAATACTAAAGTGATCCCCCAACATGTTCCCTGTAATACATCAACCTAAACAATACCTAGGGTCAAGATAATCAAGAAATTAAGCACAACACCCTGTTTTGAAGAAATGTTATGAAAATTACATTAGGAATACTAGCAATCTGAGTGAGTCCAGAAAAGAGGTTCATTGTAAAATTACTACTGTCCTTGAGATTGTTGCTCCAGTTTATGTAATTAATAGCTTCTATGACATATATAAGTTTAAACTGGAGAAAGGTGGTTTATTCTCTCTCAAGAACGTTCCACTTCTCTACTCCAATTTGGCCTCACTTAGCAACTTACTAACCTTTCAAATGATCTCTTGTATGTGTAAACATAAAGGCAAGCATGGCTGGCCACACCATCCCACTGCCAGTGACCACGTTATCATTCCAGCTTGCATTGGTCTCCTTTGGGATTTGCACACGTGAATTAATGTCTCAGTCTAATCCACTCTGGGGAAATTTGAGTTTCAATTCTTTCAAAGCAGAGTGATACAACCTCCTCTCTGAAGATTCATACACTAGTGCTCACTCTACAAAGCCCCGGTTCCTCTCACATACATGCTGGTGCCTCAACAAGCATGTAGAGATGGGAGTTCTGCAGTCCTTTTGCCCTCATTAGACTCTCCTCTGTTCAGATTACCTGCCTGTTCTCAGTTCTGCCAAGGAGGAGTTGCTACTCTGGTCATACTCGGGAAACTTCAGGCAGCCAGTAGGACAGGATTGCCATCCTCAGAGACCAAATGATACATCATTTTACTCTCCTATTGTACCTGTATTAAATATCTACTATGTGAGATCCCCATTCGCTCTTCACTTGGCATGATTATGTTATGTATTTCTTATACTTTTCAGCTTTTCTCATTAACTTAAACAGTGAGTATTTTTGTTGAAAAGATTATCATTTCCCCACTAAGCTGATTTCATCTCTTTGTAAAAAATCAGTTGATCATAGGTAGGTGAGCTGATTTCTGAATTCTAAATTCCACTCCATTAATCTATGTATCTGTCACTACACTGGTACTATGCTGTCTTGACCACCATGACAGTGTACTGGGATTTGAAATCAGAGACTGTGATGCCTCCTACCTTTTTTCTCTTTTTCAGGAGTGCTTTACTAAAGCCATCTATAGAAGACTCAAGCAAGACCCACACTTGACATCATACACAAAAACCAACTCAAAGTGGATGAAGGACCTCGGAATAAAACCAAAGACTATAAACTTCATCAGAGAAAAGCTTGGAAGAACTCTAGAAGCCTAATCCACTACATGAACTGTCTTCCAAGCATCTTGAAAAACCTACAACCAGGAAAGAATAAAATATATGAATGGGACCTTCTAAGAATCTAATCTTTATGCACATCAAAAATCCTCAACAGGGTAAAAAGGAAAGCCATAAACCAGGAATAAATATTTGATAATGACATATCTGATAAGGGACTCTAAAATTTATAGAATACTCCAGCATCTCAATAAGAAAAATGTAAACAACCCAACTGAAAAATGGGCACAGGATATGAATAGACACTGCACCAAAGAAGACATTCAGATGGCGAACAAGAAATGATCAAAATCCCTAGCTCTCAGAAAGATGCAAATCAAGACAACTATGTGATACCATTTCACTGCAGCAACAACAGCAAAGTTCAACAGAGCAGCAAATAACAAATGTAGGAGAGGTTATGGAGAAACTGGAACCCTAATTCACTGCTGGTGGAAGTGTAAAAAGGTACAACCACTATGGAAGACAATATGGCACTTTCTCAAAAAGTTGGAAAGAAAAATACCATTTAACCAAAAAATTATATTATTATAAATATACCCTAAAGAAACCAGAGCCACCACCAAACAGATATATGCACATCCACGTGTACTGCTGTATTATTCACAATAACAAAAAGATGGAAACAAGTGGCAAGAAGCTGCACTGCAATCCCAGAGGCACACAGTTCAAATCCACCAGATGCTCTGCTGGAAAAGGAAGGACAAACTTCTCCTGTACCAGTCAGATCCAATTTGACGGTACACGCACACAAAATAATAAAAATAAAAATTAAAAAAAAAAGATGGAAACAACCCAAGTGTCCATCAGAAAATGAATGGATAGGAAAACTATGATGTTGTTTGTTGTTATGTGCCGTCGAGTTGCTTGCGACTCATAGTGACCCTATGTACAACAGCCCTAAACTCCGCTCTGTCCTGTGCCAATCGCACTGTCTC
>NW_006400014.1:892317-916221 GCF_000299155.1 Elephantulus edwardii
GGATCATTTAACATTCTGCCGAAAGCATCCTTGATTATAGCAACTCGAGGTTTGAATTTGTTCTTCAGTTCCTTGAGCTTAAGATATGCTGAGCCAGTTCGGCCCTTTTGATTTTCTGACTCCAACTCCTTGCACATTTCACTATAATATTTTGCTTTGTCATCCCGTGCTGCCTTTTGAAATCTTCTATTCAAAATATAATACTATGCACCACTTACAAACAAGGAACTTGTAAAACATTACAGAACATGGGTGACCCTGCAGGATATTATGCTGAGTGAAATATCTCGGTCACAAAAGGATAAATACTGCATAATGCTACTGTTATAAAACAGGACTGGCAAAGGGTGTTGGGGGGAAGGTAGAAAAAGATGGATTAAATAATGAAAACTTCACTAGAGATGAAGGAAATAGATGAAGGAAAGAATTAAAGTAATATATGATCAGGCATTATTTGTATGACAGCAGGATTACGGGCAGGTGAGGGGGAGGAAATTGTGCAACAATGAATATTTTTTTTTCTGGTTAACTAAAGGAGGGGGAGGACATGTGCAACAATGAATAAATGAAAACCAAACTTTGATATAAACTTCATTAAAATCACAATTAAAAGAATAAAAAAGAACACTGAGCATAGTGTCTTCTCACGCCCACACAAACATAAATACAAGTGAAACATCAGACCTGAAATTGTCTTTTCTTGTTGTTGCTGTGTACCACTGAGTTGGAACTGACCCATAGCTGACCTTCCAGCAGGTTTTCAGAGGCAATTATTTAAACAAGAGATTGCCTATCTTTATTCCATGAAGCAGCTGGTGAATTTGAATTGTATGCCTTGGGATTATAGTGCACTTCTTACCACTAGGCCACCAAATGATCATCCTGGTATCCCTCTTACCACTGACAAGTCAAGTTTCACATATCACTTCTTCTAGGAAATCTTCGCTGGGCCCCTTCAAGCAACTAAAGACCTCTCTTCTGACATCCACAAGGTTTCCACTTTCAGTCCTCACACTGATCACTTAACAGACATCTTGTTCCCACTAAGCTTTGAGTTCCTTGAGATACTCATTGCACTTTAGTTAACTTTGCAATCCCAGATACTGTCATTATATAATGTCAACAGGAATAATAAATGGCAACTATTAACAATATGGAGTAGATGAAAGAAGAGAGAAATTGAGTTATGTGCCATCAAGTCAATTTCCACATATAGTGACCCTAAATACAATAGCCTGCATGGTTCAAAATTGGGAAGGGCGTACGCCAGGGATGCATCCTATCTCCATACCTTTTCAACCTATATGCAGAACAGATTATCCGGGAGGCTGGGCTCTATGAGGAGAAATGTGGGGTCAAGATTGGTGGACGATTTATCAACAATCTGCGTTATGCGGATGACACAACCCTGCTTGCTGAAACTGAGGAAGACCTGAAGCGCCTGCTGCAGAGTGTCAAGGACTGAAGCCTACAATATGGATTGAGGCTCAATGTCAAGAAGACAAAGATTCTCACCACTGGACCAATTGGCAGCATCAGGATGGATGGTGAAGAGATTGAGATTGTACACAGCTTTAGTTTGCTTGGCTCCATAGTCAACAGTCTTGGCACCAGCAGCCAGGAAATTAAAAGGCGCATTGCCATGGGAAAGTCTGCTGTTAGGGACCTCTCCAAAGTACTCAAGAGCAGTGGTGTCTGGAGACTAAGGTGCATCTGATACAGGCCATCGTCTTCGCAATCACTTGTTATGCATCAGAGAGTTGGACAATGACCAAGGAGGATAGAAGGAGAATTGATGCCTTTGAACTTTGGTGCTGGAGAAGAGTATTGAGAATACCATGGACTGCTAGGAAAACAAACAGATTTGTCCTGGAGAGGGTTAAACCGGGTGGCTCCTTGGAGGCAAGGATTCTGAGGCTCCGTCTAACATACTTTGGACATATTGTGAGGAGAGACCGGTCCTTAGAGAGGGACATCATGCTTGGGAGGGTGGAGGGACGGGGCAGGAAAGGAAGGCCCTCTATGAGGTGGATTGATTCAGTGACTGGGATAATTGGGATGGGAGTGTCAGAGACAGTGCGATTGGCACAGGACAGAGCAGAGTTTAGGGCTGTTGTACATAGGGTCACTATGAGTCGCAGGCGACTCGACGGCACATCACAACAACAACAACAAATACAGTAGCACTGAAGCCTGCCCTATCCTGAGCCAATCTCATGACTCTGACATACCCACCCCATTACTCAACAACTCCCATTACCTTTACTGTGTCAGTGCATCTCATCCAGGATCTTCATCTCCCACGCTGTCCCTCCACCCTTCCAAGCATGATGTCCTTCTCCAAAGACTGGTCCCTGCTGGCCACGTGCCCTAAGTGTGGGAGACGGAACTACAAAATCCTAGCCTCCAAAAATAAACTTGGTTTTACCCTCTCCAAAACAGACTTATTTGTTCTCTTGGCAGTCCATAGTATGTTCAAGACTCTTCTCCAGTACCACAACTCAAAAACATCAATTCTTTCATCATCTTTAGTCACTGTTCAGCTCTCTGATGCATAGCAAGTGATTGCAAAGATCATGGCTGGATCAGGCCCACCTGAGCCTCTAGACTGACATCGTTGCTTCTCAGTACTCTGGAGAGGCCTCTGACCACAGATTTTCCCAGCGCAGTTTGTCATTTGATTTCCTGACTGCTGGTGCCAAGAGTGTTGATTGTGGAGCTGAGCAAGCTGTAATTGTTAATAACCTCAATCTCTATCTATCATTGTGCTGCCAACTGGCCCAGTGGATTGAGTTTTGAGCACACGTTAGCTCCAATTCTAACCGTGATCATCATGTGACAGTGCCCAAGTCCCTTTACCTTCTAAATCTAGATATTTACATCTTTCACAGAAATCAGAAAAACACCACCTTCTTTACTAGATTCTTGGGAAATAAGATGAAATGAAAGCCCTAAGATTTCTTGCATGTAATGGGTTCTCAGCCTTGTTTGGTGACTCTCTTAGAGTGGAAAGAAAACAGAGTTAATGAGGGCAGAAGTAGGGGAGATGAGCGAAGTTTTGTTGATGTATTATGACTTCAAATGCATGTGTTTCCCCTCCTTTTGCAAATATAAACCATGTCAAAATAAAGTGGACCATGTGAGGGCAATGCCCTCAACATGATCAGGAACTAGCAGGGTACAAATGGAAAGCACCTTAGTAGAAAGTATGGAATGCTTGTATCTTTTCAAATATTGACGGAGTCTATACTTTCCCACAAGGTGGAGAGTAGGGTCAAAAATCTGGGGCACTACATTTATATTTGGAAGCAGGAATGGCATCCACTTCCTAAATAACATGCCTCTGGAAACTCTATGAACCTAAGAAATGATGATAGTTACAGAAAGGCTTCAGGTCTTCTGTTCATAGGGTCGTTATGGGTCGTTCTTGACTCAATGGCAATCAACAACAACACATTTATATAGGGAGCTCTGGTGGTAAGAATCTGCATGCGGTTCGAATCCACCAGCTGCTCTGCAAGAAAAAAGGTGGCAATCTCCTCCTATGTGAGTAACTGCCTCTGAAAACTCTCTGGAGTGTCAGCTATGAGTCAGTTCTTACTCTATGGTACAAAACAGGAACAACATCATTTATATATTTTTCGCTTTCTGAAAATGATCACAATACTATTAATGTAATCCAAGTGGGACCACAACGGTTAATGTGACAAACAGCTCAACAACATCATTAGGGATTCAAGTGAAGGCAACACACAGCACTAATATTAACTATGGTTCTTAGCCTTTGGAGTTGTAGAGATGAACTCAGCTTTCTGCAGACCAAACACTTATGCTAATAGAAGAGAAACTTTCTGAAAAAAAGGCAGCCAAATCTAAGAGACCTGTCAACACCAGGGTCATCAGTGAAGCAATAACCAGGAAAGAGGCAAAATCAAAGGCTCTCTCTGCCTCCCCCCGCACTCTCTGTTCAATGGGAGCCCATGGTGGTCACAGCTCCTTTAACAATATTTATAATGAAGGAACAACGTTGGAGATGTCAACCTTGATTATTCATAAAGCTTCTTCCTGCTCAGATCCACCCTGGGGCTAACAGTAAAAGTACCTGATTCCCAATTCTCAAACACAAAAGCACACAGAGCTTGAAAGAGGAGCTGACTAATAAAGTTTGCATATCCCTAAGAAAAAGAGCATACAAGGAAGAAGAAAAGGAATGGCAAGATTAAACAAAAACAGTAAGCTTGGATGGGAAATGATAAAAATTTTAAAAGGCAAGAACTTAAATCTGTTTTCCTTTTTTTTTTTAATGCCCTTGTTCATTTACATTTCAGTATAAGCCATTCAGAGAGAACAGCTGTTTTATCTCCTGACTAGAACACGGAGGTGCTTTGAATGCTTGCTGTGGTGCATGATGTTGCTATTCTGGAGAGTGAACTAGTAGCTTTAAACTGTGAGGAGAGGTCATCATCTCTGGTCCTAATTAGACAAGGAGGTACTCAAAGCAAAGACTTAGAGGACTTACTTCTGGGGTTTGTGGAAGAAGAGTCCCTGACTAACTCTACATGTTCAACTGTATTGTAAATTTTATGATCAAGTGGCTCATTTGATCATTGTCTCAGTTTTCTCATCTATCATATGGGAAGGATGCCATTGTCTTCCTTACAGGAATAGTGGGAAGATTTAATAAGGAAAATAAAACCTAGTACTTGGATTCCAGTAAGCATTTGGTAAATGCCCTTTGCTGGTTTTGTACAATGCATAGCAACCCTATGAACAACAGATTTGAACCCTTTCCTATCCTATTCTTTCTAATGTCTCTTACTTGGACTTATTATTAATCCTGATAAAATCTGTTGCATACAAATATGTTTGCTTTGAGATTTGATAGTTTTACTAGAGTCTGAGTCTATAGTAGGGACTCATCAACTCATTGCAGTTGAGTCAGAACCAACTCCTCGTTGACCCTCTCCAAGGACTTTTTGGAAGCTGTAAAACCCAGAGAAGAAGACTGTCCATATTTCTCCAGTGAAACCACCAGTGAATTTGAAATGCCAGAAAAACACCGCATTTGGGATGTGGTAGGCACAATGCCCTACCAACCACATCAACAGAGCTCCCTCTTGATTGATGTGGTTGTGAAACGTGGACTCAGGGGAGACTCATAGCTGACTCTCCAGTGCGTTTTCAGAGACTGTCAATCACATAAAGAGAGATTGTCCATCTTTCTCCTGTGGAGCAACTTGTGGACTCAAGCTTGCCTTTGGGTTAGCAGCAAAATTCTCTACCAAAGGCCGAGCTAGACAAGTGGATGGGGATGCTGGTGGAGTAGGTAAAAGGGCAGGACCAAGACAAACACTGAATTAAGACAGACTGGAAAGTGACATTGGCCAGCCACCTCCAAAATAAGAGGCCTTTGAAAACCCTGTATACAATAAAGCACACTTAGAGTAGACTAGCAGATATGGCACCTGAGGCTCAGCCTTTCTATCAGGAAACATAAAGGAGAAAGAACACTTGTGAACAGACACTAATGATGGGAACACAGAATGTGAGAAGTATGAATGTAGGAAAATTAGGCATTGTGAATAAAGAAAGGGAATGCATAAATATCAACACACTAGGCAGTGGGGGAGTTTTAGTCATAGTTAAAAAGGCTATTTCTAGATCCATCTTGACATACAGTATTGTAATACACAAGATAATATCCATTTGCATACAAAGAAGATCAGTTAATAACAATATCATTCAAGTATCTGCACCAACAACGAGAGCCAAAGAGAAAGAAATAGATTATATCTATCAACTTTTACAGTCAGAAATCAATTGAATATGCAACCCAAGATGTATTAATAGGCGAGCTCTGGTGGCCTAGTGGCAAGAAGCTGCACTGCAATCCCAGAGATGTGAGGTTCGAATCCACCAGATGCTCTCCTGAAGAAGGAGGGACAATCTCCTCCTGTACCAGTCAGATCTGATTTGGCGGTACACACATTTAAAAAAAAAAAGGAACAAAATTTTTTTTAAATGTATTAATAATAAGAAGGGCCTGAAAAGTAAATGTTGGGAACAGAGAAGAAAGATCAGAAGTAGGAAAATATGGACTTGTTGACAAAAATAAGGATGGAGACAGAATGATAAAATTTTGTACTGTCAACAAACTATTCATTGCAAATACCTTTTATAAGATTTGACAGGTGGAGGGTGAGGGAAATTGAAAGAATTTGTTCAAATTTGTACTCAAATTTTGTAAATAAACTAGTAGAAAAATATTAAATTAAAAATTACCTTTTATAAGAAACATAAATGGTGACTACACATGGACTTCACTGATGGATGACACAGGAATCAGACTGATTACATCTGTGGAAAGAGTCATTGGAGAAGCTCTATCACAGCTGTGAAAGCTAGGTCAGGTATCAGTCAGAAAAATGGAAATTAAATAAAAATTACATTTTAACTAAAAGAAAATTAAATCAAATCCTTAAGACCAAAACTTAACTTTGAGCCCTTTCCATGTGAATTTAAAAACTATCTCAGGAACAGATTTGCGGACCTGGACACTAATGAAAGAAGACCAGATGAGCTGTGGGAGGATATCAAGAGTATCAACCCTAAAGAATACAAAAGGTCATTACAAAGACGGAGGAGGAAGAAGGGACATAGATGGATGTAAAAAAGACCCTGAATATTGCAGCAGAGCAACAAAAAGCCAAAGCAAAGGAGTCAGGAAGTTAAGAAGGCGTACAAAAGACTGGAAGGGCAGCTCTGGGAGGCAAAGCAAAGTATTATAATGAAATGTGCAAAGAGAATCAGTACAACCAAACTCTCCTGGCATTTCTCAACCTGAAGGAACTGAAGAACAAATTCAAGCTTTAAGCTGCAATACTTAAGGGTGTGAAGGGCAGAATGTTGAATAACCCAGGAAGCACTAAAGGAAGATCGAAGGGCAGGGAGCCACGTGGCTTCACACCCAGAAGTGAAAAGGGATGGCAGGCACTGGAGTGGGAGCAGGAGCTTCCCCAGGAGCTGGAGTCCAGGTTCTGGCTGGTGATTCACCTCCTGCACATCGTGCACATCGACGCCACCCTCATCCAGCTGTGCAGACCTCCAGCTGCAGGATGCACAGGGTGGGGCCTGGGTTCTGGAGAAAACACCCGAGCATTGAGCCTCTCTTCATGACTCTGGACGCAGGTGTGACAGCACTCAGTTGCCTGCTGCTCTATGTGAAGCTGTTCATCCAGATGGGTCATGAGCCCATGACCCTCACCATTGGGACCAATGTACTGGGGAGAAAGGTCCTCTACCAGCCAAGCTTCTTCTCCCCCACGAAGGAGATCGTGTAAGTGGATGGAAGATAAGGCTGGTCCAATGCATGAGCCCCCAGCTGATGTCCAACACCATCTCCTCTGTGACCCAGGTCTGCAGAAAGGTTTTCCCTCCAGGTGAGATGGAGCAGGTTCCAAACAAGGAAGGCATAAAGGCTTCTCTGAGCAAAGTTGTGAAAGAGACCTCCTACAAGATGATGGAGCAGAGCATGTCCCGCATGCTGGCCCACTCCCTGCAGGACATCTCCATGCGCTGCATGGTCCAGTTTGTGGGAGGAGAGGCCAAGAAGAGAGGAGTGCTGAGTTCCATTGGGAAGTTCTTCCAGAGGACAGGCTGCAGGGATTCTTCATCAGCTTAATCCCTCACCTCCTGGGCAACATGATTTTCTTGTGGGGCTATAAACTGCTGTCTGTTTCATCAGTTTCTACCTGGTTGATGACAGCTATAGGAATGCCCCAGGAGGGTTAGGGAATGACCAGAATCCAGATTTCCAGTTCAGCTGGCCTCTGGCCACATGAAACTGCATGAAGTTTGTGATGGGGATTGCAGTCAGCATGCTGTCCTACCCCTTCCCACTGGCCTGTGATCTCATGGCTGTGAATAACTGAGAGCTGCAGGCTGGGCTCCCTCCAGACTCCTAAGTGTTCAAATCCTGGATCCACTGCTGGAAATAGCTGAGCATGAAGGACCAGCTCTTCTGCCACTCCAGCCTGCTTTTTCTGCTGGGTGTTACAAGAATAGTGCTTTGTTCTCACATAATCCAAGTCAAGGAAAACAAAACCTAATTCTTCAGCCTGGCCATGTGGGTGATGACTGCTCATCTTAGGGTGCCTGTAAGATAAAATTACTCCAACCAACAACACCTAAAAGTGCTCCAGCCCAATGGGGTTAAAGTTTCCCTATTTGCTATGTGTCTGTCCAGCGGTAGGGGATAAGGATGGAGCTGTGCTAAGCAAGAGCCTATGGTGATGAAGGAAGAAGTTCAAGCTGCTTTGAAGGAAATAGCAAAAAATAAGGCCCCAAGCAAGAATAGATGGTATACCAATTGACATATTTCGGCTAACAGATGTTGCCCTGCATGTGCTCACCAAGTTGTGTCAAAAAAATCTGGAGAACAACCACTTGGCCAACTGACTGGAAGAGATCTATATTTGTTCCCATTCCAAAGAAAGGTGACCCAACAGAGTGTGGAAACTATAGAATATCATTGATTTCACATGCAAGCAAGATTCTACTGAAGATTATCCAAAAACGACTGGAACAGCACATCAGCAGAGAACTGCCAGAAGTCCAAGCTGGGTTTAGAAGGGGTCGTGGTCCTAGAGATATTGTAGCTAATGTTAGATGGACCTTGGATGAAAGAAGGGAGTACTAGAGGAATGTCTATCTGTGCTTCATTGATTATGCAAAGGCGTTTGACTCTGTGGACCATAACAAACTGTGGCTGACTCTGAGAAGAATGGGAATCCCAGAACATTTGATCATGCTAATGTGAAAGTTATACTTGAACCAAGAAGCAGTCATCAGAACAGAGCAAGAAAACACTGCATGGTTCAAAATTGGGAAGGGCATACACCAGGGATGTGTCCTGTCTCCATACCTTTTCAACCTCTATGCAGAACAGATCATCCAGGAGGCTGGGAGAAATGCGGCATCAGGATTGGTGGAAGATCTATCAACAATCTGTGTTATGCAGATGACACAATCCTGCTTGCTGAAACTGAGGAGGACCTGAAGCACCTGCTGTTGAGGGTCAAGGACTGCAGCCTTCAATATGGATTTAGGCTCAATGTCAAGAAGACAAAGATTCTCACCACTGTACCAATTGGCAGCATCAGGATGGATGGTGAAGAGATTGAGATTGTTCACAGCTTTAGTCTGCTTGGCTCCACAGTCAACACTCTTGGCATCAGCAGCCAGGAAATTAAAAGACATACTGTGATGGGAAAGTCTGCTGTTAGGGACCTCTCTAAAGTACTGAAGAACAACGCTGTGTCTCTGGAGACTAAGGTGTGTCCGGTACAAGCCATGGTCTTTGAAATCACTTGTTATGCATCAGACAGCTGGAGAATGACCAGGGAGGATAGAAGGAGAATTGATGCTTTTGAGCTTTGGTGTTGGAAGAGTGCTGAGGGTACCATGAATTGCTAAGAAAACAAACAGATTCATCCTGGAGAGGGTTAAACTGGGCTGTTCCTTGGGGGCAAGGATTCTGAAACTCCGTCTGACATACTTTGGTCATGTTGTAAGGAGGGATTGGTCCTTGGGGAAGAACATCATGCTTGGGAGGGTGGAGGGCAGGCGCAGGAGGGGAAGGCCCTCTTGGAAGTGGATTGATTCGGTGACTGGGGCAATCGGGATGAGTGTGTCGGAGACAATGAGATTGCTGTACATAGGGTCGCTATGAGTTGCAAGTGACTCGATGGCACATAACAACATTAGACCTGTTAAAGGTAGGGGAAGTTTGAGGAGCTGGGTCAGACTCCTTGTACTTCTTGGGTTTACCTAGTCTACCTAGGACATTATAGCTAATGTTAGATGAAACTTGGCTGAAAGCAGGGCGTACCAGAAGAATGTCTATCTGTGTGTCATTGACTATGGAAAGGCCTTTTATTGTGTGAATCACAACAAACTATGGCTGACTCTGAGATAAATGATGTGCTTATGCAGAACCTACACTTGGGCCAGAAGACAGTCATCAGAACAGAACAAGGAAACACTACATGGTTCAAAATTCAGCAAGGTGTATTCCAGGGATGTGTCCTATCTCCATACCTTTTCAATCTACCTGCAGAACAGATCATCCATGAGGCTGGGCTCTGTGAGAAGGAGTGCGGCAACAGGATTAGAGGAAGATTCATCAACAACCTGTTTATGCAGCTGAAACAACCCTACTTGTTTAAACTGAGGAGGACCTGAAGTGCTTGCTGCAGAAGGTCAAGGACTGCAGCCTAAATATGGATTGAAGTTCGACATCAAAAAACCAAACATTCTCACCACTGGGCCGATTGGCAGAATCACGATAGACGCTGAAGAGATTGAGATTGTTAACAGGTTTAGTTTGTTTGGCTCCACAATCAACACTCTTGGTACCAGCCAAGCAAAGCAAAAGAAGAACTGCATTGGGAAAGTCTACTGTCAGGGACATCTCCAGAGTACTGAAGGGCAATGATGTCAGTCTTGAGACTGAGGTGCACCTGATCCAGGCCATAGTCTTCACAATTATTTGCTGTTCATCAGAAAGCTGGACAATGAGCAAGGGTGATAGGAGAATTGATGCCTCTGAGTTGCACTGCTGTAAAAGAGTACTGACTATACAATGGACTGCCAGGAGAACAAACGTGTTCATCCTAGGGAGAGTGAAACCAGGCTGCTCCTTGTGGGCAAGGATTTTGAGGCTTCATCTGACATTCTTTGGACATGTTGTAAGGAGGGACCAGTCCTTGTTGAGGGACATCATGCTTGGGAGGGTACAGGACAGTGCAGGAGAGGAAGACCCTCTATGAGATGAATTGATTCAGTGACTGGGGTAATAGGGGTAGTTGTGTCAGAGACAGTGAGATTGGAACAGGATAGAGCAGGGTTTAGGGCTGTTGTACATAGGGTCACTATAAGTCACAGGCGACTGCACGGCACATAACAACATGCCAAAGTATGTGAGATAACACTTCACCAGCCTTGCCTCCAAGGAGACTCTGGTCATACTTTCTACAAGACCAATGTTGGTTCTTTTGGCAGTCCATGGGACTCTTCTCCAACATGACTCAAAGTCATCAATTCTCGTCATCTTTATTCACTGTTCAGCTCTCAGATACTGCACAGCAGATGACTGAAAAGACTATGGCTTAAATTAGGGCGAACCAATAATTGGAAGCAGGAGTGGCATCCACTTCCTAAACAACATGCCTCGGGAAACTCTATGGCATTTGACAAAGGACCATAGTTATAGAAAGCCTTCAGGCCTCTTGTTCATAGGGTCACTATGAGACATGCTCGACTTGAAGGCAATCAACAATAATTCAATACTTTAGACTGCTATTCAAAAATTTTCAAGGCTTTTTTTTTCTCCTGCTGACAGCATGTCATAAAGTTTGGTTTCACCCTGTCTTTCCATGGGTCCTTTCCCCCTTTTCCCTTTTCTTTTTCATCTTTACTCCTGCACAGACTACATCATGATAAATGGGTAAGAGATTGAAATTGTTAACAGCTTCAATTTGCTTGGTTCCACAATCAACACTCTAGGTACCAGCAGCCAGGAAAAGGTGGCTGTCAAAGACATAACAACCTTTAGTAAACTTTTTTTTTTTTTTAAGCAAAACAAGTTGCTACTCTCCAAAGCAGAATGTAAAACATTGTCTTTGTGGACAATGTATGATGTTATACCAATTGACTAAAATGATGGTCCCAAGGCCTGAAATTAGCAAATCATCCTTTAAGAATCATGGTCATGATTGAAAAGGTCACAAAACATTACTGCCTGTTGGTTCTGTTATATACAAGGTTTAATGCTGGCATATACTAATATGAATATAGAAATATCATCTGCCAAACCTATGTGTGGTCATGAATGTAGTCATTTAGTTGTAACAAAGAGTCTCTTTATTTAACACAAGAAACCCAATAGCGGGTTGCTCTAAGTTGGAATCAGCTCACAGCCCACAACAGTGATCAGTGTGATACAAATCATCTCTCAGCTGGAATATTTCTTATGGTTTCGTCATGATTACTGGTACAGTGATTAAACTCTTGCGTGCTCATGGAAAAGTTGGCAGTGTGGATCTACCAGCAGCTCTCTATGAGAAGGACGTGGTAGTCTCCTTCCCTAAAGTGACAGCCTTGGCAACTCTCAGCTAGCAGTCCTACTCTGTCCTATAGTGTTACTAGGAGCTGGAATTGGCATGACGACATCAAACTCTGTTTTATTTTGTTTTGTTTTTACGTGTGTTCTTGGAAAGACCACAGACGTACTGGGTCATTGTCAGTACATCACATTAGAGGTGTATACTTTCAAATTTGACTTTTTCACTGTTAACTTTGAGTTGACTGACTTGAGTTGGTGTTTATCAGAGGTCTTCACCACAAAGTTCTTTATCTCTTCATTTTTTTTATAGTGTATTCAAATTGGAGGAAAGTTGTTATGCACCACCCACACTCAGAGTGGTCCAAGGGTTGTGGGTGTGGGGTTATTTGGAATTCAAGGTACAGAGGACTACTTATAATTGTTCTGCATGGCAGATCTGCCTCTTCATTTATTTATTCATTTATACTAATGTGGACTCAAGACACCCTCTTCTCCACCTTGGGTATGACTAATATTTACTTATTAAATTGTTCAAATTATTATAACTTTGGAAAGCTATTTTTTGTCTATTCAGCATGCCCTACTCATTGCCGTTTCACTTATATGTATGTGTGTATGAGTGTGTATTTCCTTAAATTTTGCCAATATACAATGTGTATGTAGGTCCATAATTTATACTCCCCTGCCCCAATTCTAAAAGTAGAATTTTTCCAAGGAGACCTAGCTTCTTCTATTGAGAAATGGTAAGCTTTGTACATTAGCTGTGTTCCTTAATGAAGTACCTTTGACTCCAAGTGACCTAAGCTGACAGAGCAAGAAAACATGGGTAAATACTAACCCATCCATGTACAGTACACATTTTTCTAAAAGTATCTGTACCTATCTATTTCTTATTTTTTTAATTTATTATTAATTTCAATGAAAATTTACAGACACTTTGGATTTCCATTCATTCATTGTTGCACTGTTTTCTCTACCCTCCTCCCCAGTTCGTTCTTCTCCCCCACCGAATGTCTGTTTTAATTGTCCAATTGCCATAGTGCTTGTCAAAGCCAGTTCTGATTAATCTCCTTTGTCAGTGTGTCCTTTGCCATTCCCTATCACTCCTCCCTGAGAGAGACTTCACCCTGAGTCATAAGGAAAAGGGGATGGTGTATTCTCTTAGCTACTTCCTGCTGAAAAGGGACTGTGGGTTTCAGGGTGAAGTTCCTTGTTTTTCAATGCAGCGAAGTATTCCATTGTGTGAATATACCACAGCTTCTCTATCCATTCATTTGCTGATGGGTACTTAGGTTGTTTCCAACTCCTTGCTCTTGTGAACAAAGCCGCAATAAACATGGGTGTGCATATATCTGCTTGGATGTCAGTTATCCTCTCTTTGGGTAAATTCCCAGTAGTGGAATTGCTCAGTCAAATGGTATTTGTATTTGGAACTTTTTGAGAAAGCACCACACCATTTTCCACAGTGGTTGTACCATTTTACACTCCCACCAACAGTGAATAAGTGTTCCAGTTTCTCCACAACCTCGCCAGCATTTGTTGCTTGCTGTTCTGTTAAATTTTGCTATTCTTACTGAGGTGAGATGATACCTCATAGTTGTTTTGATTTGCATCTCTCTTAGAGCTAGGGATTTTGAACATTTCTCCATTTGCTTGTTAGCCATCTGAATGTCTTCTTTGGTGAAGTGTCTGTTCATATCCTGTACCCATTTTTCGATTGGATTATTTACCTTTATCTTCTTGTGGTGTTCAAGTATTTTATAAATTCTGGATATAAGTCCCTTATCTGATATGTCATTACCAAATATTTTTTCCCAGTCTGTGGCTTCCCTTTCTACCCTTTTGGAGAAGTTTTTGGATGTGCATAGGGATTTGATTCTTAGAAGGCCACATTCATCTATTTTATCTTCTCCTGATCGTAGGTTTTTCAGGATGTTTGAAAGACTGTTTATGTTGTGGATTAGGACTTCTAGCATTCTTCCAAGCTTTTCTTTAATGAAGATTATAGTCCTTGGTTTTAGTCGTAGGTCCATGATCCACCTTGAGTTAGTTTTTGTATATGGAGTAAGGTGTGGATCTTGCTTGAGTCTTTTGCAGATAAAAAAGTATCTGTATCTATCTTAAATCAGTTCCTGAAATCTCCAATTTTAATTCATTGCCATATAGATCATTCTAGCCAACGGAACTTGTTCATCTTTAACCTCCAGCAGTGAAAAACCCATTATCTAACATATTTTCTTATTCTACATACCAACTCACCAATATTCTTTCCTTTAGCTTGTGGTTACCCTAAAACTTAGCCTATTTTTTGAGCAGGACTTCCTCATGGCAATTTTTAGAAAACTATACTGAGGTTTTTTTATGACAAGTAGAGTCACTTCTATTTTATCTAAAAGCCTTTTCAGAAACAAGTTAATAATGGGTCTTCCTGTTCCGCTTTAGACAAAAGGTCAGTGCCTCGTAAAGAGATGGGACACGGCCATGCAGCCTCCTGACTTAAAATGAGTCCACACCTCTCCTAAGCGAAAAGTTATTCAGTTGTAACAAAAGGTCTTTTTAACACAAATCCCTATTACCCCTTAAAATTAAAAATGTAAAGAAAAAGAGCAATAGGATCTGAATAGATATACAAAAATCATTAAGATTCAATACTCATTCTTAGCAAAGTAAATTCTTGATGAAGTTTCTTTAACCCAATGAACTTTAGGGAAACTGTAAGCAGCAGATTGCCACATCTGTCTTCTGAGGTGACCCTGGGTAAGTTCAAATTGCCAACTTTGTGGCTAGTAGTGGGGCCCTGAATCACTTGTACCACTCTGAATTCTACTCTCTAGCTCTAGACTTACTTAACTGGTGTTCATTCCAGCAAGCACCTTTCATGAGCCAGGTCCCTGTGTAGTGCTGCAGTTGAAAGAGAATGGGATATGGACCCTACCCTCTTCTCTAGATTATGATTCCCATGATCAGGATTAAAATTGCAGTACACAAGGTTGAATCCGAGCATTGAGAAGGGGTCTCTCAGTGAAACAGTAATGTCTGGAAAGGCTGCACAGAGAAGATGGCACTAGGACTGAGAGAAGGATACTGAACGGAAGCCTGTTAGGGAGGTCATAAGGGTTCTGCCTCAGAGAAATAATATACTAAGATAAAAGAAAGAGAAATATGGTTTGTTCACAAAGACCAAGAAGTTCAGCATGGATGTAAATTAGCAAGGTAACAGAGAACTACCAGAAATGCAAGCTGAGTTTAGTCTTCTAAGCCCGTGGCTCTAGGGACATCATAGCCAATGTCAGATGGATCTCAGCAGAAGTCAAAGAGTACCAGCAGAATATCTGTTTCATTGACTATGCAAAGGCATTTGACTATGTGAATCACAGCAAATTGTGGCTAACCTTGAGAATAGGAATCCCAGAATACCTAATTGTGCTCATGTGAAACCTACACCTGGACCAGGAAGCAGTTCTCAGAATGAAGCACTGAAACAATGCATGGTTCAAAATCAGGAAAAGAGAGCATCTGGGATGTGCCCTGTCTCAGTACCGTCTCAATCTATACATGGAACAGATCATTCAGAAAGTTGGACTTTATTAGGATGAATGTAGCCTCAGGATTGGAGGAAGACTCAACAATCTGCATTATGCAGATGACACAACTTTGGTGGCTGAAACTAAGGAGGATCTGAAGCATTTGTTGCAAAAGGTCAAGGACTGCAGTTTTCAGTTTTCAATGCCGTTTGAAGTTCAATAAGAACACAAAGATGCTCACCACTGGGCCATGATAGATAGGGAGGAGATTGAGATAGTTAATTTTCAGCTTTCTAACGGCTCTACAATCAACACTCTTGGCACCAGCAGCTAGGAAATCTGTCAGGGACCTCTCCAGCATGCTGAAGAACAATGATGTCAGTCTAGAGACTAAGGTGCTCCTGATTCAGGTCATGCACAACTACTTGCGGTACATCAGAGAGCTGGATAAGGACTAAGGATGACAAAAGAATTGATGCCTTTGAATTGTGGTGCTAGAGAAGAATATTGAACATGCCATGGATTGCCAAGAGAACAAACAGATTTGTCCTGGAGAGGATAAAACCAAATTTCTCTTTGGAGACAAGAATTTTGAAGCTACATCTCACATACTTGGGGCACTTGGCTGGAACAGATGAGTCGTCAGAGAAGGTTATCATGCTTAGAAGGGTGGAGGGATAGCATAGGAGAAGAAGACCCCATATGAGATGGACTGACATGGTAATAAGGGTAGCTGTGTCAGAGATGGTGAGATTGCCTCAGGATAGGGCAGAGTTCAGAGGTATTGCGCATAAGGTTGCTATGAGTCACAGGCAATTTGATGGCACCTAACATTTCTGTTATTATTATCATGTGCCAGCAAGTCAGAACCAACTCACAGCTGACCCTCCAGCAGGTTTTCAGAGGCTGTAAATCACACAGGAGGAAATGGTCCATCTTTCTCTCTCTCGTGGAGAAACTAGTGGATTTGAACTTCCTACCTTTGGGTTGGCAGTGCAATTCCTGATCACTGTTTATCTGGAGCTAGAGTAGAACAGGTTATCTCCTTTAGCTCGTCGAGACCCTTACTTTCCAGCAGAAGAGTATGATTTCATCCTGTTGCACATTTTGAAAGAGAGAAAGATCATTACCTTTGTTAGAAGGATCATTCTGTTAGAGATGTGGAGCAGCATCAGAATAGAGTAAGATTATGGCTAGGAAACAAAAGCAGATGAGAAAAGGAGTTCAATTGGTGATTTATTTACATTGTAGTCTCTATGGGACATCCAGTGGAGACAGTGAGTCGTAAGTAGAGTGTTGGTTGGAAGCTCAGGAAATCAGCTCTGGCTTCCTTGGTTTGTTGTCATCCCTTCAATTTACCATTTCTGATGAGATGATTCAGTGGAGACATGAGGTAGTGGCAATGATTTGGTTTTTAAGCCTCACACTCACTCCTGCTTTCTCAGTTCAGAGTGACCAGCTCACCATTAATAGACCATTGCACTAACAGCACTGATGACAGTACATATGGTCATTTCAACACAAATTCCAATCTGACTGAGCACCTTTTAAAAACCAGCTGCTGTTGAGATGAATTTGACTCATGCAACCCCATGTGTGCCAGTAGAACTGTCATCACAAGCTTTTGAGACTGACCAAGAAGAGGGGTGGATCCCTGAGGTGCCTCCGGTAGATGCTAAACTCCGACTTTCTGCTAGCAGCCAAGTGCATTATCCCTTAGTATCACCTAGGAACCCCACGGACCACTTCACTAATGGAGTGGCAGGCACATAAATGATTCCAAAATTAAACTCATGGGAACAGAAGCTGTTTAAAAAACAGGAAAACACCAACAAAACAAAACCCTATTTCAATAACACAAGATTTCAAAGACCTTTCTTGTCCAACTTTAAAAGTTTCTTTGGGCCATTTTTAAAATCAATTTGTAATCATAATTGTTAATATCTATATTATCAGCTATTTCTAGTCAAATCAATTGTGCAGCTCTAGTTTGATGCAGCAAAGAATTCACCTAGGAGAGAAAAGGGGTGGGGGGAGCGGGGAATCTAACATCATCTTTTAAATTGTCAGTTTTTCCTTCCCTAAAATAGATCTTTTAGGGTGGAAATACTCAACCCCCTCTGTCTCTTTCTAACTTCCACATTCTTTTTTTTTTAGCAAGTAAAAAAAAAGAACGACCCAACCTGTAAAATCCAAACAAATCTCCTTTTACATTTACCTTGAGTTATTAACTCCAACCAAATGCCTTTATAAATTTAGCTTGAGAAACTTTCTCATACATGGACTGCATTGGCTGCAAACAGGGAAAAGATGGGATGAGAGATGGTTAGGTTAGGAGGAAATACAGAAAATGCCCATAGAATAGAGGTGAAACTAATGACATCAATTCCCTTTGAAGCCACTCTTGCCCATTTTATTAATGATCCCACAGACAGCTAGCACTTTGCTCTGCTGTTACTCCTCTCCACTACAGCAAATCAAAAATTCTCTCTGCTGAACTTTCGTCAGGAATTCTGTACCATGTAAGTGTGGGCTATTTCATTTTCACAGTGGCCTAATTAAGGTGTTTCGGTTCACAATTGCACTGTAAACTGTACCATAAAAAAAGCTATCATTTTAAAACTTTACAACAATCAATTCCACTGCCCTAATAGCAGAGAAATGTCATTTAGAAATTACTGTCGTGCAAGATTCCTAAACTAGTTGTCAGCAACCCACTTTGAAATTCATCTGGTAAAGACCAATCCAGACACTTGTCATCTACACTGGGGAAAGGAGAACTTCTCCACCAATATACTTTATTTCTTCATATTCTAAAAGCCAACAGTTTGGTCCGCTAAAGAGAAGTGAAGGATATTTAGACAGCAAACGGTTTCAGAAATAACCAGTTCCTTCACGTCAGCAGGCATAGGCAACAGGGCAGGAGTCATTGCAACATCAGGGTGAGCTGATAGACTTCAAGGGGAAATGATTTTTCTTATATAAGATTATCAAACATATAGAAAACAAAGATTATTAATCGTTATCAAGGATCAGGGATTGGTGGGGGTTGGGTTGGGGAAGGGAATTATTGCTTAGGGATCACAGTTTATATTAATGGTAGTGAAATATTTGGAAGTTGTACAATATATATAATGCAATCCCTATCATTGAATATTACATTTATAGTTATTGAATTGACAAATATTTTGGTGCATATACTTCTTATCACATTAAAAAAAACAGGCTGATCTATATTCACATTGAGTAAATGACAATGTTGAGAGAAAAAAAATGAAGAGAAATACTGGCAAAACTGATCAGTTGCAATCTTTCAAGTCAGTTCTTGAATTTTAAAGCTGTCTCCACAGTTCTCAACTCTTCCCATTTCCTCAGTAACGATAACCCAGGAAATAAAAGGTCTGGGAAAACCCACTGCTGTAAAGTCGATTTGGTCTCACAGAAACCTTATAGGACAGAGTAGAACTGCTTCATAGAAATTCCAGGGCTGTAAATGGCTTTTTCTTTCTTCCATGAAAAGATCAGTAGACTTGAACCAGCAACCTTGTGATTTCCAGCCAAACATTTTATTTTCTATGTCACTAGGCTTCCTAGGTAATGTCTGAAGCCTCTTAGTTCTCTTCATTTATTTTTATTTTTTTTTAAATATGGAATGCTTCACGAATTTGTGTGTCATCCTTATGCAGGGACCTTGCTAATCTTCTCTGCATCGTTACAATTTTTAATATATGTGCTGCCAAAGCGAGCACCTCTTCATTTATTCTTCATCCATGTATTAATCACATTGTGAATATTTATCTACTACTGAAGAGTTTACACATTTTCATGATTGAGGTTTTTAGTCTGTACCTGTTTCCATATGCAGGTGTATCAAGAAAGAACAAAGAATTAAGATTCCTTCAACATCTGGATAAACAAGAGGTCTGAAGGATGACATTCTAATCCCAGTTACCCAGAAGCAAAGCATGTCAGTATTTACGGCAGAAAACAAAGGGAATTAAAAGAACCATCTCATGGCACAACTATTATCATAAGTGATAAAATAGCAAGTCAGAAGGCAATCCACACTTTACCACTTTTGGAAACAGATGGTTCTAAATGTGACTAATTTTCCTCAACATTTAACAGCAACATCAGAAATTAAACATGTTAGAGAAACCATTAGGTTCGGTCCCACCCCTGATACTATCAGTGTTGTCTATTAGAGAAATCATATCCCATTAACTTATTTACATTAATTGAGGGAGAAGGCCTGAAGGAAAGAAAAGGAATTGGCTATCACTCAAAATTCCGAGGAGTCCCTGAGTGGTGTGAACAGATAATGTGCTCAGCTGATAACCAAAAGATTGAAAATTTTCAGTCTCAGAAGGAAGACCTGGCAATTCACTTTAAAATAAAAAAAACCCAAACAAACCAAAAAAAGACCAAAAACCAGCAACTGATAACTCGTTAGAGCACAGTTGATGGTGGGTACACATCTGGTGCACCATGAATCAGAATCAACTTTACAGCAACTCCAAAGCAAAGACTGGGCTCATCTTACCCACTTCAAATCAAATACCTGCTTGCTGACACATTTTCTTGTTGGCCAAGAAAGGTGGTGGACCAAGATGAAGTTTAAAATATTGGTTTTTTAGCTAGATCCAATCCCAGGAGCTATAATGCATTTCTATCTCAATTAATTAAGATATCCTACTTGTAAAGGTCTTGGGTTATTGAATAACAAGGAGGTTTGGAGCAGCAATTTCAACTCCAAACCTGACGGGTATTTTGGTTTGTGATTTGGGGGATTTTTTCCCCTTGAACCCATAGCAAATATCAGAAGATGAAAACAGCATTACACATACAAAGAACCCCCCTTGGGGGCTTGCTCAGATACAAGTCAAAGCAGAGCCCAGACTAGTGCTGACTCTGATGACCTTTCTGAACTAGAAGGCTTGGGTGGAAAATCATTTCCACAAAGCCTTTTGTTTTAAATATGACTTAGATGCTACAAGAAGATAAAGTGTTTGTAAAAGCATTTTCTGAAAACTTTTGCTTTGAAGATAATGCTGATCAGTAAATCTCTTGTTCTTCCTGCTTGAGGGATTCATTAAAGATGGCTAGCTAGGAGTTTTGTGTTTATACCTTAAAATGATGACCTCACGACAAACAGAGGCACCTTGGTAACATGTGCCAATCCCAATATGAAATCCTTCAAGAAATGCAAGGAACAAGTCCTGAGAAAAACGACTAGAGTAAGGCGGACAGGGAGGAGGGTGAGGGCTAAAACCTTAGCACCTGTTATTCTGAAAAGATGGAGAACTAAAGGGGATTTATTAAAGGCTTTAAAATCATGATTCCTAGGGCTAATACTATTTGTTCATAAAATACTAGGAATAAGTAAATTATGAAAAGTGAGAAGTATTTTTGACATTTGAAACAGATTCATTTAAAACTCTGTCTTCTACAGTAACTTGATACAAGTAATTAATTTCTATAAAATTAATGCCTTGGCCATGTCGAGTGTAAACAGTCCCTTCTTCTCAAAATATGGTTAAAATGATAAATAGTATTACAGAAGACAAAGCATAGCAAGAATTGTTTGGGGGTGTGCATGTGTGTGTGTTCTTTCTGTTCTTACTTAAACTAGAACATTTTGTGAAATGTGAGAGAATGATAGGCAATTTCCTTTAAAGCAATAGAGTTTTAAGGTGTCTGGGAGATTACCTACTACATGCTACTCTATTTTTGTGTCTATATATAGATAGAATAATAGTAACCAAGAATTTATTACAACGTTTACTCACATACTATTCATTCATGCCTTGATTCAGTTACTCATTGGCTGTTCAACAAATACATTCAAGCACCTAGTATTTACCAGTTAAAATGTAATCACTACCAAAAAACCCCACCAAAATTACCAGTATTACTTATTTAAGGTGTAAGAGTGTCAAGGATGGTGCGACCTCCAGGAAGTATTGTAGTTAAATCTAGGAAAAGAGTCCAGCAGAGAAACCAACGTCAAGTAAGGTACCAACAGGAGAAGGAGAAACCAAGAAATCAGAAAGCCAAGTGCCAAAGATAGTAGGTGTAGGTAAACAGGAGGCTGTGTGGATCTACTCAACACTGATCTGTTAGAAGAATGAGACATTATTTTTAAAAAATTCATAAAAAGAGACATTCAGCATTTTAAGAAGGTGGGTTTTTTTCTATTTTTCATCTGGGTTCTGCCTTAATTCATCACACTTGTCATCTTTAAAAGAAACCACATAAAAGCATTGCTGTCGTTATGCACCATAGAGTTGGAATCAACTCATAGCTGACTCTAAAGTAGGTTTTCAGAAGTAGTAAATCACATGGGAGGTGACTGCCCATCTTTCTCCCACCAAGCAGCTGGTGGATTCAAACTGTGTGACTTGGGGTTAACAGCTCAACTCCTTACCACTATACTATACAGACTCTTTACCAGTAAGCCACTAGAACTCCCTACATAAATGCATAGACTAATAAGAATATCTGTCTTTTCCTTAATGTTCTTAAGCTAATTATTAGTTATACCAACACTAAACACATGGACGCTTGAGGGTTTTTGAGACCCCAATAAATGGAACATGTTTAGATAACATGATAGTTCATGTCAGCAAATATTTAATGAATACCACTATTGATCAAAAATTTCCAAGTATTCAGAAACTAAAAACCAGACAAATATGGTTCTTGCCTTCAAAGAATTTAAAGCTTCATAATTTACAGATCACACTGGGTAGTGGCTACTTCTATGAACACTGACTCACATTCTATCAAAGCATGTCAGAAAATGCTATAAACCAGATGTCCTAATGATTAGTGTACCTTTGACTCCAGAGTTTCTTGAGCCTGAAGAAATTCACATATTCAACCACCCAGCAGTAAATGTGTTGACTATGAGTGGCAAGAAGCTGCACTGAAATCCCAAAGGTGTGAGGTTCAAGGCCACCAGCTGTTCCACTGGAGAAGGATGGACAATCTCCTCCCGTGCGGTTAATTACCTTTGAAAACCCACCACCGGGTCAGCTATGGGTTGGTTCTGACACGACAGTACACAACAAAAACAACAGCAAAGAGAAAAAAGTTACTAGAATTTATAAGGACAATGTGGTCATCACCAGATGTCATTTAAAGGGATGTCATTCAAATACCTGAGAAGTGAAAATATCAAATCTGTAGAACTGAGTATCATATAATCTCATCTACATGGACTGTAATGTACCAGCTCATAACTGACCCTCCAGCAGATTTTCAGAGGCCATAAATTGCCCAGAGGGAGATTGCCCATCCTTCGCCTGTGGAGCAACTGGTGGGTTCAAACCACATGCCACTGGGTTGGTAGTGTAACTCCTTACCACGAAGCCACCAAGGCTCTGAATTTCAGATCATTGGGATATATCTGGGTTGAAGTTCACCTTAGCTTAACTGACCCATTAGGAAGACTTCAAAAAAATCCACATGCCTATCCTGACATTCAGCATCGTCCAATGATCTGTTCTCAGCCTACATTTGCAGCTTTTATTTCCACTTCTAATAGCCAAATGCCCTAAACTCCAGCCAGACAGCCATTCACCATATTGAACACACACCCTAAAACATTCCTTCCATCTTCTCTGTGCCTCTGTATCTCACAGAGATCCTATTATACCTATTTTGGTTGAAATCCAAGCCAATCCCAAGTTCTACTCGTTCTATGAAGATTCTTCTGAGCTTGACACCCTAAAGCTTTCCTTCTTTTAACTCTTCTTCAATAACTCTGTCCATGAGTTTGTCATAGCATACTTCCATAAGACTGCCTGGATTTTAACCCAGCTTCACCACTCACCAGGTGAATGATGGGCAAATTTCATCTCATGAGTGGTTAACATATCCATAAGGACCCACTAAAGGGTCCACTTACTAGAATGTTATTTAATTATTAAAATGAATTAACAAAAATTCTCAAAGAGCAGAGTGAGTGATCAATGAAAGTTTATTTTTATCATCATTTTTAATATGCTAAAAAAGTAAAGATGACCTGGAAAATGTTTCCATTTAAACTGATTTTTCATAAATTTTATATGACATTTTTAAATAAATATTTAATATTCCTTTTTGTTGTTGTTGTTGTTATGTGCCGTTGAGTCGCCTGCGACTCACAGTGACCCTATGTATAACAGCCCTAAACTCCGCTCTGTCCTGTGCCAATCGCACTGTCTCTGACACTCCCATCCCAATTATCCCAGTCACTGAATCAATCCACCT
>NW_006400014.1:918358-926089 GCF_000299155.1 Elephantulus edwardii
ATTGTGCAAAATTCGATCATTCTCTCTCCAGCTCCTTTCTGTCACCGAGTCCATGTTTTCCAACTACTGAATCTTCCTCTTTGTTCCCGACTTTTGCATTCCAGTCACCCATTATTATCAATGCATCTTTTACATATTCCTTTTTAATATTGTAAAAAAGACTTCAAAATGAAGAGGAATTGCTCCAGAAGATCAAGGACTACAACCTTCAATATGGATTTCATCTCAAACATCAAAGAAAGAAAGAATCCTCACCGTCAGGTCAATGGGCAACATCATGCTAGATGGAGAAAAGGAGTTGATAACAATTACCCATCTTACCTGGATTCACAGTCAACACTCTTGGCATCATCCATCATAAAATCAAAAGATCAGGAACAATAATGTCAGTCTAAAGACTAAGGTATACCTGATTCAAGCAATAGGTTTTTCAATTGCTTACTATGTAACTGAAAGCCGGAAAATGACTAACGATGAAAAAAGAAATCAATGCCTTTGAGTTGCGGTGCTGGAGAAAAGTGTTGATTATCTCATGAACTGCCAAGAGAAAAACAGGTCTGTCCTGGAGAAAGAGAAACCAGGTGCTCCTTGGAGACAAGAAGATGAAAGTCTGTCTCACTTACTTGAGACATGTTATTAGAAGAGGCTAATCTTTGGAGAAGGAAATAATATTTGGAAAGGTGGAGGGTCAGCAAGAGAGGAAGACCCTTGTCAAGATGGACTGACATAGTGATGCAGCAGTGGTATCAAGTGTGCCAGAGATGGTGAGGTTGGCTCAGGATATGGAAGGGTTCAGAGCTATTGTTTATAAGGTCACTATGAGTCGCAGTCAACTCAATGGCACATAAGATCATCATCAAAATACAAGGTCCTGAAAGACCAGGATGTATATCACTCAAATATTCTATTTCTCTTACAATGCCTACTTAGGTAATATACTCAGTA
This sequence comes from Elephantulus edwardii, assembly GCF_000299155.1. Classification (NCBI taxonomy): domain Eukaryota; kingdom Metazoa; phylum Chordata; class Mammalia; order Macroscelidea; family Macroscelididae; genus Elephantulus; species Elephantulus edwardii. Next base: position 919,304 of record NW_006400014.1, read on the forward strand.
TTTTGCTGGTAAAGCTCTCTGGACCTGAGCTGTCATGATAGCCAATTTGGGTGTAAACACAATGGGTATGAACACCCCCATCATGGCCAACTCCAAGTTACTAGCACGCAATCAGCTCTTATTACAAGTAAATGCTGGATGTACTCAGTAAAAACTTCAGGCACTTGAGAAGGAGGGCATATCCTAAGGGTTGCATCAGGGTCAGCAAAGAGCTAGGTAGTGTTCACATCACCAGAGCTACCAGCAAAATAATCAAGTTTTTCCCTAACCAAGAATTTGACCTTATTATCTCTCAGATTTCACTACCAAGGTAAATAAATTGTGCACAGCTTCAGCTGAAAACATGTGAACTGGATACACCAATTAAAAAAATTTAGAGGCAAGGTATTTATAGTTATCAATAAAAATGTATGCTGTGGGTTAACAAACCAATAACACTAAGTAACTAATAAATTATATGAATATGAATCACTCAGGAGAGGAAAACATAAAGCCATAGAACACTTATCTAATTTTCAATTAATCTAATCCGTTATCTTGATGATGCCTTTCTTTTATACCAGCTCATGGCCCTGTTGGTCTCACCTAGACTCCCTCTTGATTACAGTCTAGCCCTGTTTCCAGGCCCCTTCAAGGGTCGATCTTCTCCCAACCACTTTGGTCGCCCAAAGCATCTCGATCCTGACCTGTTCTACCTCCTTGGGTCACTCTTGTTTCTCCAGTTCCTTCCAATAGGTTTTAGGCACAGAACTGTGTACGTTCTCTTCAGTTTAGTAAAATTAGTTTAGTAAAATTAGTCTCTAATTTTATTAAATTCTTGCACTAAAACTTTGAGGGGTTTTTTTTTTGTTGTTTCCTCTCAAAATCAGTCTCAACCTTAGGCTACTTTTACTCTTGAGGAAAGAAAAAAAAAATATATATATGGGGGCATGTATATACATGTCATATATATATTTGTGGGTGTATATATATCTGTCATATATATATATTTGTGGGTATATATATGTCATATATATATTTGTAGGGGTGTGTATATATGTCATATATATATATTTGTGTGTGTATATATATATGAATATGGATATATGACTGAGTGTGTGTCTGGTTCATCAGTTGTGGTATGTGTGTGTTCTCTATCAGAATGCCTCCTTAGGCATGAGCTGAACTTTTAACAGAAAGTTTCTCTCTGTGAATGGTCCATTAACTGAACTGTTTCCCTCAAGAGTGAGTCTGCATGCTTTGGGAAGACTTAGTCCATAGGGATGCATGCCATGTGTCTCTTAGGTCTACCCACAATCCCTTACCACCTCTCTCAGAATGTCTTTCCCTTAAAAAGAGACACAGAGCTTTTCTAGATCCATTAAGCAGGCAGACAAGACTGAAAAAAACAAACTCTCATCAACTTAACCCAGCACAATAACATATTTAAGTACCTGGAGTCCATTTCAAGGGCATCCAAAGAAGATGCTGTATTTTATTTCATGGACTTTATCGTTGTAGCACGAGATGACGTTCATCCCTGAATCATTCTAAATTATCTCATCAAAGAAGCATCTTTACTCTTGCTTTCCTTCCCAGAAAGAAACCCGATGTTTAATGACTGCGTGGAGACAAATTAACTTTTCTTCTTTTTGATAAAATTCTTGTCTAAGAAGGGTCTCTCATAGCATATATCATTCCAATGCTCTAAGCATATTATGTTCAGCCATCATTAAAAAAGCATTTTATAAATTATGAACTTGAGAGTCTATATTAAAGAAGGAAGAATAATGGAACAATATAACTTGTTTGTGACAAAGCAGCTGTATACAAAACAGAATCGTTCTTTTAAATGGGTGTGTGTTCAGTGAGGAAATTAAAGTTTACGTCAACTCAGTATTGTTGAGTCAGAACCAGCTCAGAGGTGACTCTTCAGTGGAAATTATTTGGAGTCTGTAAACTAGACAGAAGACTCCATCTTTCTGCTGCAGGTGGACTGGAAGCACCAGAAAGGTGGACTCCTTGGGTTTGCAGTGCAACCCCTTCTAGGCTACCCCATCAGAACTCCCTCAAGTTTAATTTCCCACGAAGCTCTGACATCTTGAAAACTTTCCTAAGAGCTACCCTCTGCTGAGTGCTTTCTACATAGTAAATGCTTTACACAGAGCTGCTCACTTAATCCTCATATTAGTCTTGTAAGAAGGGTTCAATTGTCAGATTCAATTTATAAATGAAGAGACTGAGGACATGAAATGTTGAAGGACTCGTCCAAGGTCAAACTGCCCAAAGAATCAAGACCCAAATCCAGCACCTACACAACACTGCCTCCTAGTGGTACAACGATAGATAATTCTAGGTCTAAAAGCTACTATTTCTCAACCCTAGTTTATTTTTTATTCTTTCTTAAATGTCCTAAGAAAAGGCAGCGCAGGAGTTAAGAGTGTTTATTTTAAAGCGAATACAAATTTGGACCTTTTAGTCGCACCGTGGATATTTCATCATTAGGAATTACGTTTTCATCCCCAAATGCTCACATTCAATCATCCAAACAAAATGAGCTTTTTCATCAGTCATGGCCAAATGGGTTTTGAGTGGATGAAAGTTATAACTGTTGGTTGTGGGATGCTCCAAATCACTAAGTTCAGATCATTTCGAATGACAAACTGCCACTTAACAGGCAATAGCTGAGAATCTGACTGGATTTTATTTTTGGAGTAAAATCCTTTTCAAGCTACGGTATTATTCTATAATTCCTCGCATTACCTAGAAGTGTCATCAGATAGAAAATAAAGATATTTTTCACATCCTTAAGTAATTCAGAAACATTGGGGATGATCCTTCTAATGGGTAAGACTCAGGACTAAAGTTGCTCACTTTCAAATGGGAGTATTAACTTTCTTGGGACTCAGAGGTCATCAGGTATAGTGAAATAGATAATAAAGAGATCTTAAAAGGCAGCAAGAGTTAATGTGCCTAACATAATTTGCCACAATTGTGATTCAAACTGACATAAAAACTGTGCAAGCATGAATTAAACTAATCAAGAGTGTCTAGCAAATATGCACCTTCTTTGTGTACAGAACAGATACACAAAGCACACTGCTAGAGTAGAAATACACTTGTACTACACCAATGAAGAAATAAAACTAAGATTGGCTTGTGGAATGACAAGCCTATTTACAGAACAGTTTAAAACAGCCTGTTTAACAATTAACTCCACTTGTTAAAAGTCAATAATTAGGCATCACAACAAATAAAGCACTGAATGAGAAACGCTTTCTGAGCCTTCATGCTGGTGAGCCCTTAGATCTAGGAGGGGAAAAGCTTGGATAAACTGGGAGGGCTACTGCTTTACGGTCTCCTTTCTGCGACAGTCTTGTTTAACTTTGACATAGAGACATGCCCCTGGAAGGAACTAACAGGAACACAAGATCAGATTCACATAAGCTTGTTTGAATTGGGCAGATTCCAAATGCAATAGAACCTCAGAGCCAAATCACTTGCCAAGGGTCTGAATCCAGTATAGAGTAAGAGTATTTGGGGCCTTATCATACAAAGGTGTTACTTTTCTAAGAATCCAAAAGAACGTTAGGGAGGTTAGAGGTTATTTAAATGTATTATCACTTTAATTTTTCTACCTTTCTTCATTCAATAAATACTTTAAATATCTACTACATGCCAGAAGCTCAACATCAAGAAAACAAAGATTCTCACCACTAAGCCAATTGTCAGCACCATGATAGATAGAGAAGAAATTGAGATTGTTAACAATTTGAGCTTGCTTGCTTCCACAGTCAACACTTATGGCACAAGCAGTCTTAAAATCAAAAGATGACTTGCATTAAAGGACCTTTCCAAAGTGCTAAAGAGCAATGATATCATTCTAGAGACTAAGGTGCACCTGATCCAGCCCATGATCTTTGCCATTACTTGCTATGCATCAGAGAGCTGGACAATGATTAAGAATAGAAGAAAAATCAATTCTTTTAGGGAGCTCTGGTGACCGAGTGGCAAGAAGCTGCAACTACAATCCCAGAGGCACATGGTTCGAATCCACCAGATGCTCTGCTGGGGAAGGAGGGACAATCTCCTCCTGTACCAGTCAGATATGATTGGATGGTACACTCACACAAAAATAATAAATTTTAAAAAATCAATTCTTTTGCGTTTTGGTACAAGACAGGAGTATTGGAAAATACCAATGACTGTCAAGAGAACAAATAAGTCTGTCCTGGAGAGGGTGAAACCAACCTGATCCTGGGAGGCAAGGATTTTGAAGCTCCATCTCACATACTTTGGACATGTTTCTAGGAGGGACCAGTCCTTGGAGAAGGACATCATGCTTGGAAGGGTGGAGGGTCAGTACAGGAGAGGAAGACCCCAGATGAGATGGACTGACACAGTAACTGGGGCTATGGGGACAGGTATTCAGAGATGGTGAGGTTGGCTCAGGATAAGACAGGGTTCAAAGCTATTGTGCATAGGATCATTATGAGTCCAGGCAACTCAATGGCACGTAACAACAACTACATGCCCAAGCTAGGGTGTAGAACATTATAGTCTGTGTAGAACAGTTTCCTAACAAAAATTTACAGAACCTACAGAGCCTCTACAAGAAAAAGTCTGCTTACCCAATCACAAAAAAGGCAAGATATATGGAAAGACCTTTCACAGAAGGAAGACATTCAGGTGGCCAAAAGACACAAGAAGAAATGTTCAAAATCATTGGCAATCAGAGATGCAAATGAAAATCTTAATGAGATACCATCTCACCCCAGAAGCAGTGGCAAAGTTTAACAGGACAACAAGCAATACGTGTTGGAGAGGACGTGAAGAGATGAGAACTCTCATACACTTTGTGGGATTGTAAATGGTACAACCACTCTGGAAGGCAATTTGGCATGTCCTCAAAAAGCTGAGCATAGAGATTTCATATGAGCCAGATATTACACTTCTAGGAATATGCTGTTGTTGTTGTTGTTAGGTGCCACTGAGTCTTAGACAACTCTTAGCAACCCTATGAAAAACCTGAGCACTGTTCATAGAGTTTCTGGAGGCAAGTAATTTTGGAAGTGGATGCTACTCCTGCTTCCAAGCTTGTTTTAATCGGAAAGCTCTACCAAACACTGTCCACCATGGGTAACTATTATCACATTTGGCACATCAGTGTTACAGTGTTTAGCATCACAGCAACCAAAATTACCTCTGTACAGCAATGCACAGACCAGTGTTATAGTGCTTAGAAGAATGTTTGACACACACACACACAAAACCAACTTAAACCAGGCCTGAGGGCCACAGATTAAAATCACCCACCTTGGGCTTGGTAGCATAACTTTCTGTCCAGTAGGCCAACATAGCTTGTTGTTGTTGTTTTTGTTGTTGTTGTTAGGTGCCATTGAGTTGTAGATGACTCATAGCAACCCTTTGAACGGAAGACCTGAGTACTGTTCATAGAGTTTCCGGAGGCAAGCCATTTTGGAAGTGGATGCCTCAAGGAAAACAGAACTGAGATACAAAGGGAGATTTGAACCGATGTTCATAGCAGAATTATTCACAATAGCAAGAACATGGAAACACCCCATACGTCAATTAACAAACAACTACATTGAGAAACTGAGGTACATTCTCACAAGGGAATACAATGCAGCATTCACTTGTCATGGTTTTAAAAATACTATATAACATGGGAGAGAGACACTAGACAGCATTATGCTGAGTGAACTAAGGCACGTAAGAGCAATCGCTGTGTGAGATAATTATTGTAAAAACAAAGGATAACTTAGTAAGATGTGTACAGATATACAAAGAGGAAAAGGGAGGGGCGCGGGCTGAGGGTGGGGAGAGGAGAAATCATAGGATCACAGAGCTTTGTGCGTAGAGTGAAGGAGCAGAAAAAGAGTACATAAATGACACACACTTAAAAAATGGAAGCACTCATCATTGTCATTAAACTACTCACTCTTTTTATCAGTAGGTAGATTCACAGATGACACGAGAAGGGTAAAGATGCAATGGGGAAGAAGCTAAAGCAGGTCTTACAAAGTTAGAACAGAAGGTCCGTTTGAGGTACCACTGCAGTAGCATCAGGAGCTGTGAATCCTAGAGAGAGGAAGGAAGGGCAACCACAGAGGCCGAGAATAGTGGATCAACACCCAGCTCCAGGTGAGAAGCAGAAGACCAGTGAAGATGACAGTGGAAATAGGCTGCAGTTCACCTCAAAAAAGGAGGAAAAAAAAAATCAGACAAGTCCAGGGGTATATCTGTTAGTTGAAGCATCTTAGTAGATCTCCCATTGATTTATAGGGCCTTGTTTCTTGCCAATGTCCTCAGTGCAGCTTGAAATTCTTTCACTTGTTTGTGAATATGTTACTTCCTGAAATATTTCAGTGTCAGGCAATTTTTTTTGGTTTAGTAATTCTATGTACATCTTCTTGTGATGCTTCCTCAAGAATTTGCCCATAGTATCTCTCAGTATTGAACAACTTGAGGCTTGAATTTGCTGTTTGGCTTTTTCACCTTGAGAAATGCTGAACGAGTTCTTTTTTGGGTTTCCACTTGCAGATCTCTGCACATTCCATTAAAATGCTTGGCTTTGTCTTCTTGAACTGCCCTTTGAAAGCTTCTGTTCACCTCTTTTACTTCAGCATCTCTTCCCTTTGTTTTGGCTTCTTGATGCTTTAGTACAACTTTCCAGGTCTCTTCTGACATCCATTATGGGGGCTTTCCCCCCCTTTCTCCTCTATATTTGTAAAAAACTTTTGCTCTTTTTATGTATGATATCCTTCATGTCATCTGACAGCTCCC
>NW_006400014.1:926777-944415 GCF_000299155.1 Elephantulus edwardii
AGATTCTTCCTTTTTGGCTTTAGCTGTTGGTGCATATATTTGAATAATAGTCACATTAACAGGTCTTCCTTGTAAACGTATGGTGAACAAATTATTTGAGAAGCTGGACTCTATGAAGAAGAATGTGGCATCAGGAATGGAGGAAGACTCATCAATAACCTACATTATGCAAATGACACAATATTGCTTGATGAAAGCGAGGAGGATTTGAAGCACTTGCTGCAGAAAATCAAAGAATACAACCTTCAATTTGGAGTACATCTCAACATCAGTAAGACATCTTTTTACACTGGACCAATACACCACATAGATGGAGAAAAGATTGAAACTGTCTATAACTTCATTTTACTTAGATCCACAATTAACACCATTGGCACATGCAGTTAGGAGATCAGAAGACTTATTGCACTGAGAAAGTCTGAAGTCAGGGACCTTTCCAATTATTGAGGAGCAATGATATCAGTTTAAGGACTAGGGTGTGCCTGATTTAGGTTATGGTCATTTCCATCATTTGCTATTCACTTCTCTAATCTGAGAGCTGGGCCATTAATAAGGATAATAGGGCAGGAAAGAACTGATACCTTTGAACTGCGGAGTTGGAGAAGAGTACTGAACATCCTGTGGACTACCAAAAGAACAGGAATGCCTTAGATAAAGGGCAGCCAAATGTCCCTTAGAGGCAAAAATTATATAGCTTCATCTCATAAACTTTGGGCATGTTGTTGTTGTTGTTGTGTACCATAGAGTTGGAACTGACCCATAGCTGACCCTCTGGTGAGTTTTCAGCAGCAGTTAATATTCCTGGAGGAAACTGCCCATCTTTCTCCCACAGGGCAGCTATTGGTATTTGAACCATGTACCCTCAGGATTGTAGTGCAGCTTCTTGCCACTAGGTCAGAGTTCCCTATGTCATCAGGGCATGATGCTAGGAGAGGCTATTTCCTGGAGAGGCACATTATGTTTGTAAAGGTGGAGGGTGGTAGAAAGAGAGGAAGACCTTCAACCAGATAGATTGACACAGTGACTGTAGCAATGAGCTCAAGTGCATCAGAGATTGTGAGGATGGCACAGGATAGTACAGGTTTCAGGTTCTTTGTTCATAGGGTTGCTACGGGTCAACGGCACCTAACAACAATGGCAAAGGGTAGGCTTAATTAATAAGATGGTGTTTAGATATAATAAGCATAGCTTATTTTAATTTGACTAAGTTGTAGAGATACTGTAGAACATGTGTCCATTTTAAAAAATATCCAACAAAACAAAAATATACACACATACAAAAAGAAGTTGCTTTAGAGATTCAGTCTACAACAAATCAAGTATGTATCATCAATGTAATGTGGCTTCTAGAAAAGATAACGTGACTCTTGTTATGTGTCAAGTCGTCTGGGACTCATAGTGACCCTATGTATAATAGCTCGTAACCCTGCTCTATCCTAAGTCAATCTTGCTGTCTCTGACAGACCTGCCCTCAGTACCCCAGTTATTATATCAATCCATCACATCCAGGGTCTTCCTCTCCTGCTCTTTCTCTCGACCCTTCCAAGCATTATGATGTCCTTCTCCAAAAACTGGTCCCTCTTGGCTACATGGCCAAAGTATGTGAGACAGGGTATCAAAATCCTTGCCTCCAAGGAGAAGCTTGGTTTTACCCTCTCCAGGACAGACCTGTTAGTTATGGTATGTCCAGTACTCTTCTCCAGCACCAAAACTCAAGATATTTTTCTTCTGTCATCGTTGATCATTGTCCAGCTTTCTGATGGACTGTATGTAATTGTGAAGACCATGACCTGGATTTGGTGCGTCTTAGTCTCTAAACTGACACTGATGCTTGTTAGCACTTTGGAGAGGTCCCCGATAGCAGATTTTCCCAGTGCTATTCGTCTTTGAATTTCCTGACTGCTGATGTCAAGATTATTGATTGTGGTACTGAGCAAGCTGAAATAGTTAACAATCTCAGTCTCTTCTCCATCCATTACAATACTTCCAATTGGCCCAGTAGTGAGAATCTTCATTTTCTTGATGTTTAGCTTCAATCCATATTGAAACTACAGTCTTTGACCTTCTGTAGCAAATGCTCCAGGCCCTCCTCAGTTCCAGCATGGAAGGTTGTCTCATTTGCATACTGCAGGTGGTTGATGAGTCTTCCCCCAATAATTTTGTAGCCTGAAGGAGTCAGTAGTCACCTCATACCACCCTGGCATGGATGTTGCTTTCACTGTTTGAGGCAAACGTCATTACTTTTGAGTTGGAACTGACTCATAGCTGACCTATCAGTGAGATTGCAAGGACCAATAGAGTAGATTCAAACCAGAGAGTGATAGCCTCTAGGTTAGCTGTGCACCTCTCTACAGACTACAATGGCCACAACACTGAGAACATCAGCCTTGTCACATGCAGCACGATTCAAACAAATAGAAACATTTCACTTTAGAAATGTTCTTAGGTGCCATCAAGTTGATTCCAACTCATAGAGACACCTTTTTATTATCCCTAAAACAACTATTTAATTTGTATGTTGTTATTGTTAAGTCATAGAGTAAACTGCCATTCATAGTGACCTGGTGAATAACAGGTTGGAACCTTCCTTATCCTATTCTCTTGATCACCAATATGTTAAAGGCCATCCAGCTCATTGAGACTTTATGTCCAGTATACAGAAACCCTGACGTTACACCATTCTCACAATTTCTGCTGGGCTTAAGCCCATTGTTGCAATCACTGAGCCAGTATGCCTTAAGAATTTTCCACTTTTTCACTGACCCATATTTTTTCCAAGCATGGTGTCCTTCTCCAGGAACCGACTCCTCCTGCCAACATGCCCAAAGTACGTGAGACGAAGCTTCCCTTGCACCTAGGGACTATTCTAGTTGTACTTCTTCCAAGCCAGATTTGTTTCTTCTGGGAGTTCATGATATATTGAATACTGTCTGACAACATCGTCATTCAAAGACACTGCTTCTTCTTCGGGCTTCCTTAATTGTCCAACTTTTACACGCATAGGAAGCAATTGAAAACATTACAGCTTGAATTAGGTGTGCCTTTGTCTTTAACATGACATACCTGCACTTTAACACTTTGAAGAGGTCCTTGGCAACAATCTTGCACACTTTTGAAGGAGAGACCACAATTGTTTTTAATTTCAGTAAGTACTGCCATCTGGTAGAATTGCTTTGTGTTCTACAACTGTAAGACACCCACCAATAATCAACAATAATAAAAGCAGTTACTTTGTATTGTGTTCTCTCACTGCCAGATATTATGCTAAGTGAGCATTCATTATTCCAGTTAATTGCCGGTCATACTAATATTAATAAAGTGATAGTTAAAAAGAAACAGATTTAAAGCCAACATACAAAAGACTATTCCAACAATTAGAGTCACTTGAGGCTGCAGAGAGAAATGTGTGTCTTGTCACTGGAGATGATAAATTATATGATGGAAAACCCTAAATGAGGGGATTTTGTTAAGAGAATTCAAGTATCAGATAAATAGTTGAGTCAGATCATACTTCAAGTCTCTTCTATAACTTTCTAAAATAAAAAAGGAAGTGAATCATATTAAAAAATATAAGCAAGGATGAGCTGGTGCTTTTGATTGAATAGACAGAGAAACATAGAAAAGCAATTAGAAGCAAGAATCAAAAGTTGTTTGAAAGAAAATAAGATGTCATCAATAGACATCAAGATATCCTTAAAAATGAGACCAATTCTCATCTCAGAGGAATAATTTCTTTCTGATCCTTATAATGCCAAGGGGGGTAGATAAACGAGCTCTCAGACCACTTGCATCCTCCTGGTTTTGTGGAAAATCTCATGTGTGGAGCTAGCTTTGATGAATCCTTTCAGGACCTGTTCTGTCTTTGGTTTTTTATTTTGTTCCCCAAGTATCATTGAATCAATTGCAGCTCATGGGAGACCCCATATGTGTCAAAGTAGTTCTGTGCTCATTTTCAGTTGTAGATGACCCGTCTTTGCTTCCTTGGCACCTTTTGGGGAAACTCAAGCCTCCAACCTCTCAGTTGCTAGTCAAGCACATTGACAATCTGCATCCCCTAGGAAACGAGGACTAGGTAACTCCTGATTCTAGTATTTGACTGATGGGAAGCCCCCAACCCTCCACTGCTTCTAACCAATTCAAATTGCTATATCTTTTCACTATCACAATTACTAAAAAATGCACGTATGGTGTGTGATCTCACTTAACTTGCTGGGAGACAGTTTCCGAACTCTACAAGAACTTAGACGATCTGAAAGAACCAGCCCGCAGTGAGGAAAGCTTTGCAAGTCTGGGTAAATTGGAACTCTTAGTAGAAGGACCACTTGACATTCTTAATACAAGACTGGTGCTGGTCATATTTTAGAAAACAACCCCCAATGTACATCTTTGTGGTTCTTCCTGCTTTTTATGTTGTTATTGAGCCCCAAGGAGCAATTGGACATATTCTCTAAGATATATTTCCCACAAAAAAGAGGGGGAGGGAATGAGAGGGGAAGAGGAGGCAAGGAATAAAGGAATAAATATGGAGAAGGAGAAAGAGGAATGGAAGGCATATTCATAGAGAGGTGCAAAAATGTATGGGGTTGTGCCCCTTTAAAGGGCTTGTAACTCTCTATAAGGGTTAAGTGAAATGATTTCACCTGGAAAAATGGGAATGTGAGTACCAGTCATGCACGAAGTACAGAAGTGGAGGGAACAAATAAACAGCATGACCAAGCATTGCTTCTTGATCTTTTCTCAGAGACAGTGTGATAAAGGAGAGTTAGGTACCTAGCAAAAGTCACTTAGACCACACTTTGCCCAAACTGCTATTCCAGCCCATCAGCTCCCATCTCCTCACAAGGGAAGTGCCCTGTCCCACAGTCTGGTCCCAGAAGTGCAGAATCCCATCTATGAATGATGCTTCTGGAGGACACTCTCCCTCTTATGCAGCCCGAGAAAGGCCTCGTGGAAATCCAATGCACGCAAGACTGCTGCTCCGAAAGCAACGTTTTCCAGGCTCCTCACATGAAGCAGGTATTTTCCTCCACTTGAACAACAACAATTTGTTTTACTTTGATAGGTCCTCCTAAATAATGGTTTCATCATTAAACATCTGGCTTCTTCCTAGCAGATTAGGCCTCCAATGAGGAAAGTGTGTTTATAATTCTAATTTGAAACACAGCACATTAATATGCTGATTCTCATAATGTTTGCCTTAACCTGTTTGGAGAAATTATGACTACAAATATCTTGTACACAACACCTCTAACTACCAGCTTGTACAAACAACATAAGAGCCGGAGCCGCCTCATCCAGACGATTGGAACCACTTCAGAGGCAATCATGATTAGTGCTTTGGCTGGAAGCCATATTTTACACATAAACTCAGCATCTGTCTTCGAGATGCTGTCCCAGGCTAACAGACCCACCGCCACGGTTACTAATAAGCACATTCAGGAGAGCCAGATGGTCTGCCGGGAAGGGCCCTGCCTTTTCCTGAGCTAGGCACACTGGAGGGAAGGAGCCTAACCGAGCCGGCTCCAAGTCCTATTTCCTCAGGCTCCAGGCTCCTGCAATGCTGTGTGCTAACAGGCGCCACTAAAAAAGGATGCAAATGAGGGTGCTATTCATTATTTACGGCTGGCACCTTGCCATCCCCTCCTCCTCTGGGCAATGCCTGCCTGTAGAAATGGGGAACACATCTGACGCCAACAGGGCATCCTTGAGGAGGCAAACCATGGAGGAGAAGCTGTTCCTCCAAGTCTGCAAGGATCCTGCAGCCTCAGCACTCTTGGTCTGAAGAAAAGCTGAGCTTTTCACTTCCTAACAAAGCGCACCAGCTTCTTCTACTTCCAAGTTGACACCAACAGCGTTTACGTACAAACTAACTGACAAATGTAGACTTATTTCTATGTTCCCATTTGTCATCAAGGTTCTTTGCCTGTGCCCACCCTTGTTGAGTTATAATAGTTCAGGAAGGAAAGAAAATAAAGGTGATGAGAGAATTTGCATAATCTGTAAGAGGAGGAGGTGTCTAAATGGCAAAAGTGGCTACTTGACTCGATGGCATCTAAAAATAATAAGAAACAACTACTGGAATCCATACCCTTGGCCAGCAGTTAAGAAATCAAAAGATGGACTGCACTGGGTAAATCTGCCATCAAGGACCTTTCTAAGGTGTTAAGGAACACCGACAAGACTGAAGTGTAGCTGATTCAAACCCTAGTCTTTTCAATTACTTGTCATGCATCTAAAAGTTACACAATGATTAAAGATGACAGAAGACTAATCAATGCCTCTGAGCTGTGGTGTTGGAGAAGAGTCCTCAATATCCTCTGGTCTGCCAAGAGAACAAACAGGTCTGTCTTGGAGAAAGTGTAGGCAAGTTACTCTTTGGAGCAAAGATGGTGAAGCTTTGTCTCACATATTTTGAAATGTTGGGAGGCACTGCTCCTTAGAAAAGGACATCGTGCTTGGAAATGTGAAGGGTTAACAAAAGAAAGGAAGATCCTAAACAAGATGAATTTACAGAAAGATCATAACAATGGGCTCAAATACATCACAGATGATGAGAATGACAAGGTTCAGGTCCATTGTTCATAGTGTCACTATGAAACATAATCGACTTGATGGCAATTAACACTAGTGGAAAAGTTGTTAGTTTGAACTCATTCAGCAGTGCTTTGCAAGAAAGCCCTGGTTATTTGCTTCTTTAAAGATTATAGCAAAGAAAACGTGTGGTGTTCAATTCTACTCTGTGACAGAAGGCATCACTATGAGTCAAAATAGACTGATGGCCACAGGTTTATAGAAGAAGACAAACAAGTTCTAAGTGAAACTAGCCAGAAGCTGTCACTTCCTTTAGGTCAGGTCCTATAGACTGTATACTGCAGTTTCTAATTATTTTACACGTTTACTTCATCTTTCCCTACCTAACCTGATGCTACATAAGGAGAGCACAAGTCATTTATCATGTGTCCTACAAATTTCTCTACAGTGTATAACAAAGTCCACAAGATCATCACCAAATGTGCAAATGTATTTAACTTTTAAATTTTTATATTTAAGCAAAATATACCTAACTTATCCTTTTAATTTAATAACATTTATTGCAGCATTAAAAGCAAAAATTAAGTATTCTTGTTGCTAGGGTGACCCAGAACAGCTTTGTCATCTACAGCATCTACATAATACACTATTATTGTTAAATAGGCCACCAGAGCTCCTTCAACAGGCAAAACAATCCAAAGCAACCTTGTAAGACAGAACCGCCCCATAGTTTGTCCAAGGCTGTAAAGTTAATGGAAGCTGACTGCTATATTCTTCTTCCACAGTAGCTGGTGGGTGGGTTCACACTGCTAAATTTTTGGTTAGTAGTTAAGTGCTTTCACCACTGCACTATCAAGGCTTCTTGTAGTAGTAATAACAGCAACAACAACAACAAACAAGTCCACTGTTCCATTGTTTTCAGATCAATGCCAACACACATAGCCCCCCATTAGATTTCCAAGGCTATACATCTATATGAGAGGAGACTGCCATCTGTCTCCCATAGTCATATAGCCGACTGACATGCAACACATTATACCTTCAGGGCTCCATAGTAATAGTAGCAGCAGCAGCAATTGTAGTTGTCACGTTGTTACGTCCCATTGAGTCAACTACTACTTACAGTGGCCCTATGAACAATGGATCTGAAACACACCCTCTCCTGTGCCATTTTCACTATCTTCTCACCATCTCCAACACACTTGAGCCCATTGCTGCAGTCACTGTGTCAATTCATCTTGTCAAGGATCTTCTTGACCCTCCACTTTCCAACCGTGATATCCTTGTACAAAGACTAATCCCTCCTAACAACTTGCCCAAAGTGTGTGAGAGAAGTTTCATCATCTTTGTTTCCCAGGAGCTCTCTGGTTTCACTTCTCCAAGACAGACCTATTTGTTCTCTTGGTAGGTCATGGAATATTCAGAACTCTTTTCCAACACCACAATTCAAAGGCATCGATTCTTCTGTCATCCTCAGTCATTGTTCAACTTTCAGGTGGAATCAGGTACACCTTAATCTTCAAACTGACTTCATCGCTCTTTAGTACTCTGGACAGCAGATTTTCTCAATGCAGTATGTCTTTTGATTTCTTGATTGCTGTTGAGGATTTTTACAAAAATTGTTGCAGTCTGAAATCAATGGAATGTGCAATCAAGATTCATTAATAATAATAACTGGAGACTGGAGCACAAAAATTGAGAACAAGTAAAAAGGACTGGTAGTAGTAAATTATGGACTCAGAGACAAAGACAGGAGGTCAAACTACTGAATTTTGTACAATGATTTACTGATTAGAAAATGCCTTTTTAAAAAAAACACAAATGGTACCTATACATGTAGACCTCACCACACAGGGACACCACCTGATGTACTTACTACCCAGGAATCTAAGATTGCTACATTTATGGAAAGAATCAGTGGAGAAGTTCAATAAATGCAGTCAAAACCAGGCAAGGTGCTGACTGTGGAAAAGACCATCAACTACTCATGTACCAATTAAAACTGAAGCTAAAAAAGAAAAAAAATGGAAACAAATCCTCAAAAACCAAAATATTACCATGAGTCTATTTCCCCTAAATTTAAAAAGTCTCTCAAAACCAGGTTCAAGGCATTGATCTCTAATGATTAAAGACCAGAGGATCTGTGAAAAGAAATTAACGATATTATCCATGAAGAAAGTAAAAGGTTATTACAAAGACAGAGAAGAAAGAAAAGGCCAATATTTGTCAGATTTCACTAGAATCTCAAGAAGCCTAAACAAATGGAAGAATTGAAGAAGTAAAAGCTGAACAAAAGATTCCAAGGAGCAACTCTAGAAGACAAAGCAAAGTGTTATAACAGAATGTGCAGAGCTGGCATCAGAAAATCAAAAGGGAAGAACTTGCTCAAGTAATCATCATAGGCACATCCATATGTCCTGTTTCCTGAAAATGGAATTTTTTTCTTCTGGTTTACTGATTTTAAAATCTCAACTCTAACTAGAGTTTTTAAAGCAGGAGTGGAAAATAAATGTGTGGATTCCTAAATTCACACCCTAAATTTGGTAGAGATAGAGCTAGACTCAAGATCAACTGAATCAAAACACCCAGCATCTCTTTCTCTGCATGTTCCACCCCTTCTCCCCAGCTCCCACCCCTTGCTGCCCATGTTTGCTTCACTTTCTCTAAACAACTGACATCATCTTTAGACATACGGCTCACAGTGGTATAGACTTACATCCCTTGGACCACATGAACAAAAGTGTAAGGAGGAAAAGAGCTCTTCTCTATCCTTTCCAGTAAGAAAAGTGAAGGATCCTGACTAACCTATTAAATCATGTGTACATGTCTGGACCAGTCATGTGACCGGAGAGGTAGGAGGCATTGATTGATCCAGACTCAGACATGTGTCCATCCTTGTTTCTCAAGAAAGAATCATAGCACAGCCACCAATATCAGTTGAAATAAAAATGAAGCTATTTCCCAAAGACACTGTTACTGGAAGAAAGCAGTAAAAGGTGGGATTTACTAAATAGACATTTATGTTACTTTAAGGGGGAGTGGGGAAAAGGATATAGAAGGCCATATGTTTTATCATTTCAGAAATAATCATACTTAATTCCATATACTTGGAAAAGTGAACTTTATCAAGTAAAAGGGTGTGGGTTTTTCCTTTCCCAACTTTTCAGAAGTTTTGAAAAAGTTCACTATCCTACCTTGTAACATTCCCCTTTGTACAGCCCAGCGTCTCAGATCTGCTCTGCATACAGATTGAAAAGGTATGGAGACAGAATACATGCCTGATGGACCCGCTTCTTGATTTTGAACCATGTAGTGTCTCCTTGCTCTGTTCTGACAACTGCCTCTTGGACCAAGTATAGGCTTCACATTAGCACAATCAAATGTTCTGGGATTCCCATTCTTCTCAGAGTCAACCACAGCTTGTTGTGATCCACACAGTGAAAAGCCTTTCCATAATCAATGAAACACAGATAGACATTCCTCTGGTACTCTTTGCTTTCTCCCAAGACCCATCTAACATTAGCTATAATATCCCTAGCACTGTGACCTCTTCTAAACCCAGCCTGAACATCTGGCAGTTCTCTGTTCTGTTCCAAACATTTTTGGATAATTTTTAGCAGAATCTTGCTTGTATGTGATATTAATGATACTAATTGTTATTTACCGCACTGTGGGGTCACCTTTCTTTGGAATGGGAACAAATATCGATCTTTTCCAGTCAGTGGACCACCTGGCTGTCCTCCAGATTTCTTGGCACAACTTAGTGAGCACATCCAGGACAGTGTCTGTCTGCTGAAATATGTCAATTGGTATGCCATCAACTCCTGGAGCCTTGTTTTTTGCCAATTCCTTCAGAACAACTTGAACTTCCTCCTTCATCACCATAGGCTCTTGCTCATATGTCATTTTATGAAATTCTTCTGTGTCAGCTAATTCCTTCTTATACAGTGACTGTGTATTCCTTCAATCTTCTCTTGATACTTCCTGTACAAAGAGGAATGTGGCATCAGGATTGGTGGAAGATTCATCAACAATCTGCGTTATGCAGATGACACAACCCTGCTCGCTAAAACTGAGGAGGACCTGAAGCACTTGCTGCAGAAGGCCAAGGACTGCAGCCTCCTATATGGATTGAAGCTCAACATCAAGAAAACAAAGATTCTCATCACTGGGCCAATTGGCAGCATCAGTATGGATGGTGAAGAGATTGAGATAGTTAACAGTTTTAGTTTGCTTGGCTCCACAATAAAAACTCTTGGTAACAGCAGCCAGGAAATCAAGTGATGAATTGCATTGGGAAAGATGGCTGTGAGGGACCTCTCAAGAGTAATGAAGAACGACGACGTCAGGCTGGAGACTAAGGTGCGCTTGATCCAGGCTATAGTCTTCGCAATTACATGCTATGCATCAGAGAGTTGGACAGTGGATAGGGTTGATAGAGAATTGATGCCTTTGGGCTGTGGTGCTGGAGAAGAGTGTTGAATATACCATGGACTGCTAGGAAAACAAATAGGTTTGTCCCGGAGAAGGTGAAGGTGGAATGCTCCTTAGAGTCAAGGATTCTGAAACTTCATCTGACATACTTTGGGCATGTTGCAAGGAGGGACTGGTCCTTGGAGAGGGACATTATATTTGGGAGAGTGGAGAGGCGGTGAAGGAGAGGAAGACCTTCGATGAGATGGATCGATTCTGTGACTGGAGCAGTGGGAATGAGTGTGTTTGAGATGGCTAGGCTGGCACAGGCTAGAACAACATTTAGGGCTTTTGAAAATAGGGTCGCTATGAGTTGCAAACAACTCGATGGCACAGAACAGCAACAACAACAACCTAGTAACACTTCATTTCTGGTTTCATTGTGGTTATCATCTATTTTTATCTTAATTGAAATTAAATGTATAAAAAGCTTGAAAAGGTAATTATTCTTGTAAAAGAACAAAGATTCCATGGGGACAGCTGTATCTGACCTCTACTAACTCCACAAGGAGGAACTGCCCCCATCATCATCATCATCCACAGCACATTCCCATGAGATCAGACATGTTCTCCCATGATCTTACACTTCTTTTTACTTAGTACAACACTAATCTTACTACTGTTTTACTGAATCCAAAATCTGTTGCAATAACTCACAGACCACAAGAATTCATACTCATGATTATGAGGTTTATTAGAGAAGTCAAAAGGAGATAGATAGATAGATAGATAGATAGATAGATAGATAGATAGATAGATAGATAGATTTAGATAAAAATTCAGGTTAGTAGCAGAATACAATCACTCAAAACCACTTCCTAAATATGTTTGAGGCACCTCAATCTTCAGCCTTGTGGCTTTAGGCCAGTGTTACAAAGCTGTTAGTCCTGCCAATTATGATTTCCCCCACACTCCCAGCTCTCCAGCAAGCTTGAGCAAAGGCTGTTAGCTCTAGTCCCAAGGTCAGCTTTATCTCATGTTGGGTCTCTGATTTTTTTGCCGTGGGTGTTCCTGTAGGTCCTGGTCTGAGTGGTGCAGGAATCTATGACTCTAAAGGATGCTCACTCTTCATGCTCTGGTTTTTCTTTGCTGGTGGTAAAATTCCCAAAATCTGCCTATGAGTCTGCTCACTTTAGTTCTGAGACTAGCCAATCTCCTTGTGGATAGGTTCACAGATCTTATTCGTTGCACTATCCATGTGGTAAAGTCAAAGTCTATGGCTAGGAAAGTCATCTTGAACAATATGCCTTTGACACCACAATCTTCAAGGACTAATTGTTATTGTTGTTATGTGTCGTTGAGTCACCTGTGACTCATAGCAACTTTATGTACAAAAGCTCTGAAGCCTTCCCTGTCCTGAGCCAGTCTCACTGATTCTGACACACCTATCCCCATTGCCCTAGTTACTGTATTAATCCATCTCATCCAGGGTCTTCCTCTCCTGCATTGTCCTTTCACTCTTCTGAGCATAATATTCTTCTCCAAGGCTCTGTTTCTCCTGGTCACATGTCCAAAGTATGTGAGGTGAAGCTTCAAAACCCTAGCCTCCAAGGAGAAACTTAGTTTCACCCTCTCCAAGACAGTATGTTCAAGACTCTTCACCAGCACCATAACTCAAAGGCATCAATTCTTCTTCTGTCATCCTTAGTCATTATCCAGCTCTCTGATGCATAGCAAGTAATTGTGAAGACCATGGCCTGGATCAGACACACCTTGGTCTCTAGACTAACATCGTTGCATGTCAGTACTCTGGAAAGATCCCTGACAGCAGATTTACCTAGTGCAGTTCATCCATTGATTTCCTGACTGCTGCTGCCGAAAGTGTTGATTGCGGAGCTGAGCAAGCTGTAACTTCTAACTATCTCAATCTCTTCTCTATCCATCATGGTGCTGTCAATTGGCCCATTGGTGAGGATCTTTGTCTTCTTGATGTTGAGCTTCAATCTATATTGAAGGCTGCAGTCCTTGATGTTCTGCAGCAAGCACTTCAGGTCCTCCTCAGTTTCAGCAAGCTAGGTTGTGTCATCTGCATAATGTAGGTTGTTGATGAGTCTTCCTCCAATCCTGATGCCACATTCCTCCTCATGAAGTCCAGCCTCCCAAATGATCTGTTCTGCATATAGACTGAAAAGATATAAAAACATAGTTCCCCCACAGCCTTCCTTCCACTCTAGTAAAGCAATCACATTTAAATTTTTAGCTGTTTATTTTGGAATTCTTTAAACTCTATGTCCCAAACAACAACTCTTTTTTTTATTTTATTATTTGTGTGTACCGTCAAATCAGATCTGACTGGTACAGGAGGAGATTGTCCCTCCTTCCCCTGCAGAGAATCTGGTGGATTCGAACTTTGCGCCTCTGGAATTGCAGTGCAGCTTCTTGCCACTAGGCCACCAGAGCTCCCCGCCCAAACAACAACTCTTAAGTTCATTGTTCTTGATTTTTTAGTTTTGCTGTTACTGATTCTGACTCATGGAAATCTCATGTAACACAATTGTCTCATAGAATGCTCTCCACTATGATCTTTCCACAAGCAGATCAACAGGACCTCCTCAATACTAATGTATAAAAAAAAATGAATATAAACCATCAAACTTTCAGTTAGAACCCAGTGCTAACCAGAGAGTCACCAGGGCATCCCTTTTCCCCCACCATTTTGAGCATTACTTTTGACATCTCCTGTTGAAAATAATAATTCAATTTTATATAAATAATGAAGATCAGATGAGTTGTGGGTGAAATTAAGGATATCATCCATGAAGAAAGCAAAAGATCATTACAAAGGCAGGGTAGAAAGAAAAGCCCAAAATAGATGCCAGAAAAGACTTTGAAAATTGCACTGGAATGCCAAGAAGTCAAAACATAGGAAAGAAATACTGAAATTAAAGAACTGTACACCCTAAACTTCCATCAGTGTTGACGAACTCTCAGGGGACAATCTTAAATCATCCAGGAAGCATTACAGAAGATGGCAGGAATGTATAGTCATTGTATCAAAATTATTTGCTACTGAAACATTTCCAGAAATAGTATATGATCAAGAACCAATGGTCATGGAAAAGGAAGTTCAAATTGCGATGAAGAAATTAGCAAAAAAGTAAGGCCTAAGACTTTATGGAATTTCAACTGAGGTGTTTCAGCCAACAAATACCACCTTGGAGGGACTCATTAGTCTATGCTAAGAAATTTGGAGACAGATAACTGGCCAAATGACTGGAATAACTTGAAATGTGTTCCTATTCCTAAAATCCAACAGAGTGTGGAAATGATGATGTGTCAAATGCGTTAATGGTTTCCCATGGCTTACAGTGTTTGGTGGAGCTCCACGATTAAAACAAGCTTGGAAGCAGAAGTGGCATCCACTTCCGTAATAGCTTGCCTCTGGAAACCCAATGAACCTGGAGAAAGGATGAAAATCACACACGTGTTGAGGACTTTCATTCATAGGGTCGCTATGAGTCGCCTACGACTCGACAGCACTAAACTACAACACTATTAATATCACATACAAGTAAAATCTTGCTGAAGATAATTTTTAAATGGCTGAAATTACCAGAAAAATCAAGGTGGATGCAGAATAGGCCATGACCTTAGGAATATCATTTATTGATATCAGATAGATCTTGGCTGAAAGTAGAGACTACCAAAATATGTTTATTCATCTTTCATTGACTATGCAAGAGCATTTTACTGTGTGAATCATAGCAAATTTTAACATTGAGAAGAATAGGAATCCTAGAACACTTAATTGTGTTCATTAGAAACCTATGTGTAGAAACTGTTGTCCAAACAAATAAGGGGACATTGCGTGGTTTAAAATAAGGAAAGATGTGTGTCAGGGTTGTCCTTTCTTCATATTTATTCAATCTGTATACTGAGCCAATAATTCAAGAAGCTAGTCTATATAATTAAGAATATGGAGTTGATACAAACTTGCTTGCTGAAAATGAAGGGGAAATGCTGAAGAAGATTATAGACTATAGCTTTCAAGATGGATTGTATCTCAACTTCAAGGTAACAAAAATTCTCACCATGGAACCAATTAACAACATCATGATAGAGAGAAGACTGAAGCTGTGAATTATTTCATTGTACTTGCATCCACAACAGAAACAGTTCTGTTTCCCATGGAAACAGCAGTCAAACCAAAAGACATATCACATTGGAGAAATCAGCTGTCAAGGACCTTTATAAAATTCTGAAGAGCAAGGATCCCAGTATATTCTCTTTAATTATTTTCTATGCATCTGAAAGTTAACAATGAATAAGAATGACAGAAGAAGAATTAAGATCTTTGAATTGTGGTGCTGGAGAGGATTACTAAATATTCCATGTTGTTGTCATTAAGTACCATCTAGTTGTAGACAACTCATAGCGACCCTATGAATTAAAAACCTGTACATGTGTATAACTTAAATATTCCATAGACTGTCAAGAAAGTAAGAATGTCTTAGAGGCATTTCAACCATGTAGAGGCAAGGGTGGTGAAACTTCATCTCGCATACTTTGGGCATGTTATTAGGAGGGACCAGACATTAGCAAAAGACAAGATGAGAAATGTGGATGGTCAGAGAAAGAGAAAGATCTTCAGCAAAATGGATTAACATGTTATTGCTGTTGACTGCTGTCGAGTCGAGCATAACTCATAGTGACAAAAGGCCTGAAGCCTTTCTATAACTATGGACATTTCCAGAGGCATTTTGTTTGGGAAGTAGATGCTACCCTTGCTTCCAAAATAATATAGTAGCTATAATAATGGGTTTGAGCATATTAGAGATAGGGAAGATGATACAGGATAGTGCAGGGTTTTATTTTTCTTTTAGCTTTTTTTTTTCCTATTTATCATTCATAGAGTTGCTATGAGTTGTAGTGGATTTGATGGCACCTAACAACACTGAAAATGGGCATTGTTTTGCTGTCTGCTCCTATTCCCCAACACACCATAGAGACCATAAACATGTCTATGCCATTTTCTTATGTCTTCATTATAATTTTGGTTTGTTCATTATTCAATAATTATAATGGTTGCATAAATGTTATCCGTTGCTGAGCCATACAGTGCCCAATCTCTACTTAATATATTTTTTTCAATTCAGAATAAATAGAATTCCTGTGATTAACAACTAAGAAATCAGACTGATGGAGACTTCAGAAATCCTATACTGGATTTCATTCTAAACCCATTGCCATCAAGTCCATTCCAACTCTACAGGACAGAGTAGAACTGCTCGATCAGGTTTCCAAGGCTATAAATCTTTATGGAAACCAACTTGTATATCTTTCTGCCACAGAGCAGGTAGTGGGTTCAAACTGCTGACCTACCAGTTAGCAGTAGAGTTCTTAACTACTTGTACCACCAGGGCTCTGTATTAATTGGGAAACCAAAAAAAAGTTAAGCCTTCAATAATGAACATGATCATTTTTGGAAATTGAGTCTTTGTTAATATAGTTAAGATATACTTAATCTCAAGATCATCTTGGATCCTAAATCCAAGAGTCAAAGTACATGTCTCTCTGTTTCCCGTTTTCTAGGATTTTCCCCAACAAAGAGCCTGAGTCCAAAGGATGCATTCTATTCCTGGCTCTTCTCTTCATGAGACAAGATCTCTCCTTTTCTACTGTCTTTTCTCTGTTTCTGTCTCTTATAAGACAAAGACAGTATAGGCTATACTTCAGGAGAAAGCCTCTTATATTCTATCAGGGCTGTAACCTGATTAAAGGTGTTGCATCTCACCCTAAAATCCTTAACACTGATTGGCTGGTCACATCAGATCAGATGATGGGCATTATTACATCACTGCTGCTAATGCTGCCGCATTAACATTATGCAAGTTAGGATTTACAACACAGGATATTTACATAATTACTGAATCATAGCCTGGCCAAGTTGACATATTTTGGGGTGACAATTCAACCATAGCATCCTCCAACCCTAGAGAGGAATGTGCATGAAACCCTAGCAGCCCAAGTTCCTGGGGCCCGCCTCCAAAGCTCTCTGCATGATCTACAGCCTTTCATCAAGACAGTGCTGCAAACCCAAAAGTATATGGTTTGGATCCACCAGCTGTTCCATGGGAGAAGGCTGGGCAATCTCCTCCAGGGCAATTAACTGCTTCTGAAAACCTGCTGGAGAGTCAGCGATGGGTTGGTCTGACTCAATGGCACACAACAAAAACAATCATGACAGTAACCCTTGGCTATATTGCATTATTCTCATTTTTGAGACCAAAAGGACATTCAGGTAAGTAAAAATCCTGGTCAATAAAACAACTATGAGATATCATTTCACCCTAGTCAGAATAGCAAAATTTAACAGAACAGCAAGCAACAAATGTTGGTGAGGTTGTGGAGAGACTGGAACCCTTATTCACTGTTGGTGGGAGTGTACAATGGCTCAACCCCTGTGGAAGGTGGTATGGCGCTTTCTCAAAAAGTTGCAAACAGAGATACCATTTGACCCAGTAATTCCAGTACTGGGAATATACAGCAAAGAGACCATAACTAACATCCAAGCAGATATATGCACACCCATGTTTATGGCAGCTTTGTTCACAATAGCAAGGAGTTGGAAACAACCCAGGAGCCCATCAACAAATTAATGGATAGAGAAGCTGTGGTATATTCGCACAATGGA
>NW_006400014.1:945121-946566 GCF_000299155.1 Elephantulus edwardii
GTTGCTCTTCAGTACTCTTGAGAGGTCACTCACAGCCATCTTTCCCAATGCAATTCATCTCTTGATTGATTTCCTGGCTGCTGTAACCAAGAGTGTTGACTGTGCAGCCAAGTAAACTAAAACTGTTAACTATCTCAATCTCTTCACTATCCATACTGATGCTGCCTATTGGCCTCATGGTAAGAATCTTTGTTTTCTTGATGTTGAGCTTCAATCCATATTGAAGGCTGCAGTCCCAGACCTTCTACAGCAAGCATTTTAGGTCCTCCTCAGTTTCAGCAAGCAGGGTGTGTCAACTGCATAACACAGATTGTTGATGAGTCTTCCACCAATCCTGATGCCACATTCCTCCTCATACAGCCCATTGTCTTGGATGATCTGTTCTGCATACAGATTGAAAATGTATGGAAACAAAATACATCCTTGATGGTCTCCTTTCTTAATTTTGAACCATGTAGTGTATCATAGAGTAGCTGGTATATTTGAACCACTTGCCTTTGAGTTGGCAGTGTAACTCCTTACTCACTAGGCCATCAGAGTTCATTAACCCCATAACCCAGAATAAAATAAACATATCAGCTGGATTCTTTAATTTTGAATGTCTATTCTACTAGACATTGCCCTGAACTCACTTCAATCCTGCCAGTCCCTCATATGAGCCGTTTGCAATTGCCTTCTTGTTTTGAGGAAAGATCTCATCAAACTAAACTCACTTGTCTCAAGGCCAATTCAAGCAACTCTCCATTCGGTTTCCTAGACCATTAATCTTTAGAAGAACAGACTTTTTAGGGGATCAAATATAGATGTGTTCCTGCTTGCTGCTAACTCAATTCTGCTTTCTAAATAACATGTTGGTTTTTGGTTTTTGTTGTTGTTATGTATCATCAAGCCGCCTGTGACCCATAACGACCCTATGTTCAGCAGCTCTGAATCCTGCCCTCTCCTGAGCCAGTCTCATTAATTTCAACACACCAACCCCCATTGCCCCAGTCACTGTATCAATCCAGCTCATCTGGGGTCTTTGTCTCCTGCGCTGTTTCTCCACCCTTTCAAGCATGATGTCCTTCTTCAAGGACTGGTCTCTGCTGGCCACATGTCAAAAGTATGTGAGATGGAGCTTGAAAAATCCTAGCCTTTAAGGAGAAACTTGGCTTCACCCTGTCCAAGACAGACCTATTTGTTTCCTTGGCAGTCCATGGTATGTTTAAGACTCTTCTCCAGCACCACAATTCAAAGGCATCAATTCTTTTTCTGTTATCCTTAGTCATTGTCCAGCTCTCTGATGCATAGCAAATAATTGCAAAGACCATGGCCTGGATTAGGTGCACCTTAGTCTCTAGACTGACATCATTGGTTTTCAGAACTCTGCTGTACTGAATGTGCTCACCAAGTTGTGCCAAGTACTCTAGAAGACAACTATATGGGCAACTGCCTGGAAGAGAACC
>NW_006400014.1:946666-955819 GCF_000299155.1 Elephantulus edwardii
CACAATGGAATACTATGCTGCATTGAAAAACAAGGAACTCATGCAATATTATTCAAAATGGGTGAGCCTGGAGGACATTATGCTGAGTGAGGTATCTCGGTCACAAAAGGACAAATACTGCATGGTGCCACTGTTGTAGGACAGGACTGACCTCAGGGTTGGGGGGAGACTGAGAAAGACGAGTTCAGTAATGTATACTGCATTGAAACAGATGAGGGAGAGAACTGTTTAAAAGGGATATGTGATTAGGTATTTTTGTCATGACAGGAGTCCAGAGCAAAGGCTGCATAGTGGGGGAGGGTTTGTAAAACAATGAAAGAATTTTTCTTTTACTTTTTCAAGAGGGTTGTGTACCAGGGGGGAGGGTTGGAAGGGGAGAAAAGTGCAATAATGAATGAACAGAAATCCAAAGTCTCTGTAAATTTTCATTGAAATTAATAGTAAATTTAAAAAAAAAAAAAACAACAACAAAAAACACCTGGTCAAGATCACAAACATCTCTGAACCAGACAGCCTGGTCGCTGAGCATACAATTGTAATCATTCCTTAACTGGGCTTCACACCCTGTGGGCATTTCGCACCAACAAAAGCAGGAACAGAGAACACACCCAGAAATGAAGAGTGGAGAGGAGAAGAGAATTCCAGCATACTGAGAAGTAAATATTTTTCTTTTATCTAAATATTGGGTAGGAAAATGTGGAGGAACATTTACTTACTCATGGCAGTCAAGTTGGAACAAACTCATTGCTGACCCTCCAGATGGTTTTCCAAGGCTGTAAATCACTCAGGAGGCGATTGCCCATCTTTCTCCCTCAGCGCAGCTGGTGGATTTGAGCCACGTGCCTTTGGGATTGCAGTGCAACTTTACCAGTAGGCCAAAAAAACTCCCTAAGTGAACACCTGGGTTCTTGAAGTCTGTCCTCAGACTAGTATCATTAGCAACAGGCAGAGCTTGTTAGAAATGCAAATGCTCAACTCCACCCTAGACTCACTAAGGCCAGAAATCTGAGTTCTGTCATTTAATGAGGAGCCCTGGGAGGCATAGAGGATTAAGTAGTAGGCTGCCAACCAAAATTTCAACAGTTTAAATATATTAGTTGCTCCACAGTCTGCTCTCATTAAGATGTACAGCCCTGGAAATCCTAAATAGCAGTTCTGCTCTGTCCTATAGGTCCATTGAGTCAGAACAGAGAAGGCAGGAAGTAGAGTTTTAAATAAAAGAGCTCTGATGGCATTTGTAGTCTATAAGACACTGCTCTGCTAACCCACATGGGGCATCTCTGGTGGTTGGAATCAACCAGTAACTCCATAGGAGAATGATGGGCAATCTCCTCCCGTGCCTTTGAAAACCTACCAGAAGGTCAGCTGTGGGTCAGTCCTGACTTGATGGTACACAACAACAACAAAACCAACTGTTGTGCACTATCCAGTCAGAACTCACCCACAGCTGACCCTCCAGAGAGTTTTCAGAGGCAGTTAATTTCATGAGAGAAGACATCCATCTTTCTCCCAAGGAGCAACCACTGGATTTGAACCGCGGGCCGTTGTGATCACAACGCAATTTCTTACCAGTCGGCACCTGGACAGCACCTAACAATAACAAAGCCCATTGGAGGGTTAGTTATGAGTCCACTCAAACACAATTAATTTGAGGTTTTAAAGTAAACAATCAAATGTGATCACTTCAAAATGTGGCACTTTATTTCCCCTTGGGGGAAGTTAGGGGTGGGCCTTCCCAGCATCTTGTCCCCACACCACAGTCACCAGCAGTTCCCACAGATCAGGGTCTATTTGTGGGTCTCCTGCAAAATTCCATTTAGCTCGCACACTTTGTTTATGCTTGTTCATTCAAGACACAATGAAGCCCTGGAGTCTCTTGTGAACAAACATCCCATTTGCACATGTCAAGTATCTGATTCATTTAGACTTATCTCAATTGCTTAAATTCTGCAACAGAAGGAAGCCTCCCTGATACTCTTCTTGATCTCAGCAGCTGAGTTAATATCCCTGTGTAAAGGGGCCTGGTGTGTGGGTGAGCTAAGAAGGGTCTGGCAGCCACAAAAGGAAGCTTGTTGAATGCACGCATAAAATGAGAAGAGATAGGAGGGAGATACTCTGATCTTTATGACCCTGATTATTCCATCGGTGAGTTAAAGCATAAATCCATCCCCTGACCTAACAATATACTATTTTACTTCCTTTTACTCCATATTTTATCTTTTATGGCCAATAAAACATAAGAACCTTCCAAAGGTTATGCTCCCATCAATTTTTGCACTAAATGACAATGAATTAAGTGGAAGTTACAGCAGCAGCAACACAGACATCAGAGGGAAACTTTCTTGAAAGACAACCCTCCCACCACCAGAGTCGAAAGCTGCTAATCAAAGACGTCATGACCAAAATTAAAGCCCAATTTAGAAGCATAGTGCTTTCCATCTCTTTCAAGGCTTCGATTCTAGCTTTTTGTCTGCCCTGTTTGGGTTTTTTGTTTGTTTGTTTGTTTGTTTGTTTGTTTTTGGGGGGGTTGCCCTGTTTCTTAAAACCTGCTCTCAGTATCATTAAAAAAGAAGAAGAAAACAACTAAAAAATGTGTCACTTACCAAAAAGAAAGATGATGTTTTGCCCAATAAATGGGAGTCCACAATTTACAAATTTCTTTGTAACAAAACAGCCTCCAAGGTTTTCACAACACCAATTCTTTATCAAGACTCTGGTGACGTAGTCTGCGGTGTGCTGTTCTGCTAAGCAAATTGTCCCTTCTCTTCAGGGGTGGGATTCCGCCAGCAGCCCTCTAGAGGAAGAGGTGCAAACTCCTCCTGTTAAGATTGACAGCTTCAAGACCCTGACGGAGGATTCCTAAGAGTCAGAACTCCTTAGACGGCAACGAGTTTGAGATTCTGTTTGGTGAGTGTAATCACGAGCCATTCCAAAATTATCAGTACCTGATTAGCCATCTGATTACGAGGACTAGAAATGCTCCCAGTGTTTAATTTCTCAAGCTGGCCCATCATTCTATCACACTGTTTCTCCAGTTCCTCCCAACCCTGAACTTCCAGTTGGAGTTTCTTCAGGCTCAGAAATCCAGAAGGTCCGGAGGAGCTCATGTAACTGTTCTGGCCATAGCTATCCCAGGTGAGCCAGGTAAAAAGGCCAGCGATCTGGATGCAAATTTCTGCTTAATAGCATACTGGGGCATAGACCACGCCCCCAGAAAGATGAAGGGTGGGACTGGGCCATGCCTTTCTAGCAGGGCAGAAGGAATTCAAGCAGCTGCATCAGCTTAAAGACAGTGGCCTAGGGAAGCCAAAATTTTCAGCAAGTCCTACCACAGTGGGATTTTTTTTCTCCAAAATAAAAAATAATTATTTATGGTGTACCATAAAAAATGTATTTTCAATACTATAGAAGGGTTAGTCATTCAATCATTATTGGTTGACAGGTTCTTTTGTTGTTGCCTACAGTTGAGTGGACTATGACTCATAATGACCCAATGCACAATAGCTCTGATCCCTGTTAAGTGATTTAATAAGTACAAACCACTCAGAACTGGGTCTGGCACACAGCAACGTCTCTACAAGTATTGGCTATCAAGAATGATAATGAATAAGAATATTCATTATGGTTGTTGTTGACTGTTGCTGCGGCTGCTATGCAATTGGCTATTATGTGCTGTTACATAAAGACTACTGCCTGAGATCTCTCTAAAGTCCTGAAGAGGAATGATGTCAGTTTAAAGATCAAGGTGTATCAGATTCAAGCCACCTATGCTGCTATGTACAAAATAGGAGAAATCGAATGACAAGCAAAACAGATGTGGTTCTCCCATTCTCATGGAACTCATAGGCTATTGACAGAAATAAAACTCATTGTCATTGAGTCTGGAACTGACTCATAGCTGACCTTCCAGTGGGTTTTCAGAGGCTATAAATCACACAGGAGATTGTCCATCTTTTTCCCACAGAGCAGCTGTTAAATTCCAACCACCTATCTTGGGCATTGCAGCCTACCTCTTTACCCATTAGGCCACCAGAGTGGGAGAAAATAGGCACCTAATAATCACATAGGTAAATGTTATGTTATAAGCGGTTACAATTAAGCCATAACCCATTTGTGAAATAAAGCTATGAAAAATCCAGGCTAATCTATCGTTTTATGAACTTGAGACTATTTGGGTTAAATAAAGGTATGTTTAAAGATTCCCACAGTGTTACTATGAGAGTTCCAAAGGCAAAGCAATCAAAACCAATTCTAAATTGGCATTCCTATTTCTTTACTACTACACTCATCAGAAATATTTTTTCTCAATGTCTTCTAGATTAGTATTTGTGTCTTTTCAAATATTATTACTATTTCCAAGTACAGAAACTGGGTTATCTCCGTAAACAAGCCTCTGCTCAGATGTATTCATGAATCTTCCATGCATTTCCTCAGAGCTGTGTGAATAGCTGCCAAATTACAGCCACAGTTTACCACTAAACATAGATGTAAGCCACTTCCTGAGTTTTATGCCTGTTTCTAGATAATAAGAATCCATTTATCAGAAAACATTTTTACTGAATTGTATATGTAAAACATGTTAAATTGACAAATGTTGTTTTACCATAATTTTTAAAAAGTCCTTTCATTCTGCGCTGCATTCCCAAAGACACGTGGTTCGAATCCACCATCTGCTCTGTAGAGGCTGGGCGTCCTCCGCCTGTGCTAGTTATTGCCCCTGAAAACCTGCTGGAAGGTCAGGTAGGGTCGGTTCTGACTCGACAGCACACAAGAGCAGCAACAACTTGTATAGAGGCAGAAGCTGGACTTCATGAAGAAGAGTATGGCATCAGGATTGGAGGAAGGCTTACCAACAACCCATTTTATGTAAAAGACACAACCTTACCTCCTGAAAGTGAGAAGGCCCTGACCTGAAATGCTTGCTACAGAGGATTAAGGATTGTAGCCTTCAGGATTACAACTCAATATCCAGAAAACAAAAATCCTCACCACTTGACCAACAGGCAACATTATGATAGATGGTAAAAGGATTAAACTTGTCAACTATTTCATCTTGCTTGGATCCATAGTCAACACCCTTGGTACCAGCAGTCAGGAGATCAGGAGATGTATAGAACTGGGAAAGACTGTTGTCAGAGATCTCTCCAAAGTACTGAAGAGTAATGATGTCAGTTTAAAGGTTAAGGTGTACCTGATTCAAGCCACCTGATTCAAGTCTTTCCAATTACCTACTATGCATCTGAGAGTTGGACAGTGAATAAGGATAATAGGAGAAGAATTAACGCCTTTGAATTGTGGTGGGTAGAGAAGAGTACTGAATATCCCACAAGCTGCCGAAAGAACAGACATGTCTTGGATTCAAAGTGCAACCAGAAGGTTCCCTGGGGTCAAAGACGGTGAAGCTTCACCTCACATATCTTGGACATGTTGTTAGGAGAAGCTGTTCTTTGGAAAGGTCCATCATGCTTGGAAAGGTGGATGGACACCGAAGAAGATCTTCGATGAGGTGGATCAATACAATACCTGTATTATTGGACTCAAATGTGTTGAGGATGATAAAGATGGCATAGGACAGGACAGAGTTCAGATACATTGGCCATCGGGTCGCTATGAGTCATACTTGACTAGACAGCACTTAACAACAATAATGTGTTTTATATAAGCAAATACACAAAGCAAATAAGCATAATGGGTTTTCGGGTAGTTTCAGTAAGAACCAAAGCAATAAAAGGCTTGTGACCACAGAATGACAAGGCCCATTCTTAAACAGCATCTGTTTCTATTTCATTTGTTAAATTTAATGTATTCATTTTCTCAAAGAGACTTGGGAAAACTTAGGAAGACCTGGGACAAGCCAGGCAGCACAGTCACACCACAGGAAGCTGGAGCTGGAAGGAAACTCTCCAGCCTACCAGCCAGCTTCTGGGTGAGGCAGGAGGACCGGACTTGTGGGCCAGCACTTCAGTCCCAATTCTAGATCTTGAACTTTGGCCAAGTAGCTTAACCTTTTTCAGCCTCAGTTTTCTGTTCTGGGAAATAGATTCTATATCGTAAGAAGTGAGTGTCAGGGGAAAAAATGTATATGCAGTAATGACAGGGTGAGCCCTAGTTAGCAACAGGTATAAACCAAACCAAATCTGTTGTCGCTGCATAGATTCCAACTCAGAGTAGCCCTCTAGCCAAAAGCAGATCCACCCACAGGTTCCAAGGTTGTTATCTTTATGGGAGCACCTAGCTACATCTTTCTAATGTGGGATAGATGAGGGTATGAACCACAGTCTTAGGAGATAATCATGTAGCCACCGTGCCAGCAGGGCTCCTCCAGAAATAGGAATGACCTCTAAAAAAACTCTGTCTCTCAATAAGATCAGATCTAAAGTTACCACAATAAAACAAACAAGCAAATGGCCCAGAAGCCCAGATCCCACTGTGCCTGAACTCCCTTATGGTCATAGGAACAGTCCTTCCTTGGGATCTCCTGCCCCACAGTATACTTGGGGGAAAGCCTGTCCCAGAGCAACTGGCCCCTAATTTCTGGAAAGCTCACTCTGAGCTTTTAGAGGACTCGATGGACTAACCTACTGACCCACATCTCACGGGAGTGGTTTATGACCAGGATGGAAACCACAGCTAAACCAAAAGGTCAGCTTCAACTCTGCCCTCCATAGTTACCCATCAATCTCATCATCTTTATGCAACACCAGTCAATTTCTGTGTGCTAAGAACTAGATAACCTCATGAAGAGAGAGCAGCTGGGACAGTCATACAAGGCCATTCCATTAATACATTTTGAACTGTTGCTAGGTTTAGGAACATGCTTTGTGCTATGTTCCAGGCCCAGAGCAAGACCCTAAGAACTTGGTCTTTGTCATCAACACTGATCACGGCCTAATAGAGGAGGACCGTTCATAAATAAATATACTGTAGACAAATGATATCATGTTAAAATTGCACATAAACATAATAATATGTTTTTCCTTTTAGGAATTATGACTATAAAGTAAAATAAATGGTGGCCTAGTGGCAAGAAGCTGTGCTGCAATCCCAAAGGCATGTGGTTCGAGGCCACCAGCTGCTCAGCAGGATAAGAATGGGCAGTCTTCTCCCATGCGATTAACTGTCTCTGAAAACCTGCTGGAGGGTCAGCTATGGAGCCATTCTGACTCAACGGTAAACAACAACAAGGGGGAAAATATAATCTCTTACAAAATAAACCAACATTACTTCATTGGTGTCTAATTATTGCTGTTGTTGTTGTTGTATGCCAACAATCCAGAACCAACTCTTTTGTGAGTTTTCAGAGTTAGTAAATCACATGGGTGGTGATTACCCATCCTTCTCCATTGGAGCAGCTGGTGGATTTGAACCTTGTGCTTTTGGGATTGCAGTGCAGTTTCTTACCACTAGGTCACCAGAGCTCCACTTTGGTTTCAAATTAATACATATCAATTTTCCAAGAATTGTAAAAGGCTGATAAACAACAACCAAAAAAAAAAAAACCTTCTACCACCTCACCACCTGAAATAACTACAGTTAACATATAGCTCTGTGGCCTTTCAGACTGAGCTCTTGGGCTGCTAATAAAGGTGGGTGCTTCGTTTTCACCTGCTGCTCTGTGGGAGAAAGGTGGACAGTGTCGTCCCATAAAGGTGTCCAGCCCTGAGACTTCCAGATAAGACGGCAGAGTAGACAAACAGCACTTCAGGCCCTCTTCCTTAAAGAAGCCAGAAAACAAATATGATCCTGGAACCCAGAGTTTAAAGGAAAACAGAATGAGAAAACAAATGGAGCGTGGTACCTTAAACGGTGCGGTGCGTCCACTGCAGCTTTCTCCCTGTAATGGAACCAGGCTCTGCGTGCTATCCACACCAGTGCCTGGATGGCAGGAGAGAGACGATTTCCCCCTTGTCCTGTGCTCTTCCAGACACGGGACAGTGGCTTCCCTCACCTCCACCCCATACTGGCTGCCTGTGGTGGCTGCTGGCGTCCGTGAGCCAGACCAGCTTCTTGTGTCCAATGCCACATGCTCACGGCTCTCAACTCGGTCTCTCCAGGGATCCAGCAGCTAGGACTTCGCCGTGGGGCGTCATACCCTTCCTTGAGGGGATCATCCTTGAGAATTTCAGGTTGGCAGCGATTATCACTTCATACTAGCCACAGATGACCCTAGAGCAGTTTTCCAGAGACAGTTGAGAGGAGATTGTCCATCCTTCTCCCACAGAGCAAGAAGCTGGTGGATTTGAACTGCCTGTCTTTGGGATTGCAGCGCAGCTCCTTACGAGTAGGCCACCAGAACTCCCTAGCCGACTCCTGGAGGCTCCTCTGAGACCAGCAGAAACTCTGGCAAGTTAGGTGCCCCACTCCCGCACACATGACACTCTCATGTCAGACCTGTTTCTATCCATGAAGACACCACCACCACCATCACCATATCAAGAGACAACACAAAACCTTAAATCAGCCAAAAAGCAGTCCAAGATGGAGCAAAAAAGTGACCAAACTACAGAACAGGAAAATCTTTCCTAGGGAGAAACTTCCTGATAAAAAATCCAAAAGAGTATTATTTAGGTGTCTTCTACGGATTTAGAAAAATACAAAAAAGCATAGAAGATACTATTCAAGACTAAATAGATAAAAAGTTTAAAATTAAAAGCAATTCAAAAATAGCAAAGTGAAATTCAGAATATTGCAGAAACAGGTAACACATTGAAATCAATTGTTCATTGATGGCTAAAGAGACAAGGGTACTTTCACAAGGTGGTGTAGTCAGCATCACTAAAAAATGGTAAAGAATTTGTAAAATACTGCACAACATGGAAGAACCTACAACAAATTGTGCTGAGTGACAAATCACTTATCAAAGAAAACTATGGTAAAAAATAAAATAAAAATACAACTATGGTATAAATTAGCAAAGATAAAAACAACAAAGAAAAGGTTTATACACAGAATCCATCTGGGAGGGTTAAGGCAGATGAGAATCAAAAGGAAAGGGAGGAAAAAAATATCACATTCATGTACAAAAAATTATATAAAGCCTCGAAAATCTGATGGAGGGCAGTAAGGGTCACTATGGGTTGGAATCAACTTCACAATAGTGAGTTTGGATCTTTTTATACTCCTAAACAAGTTAGGAAATAATTTTATATATTG
>NW_006400014.1:957709-962450 GCF_000299155.1 Elephantulus edwardii
CTGGATGATACATTTAACATCCTCCCACAACTCATCTGGTCTTCGCTCAGTAGTGTTCAAGGCCTCAAACCTGTTCCTGGGATGATTCTGAAATTTTTCTTTTGCAAAAAACATATAACAAACATATTTTTTTTGCATATCAAATGCCCACCTGAGTTATCACATTACATGGCTGCATAATATTCCACTATATGTATTTTATGTTTCAAATCTACCTCCTGCTATTCCTTATTTACTTTTAACTTTTTACATTGTATTATTTAATTGTTTTTCACACTTGTCTCATTATTTCTTCAGCAAAACTTCTTAGAAGTGGGATTGTTGAACCAAAGGGTATGTACATTTTTAAGACTAGTCCACCTTTCCCCAGGGTAGGTGTATCAGAGACAATAAGCTTGGCTCAGGATAGAGCAAGGGTCAGGGCTGTTATACATAGGTTCGCTATGAGTTGCAGGTGACTAAATGGCTCATAACAACAACTTCCAGAAAGGCTGTACCGTGAAATACCACCACTTCCTTATCTTCACTCTCACAACATTCTCTTTCTTTGCATACAAGATTGTTATATTTTAATGGGCGCAGAAAAGGAAGACCTTCAATGAGATGGATCAATTCTCTGACTGGAGTGGTAGGAATGAGTCTGTTTGAGATGGCTAGGTTGGCACAGGATAGAACAACATTCAGGGCTCTTGTACACAGGGTTGCTATGAGTTGCAAGCGACTCAGGGGCACATAACAACAACAACAACTCCTCCTTGGTTATCAAGACTGCCTACAAAACAGTCTTGTTTAGTAATATTTGTGACACCTGCAGGGAGATACGGTCTTAGAAGCCCTATAAGGTAGTCCTGCTCTGTCTTACCAGGTGTTATGGGTCAGAATCAAATTGACACTATAACGAGGGCAATTGCTGAAATGAGGCACTTACTTTCTAGCTGCTTCATCGATTGAATTGAGGTTTCGGGAAGCACTGCTTCTCAATTAGTATCACGTACTTAAGAGTGGCATCCACTTCTGTAATAGCTTGCCTCTGGAAACCCTATGAACCTGGAGAGAGGATGGGAGAAGGTCACTATGCGACTCAGCGACACTTAACAACAACAACAACTTAGGGTTTTTATTTCAAATGTAAATTCTGACCCTGTAAGTCTAAGATGGAACTTGAGATATATTTCTAACCAACTCAAGTGAGGTTGATGCTGCTAATTCCATAAGTACACTTTTTTTAAAGTCAGTTGTATTTTTGTATTTTTTATTTTTATTTTATATTCATTTGCTTACAAAGAATAACCGCATTTTGACAGGCAAAGATTACAACTTTCTCATCTCTCATCATTTAAGTTCCCTTAAAGTCTAGTGCTGAGTTAATTCTATGACATGAAGACCTTCGACAGATTTCTGAGGCTTTAAATCCTCATGGGAGCAAACTACCTCATCCTTCTCCCTGAGAGTAGCTGGTGAATTCAAACTGACAACCTTTTCATTAGCAACCCAACACGTAATGTACCATTGCCACCAGGTTCCTTCTCAGCCATTAAATGATAGTTTTTTTTTCTCCAGGAGCTTCCCCCTTGCAGTAGTAAAATTATTTTACCACTAAATCACTGCATAGTCTCGAACAACTCACTAAGCTTCTTATGGCCTCAGTTGACTCATCTATGAAATTAAAAAATCGAAGCAGCTGGTCTTTAAATAAGCAAGTTCCTGTCTTTCACAGCAAAGGAAGTTTTCCCTTGTGCAAACATAATTTAATTTCTTTTCACTGCGAAAACTTTGTATATATTTTCCCCTTCACCCTACAGGGCTGCAGTCAAGAACACAGCAGGGAAATGGAATATGAGGCCAGCTGAGAACAAGTGCAGGCAGAGTGTTCCTTAGAGGAAAGGACAGTGGAACTTCATCTCACATACTTTGGGCATGTTGTCAAAAGAGGCTAGTCTTTGGGAAAAGACATCATGAGAGGGTCAGTGAAGAAGAGGAAGACCCTCAATGAAATAGATTGACGCAGTCACTACAACAGTGGACTTGAGCATAGCAAAGAATGTGAAGATGATACTGTGTTAGGTGAAGTTTTGACCTGTTGTACATAATGAGGTCAGTAAGAGTCAGAATCAGTTTGATGATACGTACCAATAACAACAGGGAGCTGGCATTCCACCAGCTGGTAAAAGCCACATCTCGAGGAAAAATTATCCATGAAAGGGGACACTCTACTCCAACTGATGCTTTACCTTGCTGTGGCTGGTTATAATGATGTACAACATGTCCTCTTCCCAGAAGGATCAGAGTTAAGGAGAACCTAAAGCTAATTCACCCATTAAAGGAACAAAGACTGGAATAAGGGAGGAGAACGACAGAAATATTGCATCTGTAAATACCTTGCCAAAGACGTTTCAGAAGACAGCTCAGAGAACTGGGAGTTTCAGTGTCCTCGATAATATTTCACTTGTAATGCCTACTCCCTTCTGTCCTGTTTTCCCCTTGCTTTCCTGCAGCACAAATGGGTGGGCAGAACCGAGTGTGCTCCTGAATGCCTGGGCTGACAGCGGTAATGTCCTGCAGTAATGTCCATTCTATGCACATGTTTTCTTGTACTGAAATAGTATGAAAATGCTACAACTTCAATTCAGTAAGAATATGTATTATTTGCTATTTAAAAAAAGACTACAGTTAATGCTCTCTATTTTAACTAAGGTATCTGATAAGATTAGACAGAGCACTAGTGGCACAAAGTTAGTCTGCTAATTGAAAGGTTAGCATTTTTAATCCACCCAGAAGCTCTGTTGGAGAAGGACCTGGCAGTGGGGCAGTTTTACCCTTTAAAAAATTTTTTTTTTAATTCCTCCCCCCGCAAAAGAAAAATTCGCTGCTATCAAGCCAATTTTGACTATAAGATAAAATGAAACTGCCCCATAAGGTTTCCAAGGCTGTAAATAGACTGCTTCATCTTTCCCCTGCAGAGCAGCTGGTGGGTTTGTATCATCAAGTTTTCGGTTAGCAACTAAGCCCTTTTAACCACTGAGCCATCAGGATTGTGCAGTGTTAGCCTAAAGTTGGCCTTTTTCGCCATTACATACCCCAGCTCTGGTCTCTAACCACCTTTATATGGTCATCAACAGTTGTGGGACTAGGATAAAAAAGAATGCTTCCCATACTAAGCAGCAAGACTTGAGGGAGATCAGAGCAAGATCCTGGTGAGGGTGAAGCCTGGTGAAGGCAATGAAGAGAATGTAGCATTGCTGTGGAGAAATTGTGGCAAGGTGTGACCTGAAGCTTCTTGCATTTGTATTGGCCACAGGTAAAGGTTTTGCTGTTTTTGCCAGATGCTTGAAGGAGAAACTGCACTATAACTCCTCAGAGAAGATGCTCTGCAACTTGTTGGAAGATTTATAAAAATCTATTTGACAGCGTCTCACAAAAAAAAAAAAAACAGTAAGACTATCAGAGATTATTTAAGTCTGTATTTTTTAAGGACCTCCAAGAATAATTTCTTTTTACTAATTTTGTTGTTGTTGTTGTTGCTGTGATGTACCATCAAATTGAAACTGGCTCAAAGCTGACCTTCCAGCAAGTTTTCAGAGGTCATAAATTGCACAGCAGGACATTGCCCATCTTTATTCTGCAGAACAACTGGTAGACTCAAACTATGTGCTTGTGGGTTGGCAGTGCAACTTCTTACTGGTAAGCCACCATCCCAAACAACCTATCTTTCCTGTTTCTTTATATTAAAGAGTTCTATTTGTTCACAGGCTCAGTGGCACATAGCAACAGCATTTGTTTACACATCACTTCTTTCCGCTTTCTTTTCTTTTGATGTTGTTATTGTTAGGAGTAATCAAGTTGACTACAACTCATAGCAACCCTTTGAACAATAGATTGAAAGCTGGGCCTACGTTTGTTTCCTCGTTCTCACAATCTCAGCCATACTCAAGCCCAGTGTGGCAACACATCTTCTTGGAGGTCTTCCTCTCTATGACCTTTCCCAGCATGATGTCTTTTTCCAAGTACTAGTTCCTCCTGAAATGTTCAAAGCGTATGAGACAGAGTTTCAGCATCCTTGCCTCAAAGAAGCACCCTGGTTGTTCTTCTCCAAGCCAGACTTGTTTGTTATTTTTGCAGTCCAGGGGATAGCCAATACTCTTAACCAGCACCACAATTTAATGACATCAATTCTTCTTTGGTCTTCTTTATGCATTGTCCAACTTTCAGATACATAGGCAGCAATTAGAAATAACCATGGCTTGAACAGACACACTTTAAACTAACATTATTTCTCATTAGCACTTTGGAGAGGCTCTTCACAGCCAATTTCCTTAATGCAACACACCTTTTATTTCTTAACTGCTGTTACCATGAATGTTGATTGTGGATTCAAGGAAGATGGAATTTGTTGACAAATTCAATCTTTTCTCCATCTATCATGATGTTGCCTATTGGTCCAGTGATAAGAATTTGTGTTTTCTTGTTGTTGAGATATAATCTATAGTGAATTCTTTAGACTCTGATCTTCTGCAACAAATATTTTCAAGTCTTTTTCACTTTCTGCAAAGTTGTGTCATGTACATAATGCAGGCTGTTGATGAGTTTTTCTCCAATGTTACATTCTTCCTTCCACAATCCAGCTTCTCTAATTATTTGTTCAGTATACAGATTGAATAGGTATAGACAAAAGACAAAAGCCTGACATCCATCTTTCCTGATTTTAAACTGTGCAATGCTCCCTTGTTCTGTTTGGATAACT
>NW_006400014.1:966325-1065820 GCF_000299155.1 Elephantulus edwardii
AATTACTGGAACTACAAGCTAGGTTTAAAAGAGGTCATAAAATTATTGTCAATGTCAGATGGATCTTAGCAGAAAACAGAGTACCAGAGGGATGTCTATCTGTGTTTCATTGACTATGTAAACACATTTGACTGCATGGATCACAATAAATTGTGGCTAACCTTGAGGAAAATGAGAATCTCAGAATACTTGATTGTGTTTTTGTAAAACTTGTACTTGGACCAGGAAGCAATCCTCAGAACAGAGCAGGAAAACACTGCATGGTTCAAAATCAGGAAAGGAGTGCATCAGGGATGCATCCTGTCTCTAAGTGACATAAGTTACATAATATTTGCTAGGAGATCTGGGACCCTGACAACATGCACCTTTGTTCACCATACATATAAAAGCCATTGCTGCCTTTTGCGGGACTTGAATACTCAAGTTTGGCCCCAGACATCTGCTCAGTAAGCAACCCTTAATTAAACTTCTATATTCCTATCAGAGACTTGCTGCCTCCTTCTTCTATGTTCTAACACCCTTGGACAATTTCAAGCTGTTGGTTTAGGATTTTTACTGAAGTCAACATCTTCATAGTAGGATATAGTTCATCTCTCTCCTGGCTAGGCAACTGAAGGATTCAAACACTGAGCTTTAGGTTAACAACACATAACCCACCACCCCTCAAGGACCCCTTCCCTTAGGATACATTTTCCTGAGAAGCTCCCACCCTTGTTCCTCCCTATCACTTCTCCAAGTCTTTGTGGGACCCAAACAATAAGAAGATCAATAGCATAACAGATTTCCCCTTATTACATCCTATTTGATCTTAAATCCACATTACCAGCTACATAAATGCTGGCTCCAGACGAGAGGAGCAGTTTCCTACTAGTGAGGAAAACTCTAATTTTCCTCTCATAGAAATTAATTAGATCCTTATACAGAAGAGGACAAAGCTTCAGAATCCTTGCCTCCAAGAAGCAGCCTGGCTTCACCCTCTCCAGGATGAACTTGTTTGTTCTCCTAGTCCATGGTATATTCAACACTCTTCTCCAGCACCACAGCTGAAAGACATCAACTCTCCTTCTATCATCCCTAGTCATTGTCCAGCTCTCTGATGCATAGCAAGTATTTGCAAAGACCATGGCCTGTATCAGGTGCACCTTAGTCTCCAGACTGACATTGCTGTTCTTCAGTAATTTGGAGAGGTCTCTGACAGCAGACTTCTCCAAAGCAATTTGTCTTTTAATTTCCTGGATGCTGGTACAAAGAGTCAAATAATCTGAAGCTATCAACAATCTCAATCTCTTCATCATCTATCATGATGTTACCAGTCTGCCCAGTGGCGAGAATCTTTGTTTTCTTATGTTGAGTTCCAATCTATATTTAAGGCTGCAGTCCTTGACCTTCTGCAGCAAGAGCTTCAGATCCTTCTCAATTTCAGCAAGCAGGGCTGTGTCACCTGCATAATGCAGATTGTTGATGAGTCTATCTCCAATCCTGATGCCACACTTCTCCTCATAGAGCCCAGTCTCTCAGATAATCTGTTCCACATATCGATTGTAAAAATATGGAGATAGGACACATCCTTGATGCACACCCTTCCCAGTTTTGAACCATGCAGTGTTCCCTTGCTCTGCTCTGACAACTACCTCCTGGTCCAAGTATAGGTTTTGCATAAGCACAATCAAGTATTCTGGAGTTTTTATTCTTCTCAGAGTCAGCCACAGTTTGCTGTGATCCACACAAGCAAATATCTTTGCATCATCAATGAAACACAAATAGACACTCCTCGGATACTCTCTGCTTTCAGCCAAGATTCATCTGACATTGGCTATATCGATGATACTGCTTGATAATTTTCCACACTCTGTCAGATCACCTTTCTTTGGAATGGGAACAAATATAGATCCCTTCCAGTCAGTTGGCCAGGCGATTGTCTTCCCGATTTCTTGGCACAACTTGGTGAGCACATCGAGGCAAGAGTCTGTTTGTTGAAATATGTCAATCGGTATGCCATCAGTTCCTGGGGCCTTGTTTTTGCCAATTCTTTCAGAGCAGCTTGAACTTCATTACCACAGGCTCTTGCTCATGTGTTACTTCATGAAATTCTTCTTTGTCCACCAATTCCAATTCTATAGGTAAAAAAATATTGACCACTATCTGGTTAACTGACTAGAAGAGATGCAGAGTCCAAAAGAAGCAATTTAATAGAATGCAGAAATTATTGAACAATATAATTAATATCATACTTGAAATTTTTCTAAAGATAATTCAAAAACAACAGAAAGCAACCAGTAATTCAAGTTGAATTCAGAAAAGGCTATCATTGCTAATGCCAGAAGGGTTTTTGAAGGAAAGGAGAGACTATCAAAGGAATACTTATGTGTTCTATTGACTATGCAAAAGCATTCTGTTGTGTGGGTCATCATATAAAAGATAACATTGTGAATAATAGGAAACAAAGATGTGCTCCAGGGTTGTATTTTTCTGCCACAGTTATTTAATCCCTTTGTTGAGCAAATAATTGAATTAGCTAATGAAGAACGCAGCATCAGGATTGACAGAAGACTCACTAACACCTGCAATAATGTGCAGATGATACAGCCTTGCTCGCTGAAAGTGAAGAGGACTTGAAGTACTTACTGATCAAGATCAAAGCCTATGACCTTCAGTATGGATTACACTTCAGTGTAAAAGAAACAAAAACCTCCACAAATGGGCCAATAAGCAGCATCCTAGTAAACAGAGGAAAGATTGAAGTTGCCAAAACTTTTTTTTTCTTTTTCTTTTTTTCTTTTTTCTTTTTCTTTTTTTTCTTTCTTCTTTTTCTTTTTTTCTTCTTTTTTCTTTTTTTCTTTTTCTTTTTCTTTTTTTTCCTTTTTTTCCTTTTTTTTCTTTTTTTTTTCCATGTCAGATGGGTAGTGTGCCTCCATCGTAACAAGATTAGTAGGTGGCACATGTCATACAGACGTATGAACTCCCGATCATCATGCGTATGAACCGGAAAAGGATCCCAAAACTTTTTTTTAATTGGACTCACAATTAACTCCTCTGGAAACAAGTGAGGAAATACAATGGAATACTATGCAATGCTGAAAAATAATGAAATAATAAAACATTGCACAGCATGGGTGGCCCTGGAGGACATTATGCTGAGTGAAATATCTCAGTCAGAAAAGGACAAATACTGCATAAAGAGTAGGATAAGAGTGGATATATAGGGAATATTGTATTGGAACAGATGAAAGAAAGAACTATTTAAAAGAAATATGGGGTTAGGTATTATACATATAACAGCCCAGAACAAGAGGTACACTGCAAAGAGGACTGGGAGGAAGGGAGTTGGTAATTGTGCAACAATAAATGAACATTAAAAGAAAAAGGTGAACTGGGGAAGGGGGTCAAAGGAAGAGGGGTAAAATGATGTGCAACAATGAATAAATGAAAATTTTTTTTAAAAAACTCACGATCTTAAAAATTTTATTAAGGAAAAAAGAAATCAGTCAATGCATTACATTAGGCAAATCTGCTTCAAAAGATGTCCTTAAAGTGTTAAAAAGCAAACATGTCACCTTGAGGACTAAGATGTGCTTCGCCAATGCGATGGCATTTTCAATTGTCTCCTAAGCATAAGAAACATGGACAATAAATAAGGATGACCAAATAAGAATCGATGCCTTTGAACTTGGCTACTGGCAAAGAATGCTGAACATACCATGAACTGTCAGAAGAATGAACAAAGGTGTGTTAGAAGTGAAATTAGAATGTTCCTTAGACGGGAGAATGGTAAGACTTTGCCTCACATGCTTTGGATGTGTTATTAGGAGGGATCAGTCCCTGAAGAATATCTTGCTTGGTAGAGAATCACAAAAAAAGAAAACCCTCCAGGCCATGGATCCAGTGTCTGCAGTGATGAGCTCTAACGTGGTGCCGATTCTGAGGCTGGTGCTGGACCTGACAGTGTTTCGTCCTGTCTTACACAGCAGCATTGAGAGTCAGTTTGACGCTCACTGACAACTTTTCAATTAAGGATTGCTTTACTTTTTGTTCGCTAGGTTTTACTTCTCATGTGCACTAAATTATAACATGCACTAAAGATGGCAAGAGGCGGTCCTAGGAAGAGCCTTGCTACAATCCATCAGTTGTGATAGTATCAAGATGAATATATTGTCAAGAATCTGTATGTAGCATTTTATTTATCCTACTCCCTCCCCGAAGACTGCACCCACCAGGGATTATATTATTATTCAAGCTTCCTGGACTCCATCCAGATGCAGATTGTAACTACCCATTCAAAAGGAAACTTAGAAAAGATGTTAGGAAATAAACCTACTAAGAAACATTTTTAGTTCCTCAAAACATTAATCTCTTCAGTGTTAATTTCATTCTATATACCCATAAATAGATGAGTTTTCAAGAACTGAACACTAATCCTATAGCAATAATACAAAGCTCAATTTCTCATTTAATACAATCGTTAATATTTCTTTAAAAATCATGAGGAAACTCTGACTCCTTAAGCTTTGTAATTCATTTCTGCACACCAATTCAAGAAACCTCATTAATTTTGGTGGCATTTTTGCAGGACACCCAAGACAGGCAAATATTTGGAATTTTTACCTTAGGTCAGAGTTTAAGGGGGAAAAAAAATTAACTTCTTGTTTTCAGAAAGGATTTATGAATGTAGTAAAATATGCTTCTAGCAATAGCATATTTATGATCTAAATAATATAGGCTGTGCAGGATATATCAAGTAAAAATGGAAAGACAAAAAAGAGAAAGATTTTTATCTAACTACTGAAAAAATTTGAGGAAAGGAGAAAAAAAGTATATTCGTAACCATTTTTCTATAGCCCGGTTTCAATATTGCCATCAAATGAAAGGTGGAAGGGTTAAAATTTGGAAGGGAGGGGGGAAATATCCTTTGAAAATTCATCTACTCATAATTTTCATAATTCTTTTACCTGGGCTTAACTCCCTAACCTGTATTCTCAAGTCACT
Source organism: Elephantulus edwardii (assembly GCF_000299155.1). Taxonomy (NCBI): domain Eukaryota; kingdom Metazoa; phylum Chordata; class Mammalia; order Macroscelidea; family Macroscelididae; genus Elephantulus; species Elephantulus edwardii. The sequence goes on from NW_006400014.1 coordinate 971,309, forward strand.
TGATTGATTAGGACACGTTTTCCATTGAACGAGGTTTACAATTCTCCTTAAGCCAAACTTCAAAGGCTGCTCAAAGGGTATTTTCCGATCTTCATTAGAACTCATAAATGTATAACCTGCACATAAACAAGTCACTCTACCTAATTAAATGGAATCTCTTCCTCTCTATTAAAAATTTAGAAGTGCTGGCTGAGTATAAACATGTCAAATGAGAAGTTGAGGGAGTGTTACCCTCCCCCTCAATGTCTGTGAATTACCACCAGAGTCTCCTTCAGCAAAGCTATGTTAACAATAGCACGGGTGCACATAAATTATTCTAATTATTTTATTATCAGTAAAGATTGTTTAAATGTAAAGGGTGTTCATTGTTGGCAATTATGCCCTCAAGTATTACCTGACTACCAGGGAAATGCATCCACTGGGAACAGAAATGCAAGACAGGGTTGGAAAAGGATGTGGAACAAGGGGTATATCATTGTTGATGTCAGATGGATCTTGGCTGAAAGCAGAGAACACAGGAGATGTTTATCGTGCTTTGTTAGCTATCCACTCTGTGTATACTAACAAACTGCAGATAATCTGAGGAGAATGAAAATTTCAAAACAGTTAACTGTCCTAATGTGGGACTTATAAATAGACTAAAGGCCATGAATCAAAACAGGATTAGTAATGTGTACCTCAGTGTTGTATCCTCTCACCGTACTTATTCAATCTGTATGCTGAGCAAATAATCCAAGAATCTGGATTTTATAAAGAAGAACAAGGCGTTAGAAATGGAGAAAGATTTATTAGCAACATAAAATATGCAGGCTAGCCTGTTGAAAGTGAAGAGGACTTGAAGCACTTACTGGTAAAGATCAAAGACTACAACCTTCTGCATGGATCACAGCTAAACATAGCAGAAACAAAAACCCTCACAACAGGATCAACAAGCAATATCATAATAAATGAGCAAAGGTTGAAATTGTCAGGGATTTCTTTTTATTTGGATCCACAATCAATGCCTATAAAAGCAATGGTCAAGAAGTCTGAAAAAGCTGCTTTAGGAAAATCTACTGCCACGGACCTCTTTAGAATGTCAAAAAAGCAAAGCTGTCACCTTGAGGACTAAGGTGTGCCTGGCTCGTGCCACAGCATTTTTCAACTGTCTGCCATTTCTTTCATCAGAAAGCTGGACAATAAGTAAGAAAGATCAAAGAAGAGTTGACACTTTTAAAATGTTACAATGTTGGCAAAGAATATTAAATATGCCATGGCTGGCTAGAAAAAATAAACTTACCTATCTTGAAAGAAGTACAGATGCTCCTTAGAAGCAAGGAGGGTGAAACATTTCTCACATGCTTTGACCTTGCTGTCAGGAGAAGCCAGTCCCTGGAAGAACATCATACTGGGTAAGGTGGAGCGTTCACCAAAAACAGGAAGACAGTCACCAAGATGGATTGACAGAGTAGCTGCAGCAATGGGCTCACGCAGCAGCACCTGGGAGGATGAAACAGGACGGGGGCGTATTAGGTTCGCAGGATTGCTCTGAGTCACAGCTGATTGTCAGCACCTAACAACAAGCACTTGCTGCAGAGGGTCAAGGACTGTACCCTTGAATATGGATTGAAGCTCAACATCAAGAAAACAAAGATTCTCACCACTGGGCCGATTGGCTGCATCATGATGGATGGTGAAGAGATTGAGATTGTTAACAGCTTCAGTTTGCTTGGCTCTACAATCAACACTCCTGGTACTGGAGTCAGGAAATTAAAAGACTAATTGCACTGGAAAAGTCTGCTGTCAGAGACCTCTCTGAAGTATTGAAGAGCAGCAATGTCAGTCTGGAGACCAAGGTGCACCGGATGCAGGCCATCATCTTTGCAATCACTTGCTATGCATCAGAGACCTGGACAATGACTAAGGAGGATAGAAAGAGAATTGATGCCTTTGAGTTGTGGTGCTGGAGAAGAGTGTTGAATATACCATGGACTGCTAAGAGAACAAACAGGTTTGTCCTGGAGAGGGTGAAGCCAGGCGGTTCCTTGGAGGCAAGGATTCTGAGGCTTCGTCTGACATACTTTGGGCATGTTGCAAGGAGGGGACTGTTCCTTGGAGAGGGACATCATGTTTGGGAGGGTGGAGGGACAGCGCAGGAGAGGAAGACTCTTGATGAGATGGATCGATTCAGTGACTGGGGTAAAGGAGATAGGTGTGTTGAAGATAATAAGATTGGCACAGGATAGAGCAGGGTTTAGGGCTGTTGTACATAAGGTCTCTATGAGTCGCAGGCAACTCGACAGCGCATAACAACAAAAAACAACAGGGATACAAGTTGGGGTGCTCTAATTTACTTCTGAGTCCATCGTAAAAATCCTCCCTCGATTCCTTTTTTGAATACCTGTATCCTGGAAGAGCAGTCATATATAGAGTATGAAGTTTGGGGCAATAGGGGGTTTTTTTAAGACTTTAATGGCCATTTAACTTAGAGTTTTGGGGGAGGATAATTAGCAAAGGAAATGAGATGATTCTAAAGGAGTTTTTATCCCATGTTGTTTTCTTCTGTTGTAAAAAAAATTAAAGATGTTTAAGTTCTTGTGTCTTCTTTGGAGACTGATGAAGGAAATATAAAACACTCCCAGCTAATCAAAGTCGTTCTACATACACTCTCACGTTTCACTTCCTAGGCTCCCAAAAGTCCCCCAAAATTTCCTTTTCTAATATTTGAAACAATATTTGTGATATTAAGCTTAATATCCTAAGAGCAACCAGAAATTGCAGCATTCAACTAACCGAGGAGGCGAGATAGCGTTTTGAGCTGAACTTGAGCTGTTTTGTTAGAGCGCTCTCTGGTGGTCAAACGTCACCAGCACAACTACGCCCTAGTTTTTATAAGCTTCGTTGAACAAAGCAGGGAAGCCAATTTTGACAAAGAAAAATGGCAATTAAGGATTCAACTATCTAAAATTTTGTAAGACCGTGGGTCCTCTGCTCTTCTAGGAAAATAAATTACAATGTATTCACCCAAACAAAAAAGGCATATATCAGATTTCTTAAATATGTGACTCTTAAAATGCATGCATAGATTAAACACAAATACAAGGAAGGAATGTTTCTTAGTAGGAACGAGAGACTGTGCCTAATGAAATGATCACTAGTTTCCATTGAGCCAATTCGGACTCGTGGGGACCTTCTCAGGGTTAGAGTAGAACTCTGTGTGCTTTTTTTTTTTTTTGGCAGTGAGTTGCCAGGCCTTTCTTTCACACCCTGCCGTGCCTACTGGACACCACTCGCCAAGTTCTGGTTTTCAGCTGAATGTGTTAACTGACTCGCTCAGAACCCTAGGAATGAACACAGCTTAATCAATTATAACTAGTTCTCACCACCTTCCCCCAAAACTCCAAGTTAAATGGCCCTGAAAGTCTTAAAAAAAAAAACTACTGCCCCAAACTTCATACTCTATATATGATTGCTCTTCCAGGATACAGGTATTATAAAAAGGAATCGAGGGAGGATTTTTACGATGGACTCAGAAGTAAATTAAAGCACCCCAACTTGTATCCCTGTTGTTTTTTGTTGTTATGTGCTATCGAGTTGCCTCTAACTTGCCAAGGGGTCTTCTGACATCCAATTCCACACCCTACACCCGACCTGCAGTCTGCAATCTGTCTCAATCATCACCACCCTACTGCTGAAACATTTCTCCTGATACTGAGAGTCTGTCCCAGCTCTTTCTTTTCAATAATAAAGAAAAGATCACAACCTTTATTAAGACAAGACTAGCAGCAATTGCATGAAGACGGAGTACAGGTGGCAAAGTGTGTGTGAGTCATGCAGCTACTTCTGAAGGTTTGAATGCACCAGCCGCTCCGAAAGGGAGAAAGGGGCACTCTCTCCTTCCCTTGGCGATTTACAGCCTCACAAACCTGGCAGAGGATCTCCGTGACGATCCCAACTAGAACACAGTAGAGCAGCCCGATCAAAAACTGCAAACTAAACAGTGCAAACAAAACATCATCCCCTGGAAAATTCTGGAATTCCCATTCCAAGAATCTCAGAGTTTGTCAGCCTAGCCTGACTTCTTATTATTATGAGATTACTATTTTGTTGTTGTTGTTGTTGTTGTTGTTGTTAAGTGCCGTAGAGTTGTAGACGACCCATGGCGATCCTATGAACGAAAGTCTTGAACGCAAAACTTTCATCTTTTCTCCAAGTTTATAAAGTTTCCCGAGGCAAACTTTTTTTTTAAGTGGATGCCACTCCTGCTTCCAAGCCTGTTTTATTTTTATTATTATCATCATTACAAAACGTAGAGTATGTAAGAGAACAATGACTGTGGCATTTTTTTATTATAGTGCCAATTCCAGTATCTCTCAAGGACTGCCTTTACAGATTATTATTACCAGCTCTGGTGATAAGAAGCTGTGCTGCAATAGCAAAGGCAAGCCGTTCGAATCCACCAGCTGCTCCACGGGAAACAGCAGGGCAATCTCCTCCAGTGTGATTCACTGCTTCTGAAAACCAGCTGGACTCTTGTGATAACCATAATACCCTATCATACATCGCTTTTAAATTATTCTCTCCCTCATCTGTTTCAGTGCACCAGCTGGAGGGTCAGCATCTATGGGCTGGTTGGTTTCGACTCGACAGCTGTGAGAATGTGAATGAGAGTTATCCATGAAAATAAAATTTAAATATTTATAATTTTCTATTATAGGTAAAAGAGTAAGAATAACTTTTATTTTCAAAGTCCTTGAGCAGGTGCCCCGAAGTCTTCCTGTAAGACATTTTAATTGTGCAGAAGGTTCTGAGCTTGTGGTAGTAGTAGATAGATACCGCCACAAGGTGGCACTCTTCTTTATTTTTAGTTCATCTTAGAAAAAGCCAAACCAACCAGAAACAGTGATTCTTACACGGAATAAATACTGAGAACTCAATGGCGTCTAGTCGGGACCTCCGGGGGTAGCGGGGGGCGGGGGGGTGGGCAACTGTAAATAGCACGGGAGGAGATTTCCCATCTTTCTCCTGAAGAGTCGCTGGTGAATTCGAACTCCCAGAGAGGTGTGTACTTTGAGTTGGCAGCACACCTGCTTCCCTATCACCTAGGCCCTAGAGCTCTCTTCTGAAGAAACTGTGAAATGGGAAGCTGAGTTCAAATAATATTATGGTTAAGGTTGCAACTTGCTCTACAGTTACAAAAATCTGCCCCACCCTGCCAAGTCAGCCTGTGAATCATCACAGAGGGCTTATCTCCCCAAGGGCTCTGAGGCAGTGTCCAATTTCCTGTATCCTAGTTTACCCAATATCTGTAGTGAACAATTTCATTTTTACCTACCACATGAAACATTCTGCTTCTAGGGGTCACTTCTAGTGATTCTCTCTCTCTCTCTCTTTCCCAACCTCATAGCCCCTTCCAGCACAATCAAAACCTCCTTTCAAATGTATGATTCCTAACGGGAGTCACTCACTCATTCTCTGCCAAGAAATTGCAGATGACTTACAGGTGAGGCTCCATTAGGTTTCTGAGGCTGTAAATGGAACCAGAGGAGACAGCCCTCCTTTCTCTTGGGGAGTCACTGGTCGACTCTCAGAGGAGAGTGAGCTTTAGGTTAGCAGCTCAACTTTCTGTACAGTAGACCACCAGAAACAGTACCAATATGCAAAGGTGCACCGGCTTACTTTTGCATATATATATTTAATCTGGGCTAACTTTACTGTCCCGTCCCTTGAGGATGGGGAGCGGGTGTGCTACCAGGGAGAGTCCAGCTGGGAGAAGAAAGTGTGTGGGTGGGTGGGTGGGTGTGTGTTTTGCAGAATTACACGTTTTTCCTACTCAGTTCAGTCTCAGACTTTAGATTTTTCTTATGGACTAAGATTTTCAACTCACAGCCATCGCACACATCAGATTACAGCTGCCCTATTGGGTTCTCTAGGCTGCTGCTATCTTTATAAACAAAAGTGTCAGGGCTTTCTTCCATGGAGCTGTTGGGCGAGTTCACACTGTCAACCTTTCAAACATCAGCTAAGTATTTAATAGTTGTATCACCTAAAGGTGCCTCAGAAGAAAGGCCTGGCAATCCATCTCCAAAAGACAGTGGCCTCATGAGCATTATCACCCATGACGTAATTCATGATGTCATGCATGACTTCCACGGACTTTCCACACCTATAGAATACTTGTTGTTGTTATGTGCCCTCAAGTCACCTATGACTCATATACAGCAGCTCCGAAGCCTGCTCAGTCCTGAGCCAGACTCACTGATTCCAATACACCTACCCTTAATATCCCAGTTACTGTGTCAATTCATCTCATCCTGGGTCTTTCTCTCCTGTGCTGTCCCTCCACCCTTCCTACCATGATGTCCTTCTCCAAGGAGACTAATATGTGATATAGCTGTCAATTGCTTTAATGCAATATTTTGTTATATGAATACTAATAACAAAGTTGCTTTATAAAATCTAGTGGCTTAGTGGTAAAGAGTAGTGCTACCAACTCAAAGGCACATGGTTCGAATCCACCAGCTTCTCTGAGAGAGACAGATGGGCAATTTCCTCCTGTGCAATTTACTGACTCTGAAAACCTGATAGAGGGTGGGCTGTGTGTCAGTTGCAACTCAACTGTATATAACAACATTTAATTACAATATAATATAACATCACTAGAAACTATGTCAATTACCAATTGACAGTGACAACTGCAATAGGTGTGTCAGATATTGTGAGGATGACACAGAATAGGACAGGATTCATCTCTGTTGTTCATAGGGTTGCTATGTTGTTATTGTTATGTGCTGTCAAGTCACCCAGGACTCATAGCAACCATATGCGTAATAACTCTGAACTCTGCCCTATCCTGAATCAATCTCACTGTTTCCAACACACCTGCCCCTAATATCCCAGTTACTATGTCGATCCATCTCATCCAGGTGTCTTCCTCTCCTGCATTGTCCCTCCACCCTCTCAAGGACTGGTCCCTCCTGGCAACATGCTCAAAGTATGTGAGGCAGAACTTCAAAATCCTTGCCTCCAGTGGGTAACTTGGTTTCCTCTTCTCCAGGACAGACCTATTTGTCCTCTTGAGTCTATGGTATGTTTAATACTATGCTACTTCACTCAAAGGCATCAATTCTTCTTCTATCAGTCTTATTCATTATCCAGCTCTCTGGAGCATAGCAAGCAATTACAAAGATCATGGTCTGGATCAAGTGGACCTTAGTCTCTAGACTGACATCATTGCTCTTCAGCATTTTGGAGAGACCCCTGGCAGCAGATTTTCCTAATGCAATTCATCATTTTCTTGATGTTAAGCTTCAATCCATATTGGAGATCCTTGAGCTGAAGCAAATGCTTCAGCTTCTCCTCAGTTTCAGCAAGTAAGGTTGTACCAACTGCATAGTGCGGGTTGTTAATGACATGTCCTCCAATGCTGATGCTACATTCCTCTTCATAAAGTCCAGCCTCCTGAATGACCATAGATGCCATAGATGCACCTGTAAATGTGCCTACAAGATGCATCCCTGACACACTCCTTTCCTGATTTTGAACCATGCAGTGTTTCCTTGCTCTGTTCTAATAACTGCTTCCTGGTCAAAGGATAAGTTTCACATGCACAATTAGGTGTTTGGGGATTCTCATTTTTCTCAATGTTAGCCACAGTTCGGTGTGATCCACACAGTCAAACGCCTTTGCATAGTCAATGAAGCACAGATAGACATTCTTCTGGTACTCTGCTTTCAGCCAAGATCCAGCTGACATTGCCAAGAATGTCACTAATGCCTTGGCCTCTTCTAAACCCAGCTTGTATTTCTGGCAGTTCTCTGTGTACTGTTCCAGTCATTTTTGAGTGATCTTGAGGATTTTGGTTGCGTGTAGTATTAGTGCTATTGTTCAATAATTTCCACATGCTGTCAGATCACCCTCAATAACACCTAACTTGGTAACTAAAGAGAACCTTTTTTTTTCCTTTTACTCTTATTTTTCCTTTAATTAGAAAGCACCCTAGTAGGTTACATGTTTGGCTACTATCTTAAAGGCCAGCAGTTCAAATCTGTCAGCTGCTCCTCGAGAGAAAGGTGAGCAGTCTCATCTCTTTAGGATTCACAGCCTTGTAAACCCAATGCAAAGTCTCTATAGTTGGAATCAACTTGAAGGCAATGGCTTTGGTTTCCTTTAATTGCTACTTCTACTCAAAATATTTTAAAAAAAATTTGGTTCTTCAACAAATGGTGTTAGCAAAACTGTACTGCTACCTGCAGAAAGCTGAAATGAGATCCATATCACACATCATACACAAAAATCAATGCAAGGTGGATCAGAGACCTAGGAGTAAAGCCTATAACTATAAAGTTCATCAGAGATAAACTGCGATCAAGCTTAGAAACTCTAGTCTGTGGTATAAAGAGACTGCCAAATACAGCCAGAAATGCACAATCTGAAGAGGATAAAATTGATGAATGAGACCTTCTAAAGATTAAATCCCTGTATATATTAAAAACATTTTCCAACAGAGTGAAAAGAAATCCTACTGACTGGGAAAAAACATCCATTAATACCATTTTAAATAAGGGTCTCATATCAAAAGTTTACAGAATCCTACAGGGCCTCCAAGCTTGGAAGCAGAAGCGGCATCACTCCTGAAATGGCTTGCCTCCAGAAACTCTATGTACAAACAGTGCTCAGGCTGTTCATTCATAGGGTTGCTATGAGTCGTCTATGACTCGATGGCACCAAACAACAATAACAACGACGACACAGAGAGAGCTACGTTGGCCTAGTGGAAAGAAAGTTATGCTACCAAGCCGAAGGTGGGTGATTTTAATCTGCGGCCCTAGGCTGGGTTCAAATTGTTTTCCCGTCATACATTCTTCTAGGTGGTATAGCACTGGTCTGTGCATTGCTGTACAGAGGTAACTCATAGTCGCTGTGATACTGAACACTGGGACACTGATGTGCCAAACATGGTAATGGGTACCCATGGTGGACAGTGTTGGCTGGAGCTTCCCAACTAAAACAAGCCTGGAAGCAGGAGCGGCATCCACTTCCAAAATAGCTTGCCTCCAGAAACTCTATGTATGAACAGTGCTCAGGCCTTTTGTTATAGGGTCGCTATGAGTCGTCTATGACTCGACAGCACCTAACAACAACAACAGGGCCTCCGCAAGAAAATGACTGATAACACAATGACAAAATGGGTAAAAGACATTTTCACAGAGGAAGATATTCAGATGCCAAAAGACACATGAAGAAATGTTCAAAATCACTGGCAATAAAAATGCAAATCAAAACCACAATGAGATACCATCTCACTTCAGTAGCAGTGGCAAAGATTAACAGGACAGCAAGTAATACATGTTGGAGAAGACGTGGCGAGATAGGAACTTATACTTTGTTGGTGGAATTGTAAAATTATACAACCACTCTAGAAAGCAGTTTGGAATTTCCTTAAGAAGCTGAACATAAAATTTCCATATGACCCAGCTATTCCACTGCTTGGAATACACCCTGGGAAAATTAGAACTAAAGCATAAACAGATATTTGTACACCTATGTTTATAGAAGCGTTTATTCACCACTGCAAGATCATGGAAACAGTACAAATGTCCATTCACAATCAAATGGATTGAGAAATGATAGCAATACTGTGCAGCACATGGGAGCAATGATTTTGAAAATCACTACCTAACTTGGGAGGGACTGGAGAGCATTATGCCAAATGAACTAATTCAGTTCCACAAGGACAAATATTATATAAGACCATTGTTGTAGAAATAGAAAGATAACTAGTAAAACGTGTATGAGGCTCCACGGTGGGGAGGGTAGGAGCAAAAGGGTAAGGACAGGTGGGGGTGGGGGGGAATCGTAGGGTCACACAATTTGATGGGTGGCGGGAGGCGGGGTAAAGGAAATGGGAAAGATCCACTGTGGAAAAACAATGTATGCCATCTGTATAAGTAAACCCGTATAAAATAAAAATTTTCTTTAAAAAATATTTTACATAGACTCATATATATGTTAATTATCACAGTAATCTAGCTAAAACACGAAATTTGGCAACATTAACAAGAACTAAAACACAAGTAGCAACAAAAACAGCAGCAAGTGCTCGTGGTCCATGAAGAGAAAACCAGGAATCAGCAGCATCCCTGTAATTAGGGAACAGCGACAGCTCTGAGCAGATCACATTAGAAGATTCAAAATGTAAATTAGCACAGTTTTCTTATCTTTCTGCTATGGTGGGTTCAAACTGTCAACACTGAGGTTAGGAGGCAAGCATTGTAACTGCCACACCACCTGGCCTTCTTAAGATATACAAAACCTACTCCACTGAAGTCTAACCCATAGTACCTCGCCACCCACTCACCCCTGCTTTAGTTTACTGAGGCTACAAATCTTATCTTTCTCCCAGAAGTGGCTGGTGGTAGCAGCCTAAAGCGTCACACACTGTGCCACCAGGGCTCCTTTAAGAAATACTTTTGCAGAACTACTAACTTCCAGATTTCAGATTCTTTCTCCCACTCGAAAGAATGGTGGAGTGAGTCTAGAACTTTTGTCGCAAACAAGGAGCACATTTAGAGATTAAAGCATCTTGAAAGGGGAGATGTACAGGCCCTAAGGCAATCCAAATCACAGCTTGTCCCAGTGAATTTGGGGTGAGCTAGTTATTTTATATGATAATGAGGAAAAAGAACAAAGAAAATGAGGGATTCATCCTGGAATCCTCCAGCTGGGAATGACTCTTCCTCAAGATGGATTCCACTGCAAAAGCATCTGGGAAGGCTTTGGGATGAATTTACACAACCTTCAAGTAAGTCGTGCGGTGAACAGGGCTTTGTGTGTGTGCAGTACGTGCGCATCTGAGTCCAGCCTGGTTCTGGCCTTAAGGGTATGTGGCATCTTAGAGGCATTTTATCACAATGATTACAAATCAGAGAGCAGCATTCCTGCAGCCTGTCTTTATCTTCACTTGGGAAACTTCTGGTCATGTCTTTTAGGCTTCTGTTAGCTATTTTGCTATCTCACTATATCCTCACTCACTCTCATTGCTGTTGAAACAGAACCAACTCTTAGCTGACCCTCCAGTGTGTTTTTAAGGAGGCTGTAAATAGCACACAAGGGAGGTGTGGCATTTGGGTTAACACCAAAATTCCCAATGGACTAGGCCACTAGAGTTCTCTTACTAAATTCTGTTGTGTTAAATGGCCTTCCGTCAACTACAACTCTTAGTGATCCCATGAACCATGGATCCAAACCTTACCTCACCCTACCCTGTGGCATCTTCCTCTTCTCTGATAGTTAAACAGCCCATTTTTACTCTATTCATGGTTACTCTGTTCATTTCCTTGAGGGTCTCCCACTCTTCATTGACCCTCCGCCTTTCCAAGCATGATGCCCCTTTCCAAGGACTGGCCCCTCATAACAACATACCCCAAATATGTAAAACAAAGTTTCACTATCCTTGCCTCTAAGGAGAAGCTGGGTTGCACTTTCTCTAAGACATATTTGTTTGTTTGTTGGCAGTCCATGGGGTATTCAGTACTCTTCTCCAACACCATAACTCAATGGCATTGATCATTTTTATTATTCATTGTCCAATTTTCAGCTGCATAGCAAGCAATTGAAAAGAACACGGCTTGAACCAGGTACACTTTAGTCTTTAAACTGACGTTATTGCTCCTTAACACCTTGGAGCAGTCCTTGACAGTAGATATTCTCAATGTCACATGTCTTTTTATTTCTTAACTGCTGATACCAAGGGTATTTATTATGGATCCAAAGAAGGTAAAATCATTGACAACTTCCATCTCTCTCCATCTATCATGATGTTGCCAATTGGCCTTGTGGTGAGGAATTTTGTCTTCTTGATGTTGAGATTTTGAAAGCTGTAGTCTTTGATCTCATGCATCAAGCATTTCATGTTCTCTTCACTTTCAGCAAGCAAGGTTGTGTCATCTGCATATCGCAGGTTGTTGATGAGTCCTCAGATGCTGATGCCACATTCTTCTTCCTATAGTCCATCTTCTCGAATGATTAACAGCACACAGACTTGAAGAGGTAAGGAGAGAGGATGCGGCCTGATGTGCATCTTTCCTGGTTTTAAACCATTTAGAGTGCAGTGCTGCACCCTGGTTTTGGTGTTAGGTGCCGTCGAGTCGAATACGACACACAGCGACATTACAAACAGATCTGAACCCTGCCCTGCCCTGCCCTCATCATTTCTGCCACACTAGCGCCCACAGTCTGTCTCAATTCCAGGAATTTTTTAAATGCAATTTGAAGAAAAGTAACAAATGAGCAACTCAATTAAAAATAGGCAAAAGATCTGAGCAGACAGTTCACCAAAGAAGACGGATATGTGGCACAGAAATACATGAAAAGACAAATTCCAAATGGCAACGACAATAAGACACCACTACACACCTATTGCTGTTGTTGCTCTTCCAACTGGTTAAACAAGAAACTCAAACTCATTGTCATTGAGTCAGATCAACTCCTAGCTGCTCCTTCAGTAGGTTTTTGGAGGCTGTAAATCACACAGGAAGAGATTGCTTGGAGCTGTTGATGGATTTGAACCACCAATGCAACAACACTTTATAGTTAGCAGGACAGCTATTGATAGATTATACCAGAAGAGCTCCTTTTCAACTCATAATGACCCTGTAAGACAGAGTAGAACTTCCCTGTAGTTCCCTGGCTGTATTTTTTTTCCAGCTGTAATCTTTACGGAAGCTGGTTCCCAAGTGTTTTCTCTGCTGGGATTGCTTCTACCATAGAACTGCTGGTGGGTTCAAACCTCTAACCTCTTGGTTAGAAGCCCCTGCATCACCACGACTCCACACACATATTAGAATGTCTGTGCTTTGCAGACAGAAATGCGGATGAGAATGGGCAGCAACAGGAACTCTCATTCATTACTGGGGGGAGAGCGAAATGGTGCAACAGTGACTTTGGAAGACAGGGTATCAGTTCTACGGCTGAGCACAGTACTCTATGATCCAGCTATCACACTCTTAAGTGTTTACCCAACTGATCTGAAACGACATCCGCACAAAAACGTGTCTGAACTTTTTTCTAGCCTTTTTATTGCTATCATCACAGTAATCACAGACATTCTACTACCTGCTTTGCGTCAGGGTCAGATTGCAGAAAAAGAAGGAAGAAGGAGGTTGGAGCAAAGCTCATCATTGTGTACATCATTTCTGGAAAAATAAAAATTAATGCATACAATTTTGAGGTATGAGATCTGCACACATCTGATTATAAAATTGTCCGTTAGTGAGGTTTCTTCTGGATTGTGTAATACACAGAAAATAGATCATTATTTCACAATGTTCCCAGAGCCGTCACAAGTGTGAGAACCACGGCCAGGAACTAGCACTCCTGGGTCCGGCTCAGCTTCTCCTGGGTGTTGTTCAGTTTTTGTTGAGGCTCATGGTGACCCCGTATGACAAGGTAAGAGACCACACCCTTGGATTTTCTTGGCTATAAGCTCTACAGATGCAGATAACCAGGACTTTCTCCTTTGGAGCTCTGGGAATCTGCCAACCTTTCAAAAGAGTTGTCCAGCACTAATCTTTCAGAATAGCCGTCTAGCACTTAACCACCTTACCTCTCATGCTCTCCTTTATACAGAAAAAGAACCATGTTCTCTGACTCTGACATTTTAAGGAGCATTATTATTACAGTTCCTTAAGGTTTCATTCTTTCTTTTAGCACTCTATTACATATTTAATAATCTTCACCAACACCATCAGTCACCAGCAGTCTTTAAAAAGGTCTGTCTTGTGAAATCAAATTTCCCCTGAATCTTCCAACTCTTTTTCTAGAAGCTTTGAGTCCACTTCAACTCATAATAACCCTCCACTGAGTTTTTGAGGCTGTAAATCCTAATCAGAGTAGACTGCCCGTCTTTCTCCTAAGGAACCACTCATGGGTTCAAACTGGTGGAGACTCAGGACCTTTTGGTTAGCTGTATAACTATACCAACAGCACTCCCTAAGTCTTTTCTTTGTTATTATGTGCCATCAAATCACAACCAACTCACAGCCTACGCTCAAGTGGGTTTTCAGAGGCTGTAACTGAATGGTAGGAAATGGCCTTTCTCCCCCTTAGCAGTTGGTGTATTTGAACCACCTGCCCTTGACTTAACAATGCAACTCCTTACCTACTAGGCCATCAGAACTCTGCTAATGTTTCCCACAGCTCTTCCTACCAGCATTTCATCCCTGAGTCACAGTCATATGGTTTCAGAAAGTAGACATTGAAATCATCTCCTTGAAGGAACTGAGGGGGAAGGTGGGGCTCTTGTTTCAGGTAATAAATTATTTAGATAAGGGAGGGACTGGCCATCAAGGAACATTATTTCATTACCATGATCAGCTTACATGTATTCATCTACTTGATACGATCTAAAGTTGATGGAAACTTAAAAAAAACAAAGCCCTGCCTCCTGCCAAGAAGATGAATGATGCTGGCTGTGTAGGAATTACAAGGGAGCCCCCTCCCCTGCCACCCCATCACACCACCTGACTGAAATGCAAACACTCAGTACATGTCCTTGATGGGCTTGAGGCAGGTCTTATGATTTATTGGCAGATAAGAGGGCTAAGGGAGTGAAGGAAGTGGAATGTCCAAATGGAAACAGGACAACTCCCACACTTCGAAGGGCAAGTAGAACACAGTAGAAAGGCTCTTTCTATGGCACAGGCAGGCTAAATCCAGGAAATGAATTTGCTCTAATAACAGTACACTATAGACTTCTCAAAGGACTGAAGAGCAATGATGTCAGTCTGGAGATTAAGGTGTGCCTGATCCAGGCAATTACTTGCTATGCATCAGAGAGCTGGACAATGACTAGGGATGATAGAAGGAGAGTTGATGCCTTTGAGTCTTAGTGCTGGAGAGGAGTATTGAATATACCATGGACTGCTAGGAGGACAAACAGGTTCGTCCTAGAGAGGGTGCAACCAGGTTGCTCTTTGGAGGCAAGGAGCTTTGTTTGACATACTCTGGACATGTTGCAAGGAGGGACCAGTCTTCGGAGAGAGACCTCATGCTTGGGAGGGTAGAGTGTCAGCACAAAAGAGGAAGACCCTCGATAAGATGGATTGATTCGGTGACTGGGGTAATTGGGGTAGGTGTGTCAGAGACAATAAGATTGGCACAGGATAGAGCAGGGTTTAGGGCTGTTGGACACAGGGTCACTAAGAGTTGCAGGCACCTTGATGACACATAACGACAACATATTCTTTCACAATTACTTATACATTGACTGTGTAATTATAAATTCTAAAAAGCTCTCATTGTTGTGGGTCCCAAACCAGCTCATAGTGACCTTCCGGCAAGTTTTCAAAGGCTGTAAAAATCACACAGGAAGAGACGATCCACCTCTCTCCCTCAGAGCAGCTAGTGGATTGGAACCATCTGGGTTGGCAGCACAACTCCCTACCAACTTGGCCACTGATTATTTGTTTTGATAAATGCTTGCTCTAAACAAGGAATCACACCAGGAACTTTACATGCGCTTTTTTTTTTAACCTTCACATTCACCCTGTCAGATAAATACTATTATTCCTCGGGGTGGGGACCATGACGTGTCAGTGGCAGAATTCTCACCTTGCATCTGGAGACCAGCCAAGGCCCCTCATCCGTCTGTCACAAGAATATTGCATGTTGCAGTGACGCTGAACAGGATTTTAGCAGAGCTTCCAGACTAAAATAGAGCAGGAGGGAAAGTCTGACCATTTACTTCCAAAAATTAGCCAGTGAAAATCCTATTGATCACCATGGTCCGATCTGTTTTGCACACACATGGTCACCACAAGTTGGGAGCCAACCCCACAGCTGGCAGCATTACTTCCAGGGAGGCAGCTCTGTAGAGCATCCTGACCGGGAGACCCCAGGATAATCCTGACGGGATTGTGCAGGCAAGAGAGGCTAAAGGGAAACAGACCTGTGTTGGGGGTGAGCCCAAGGTAAAAATGACCCCTCTCACTGTCTCCTTACAGCAACAATACTGGATCTGGACACACTCTACTTGTCATACATTGATAAGTGTCCCCTCAAAATATGTGGTGGTGGTGGTGTTCTTATGTACCATACAGTCAGAACCAACTCAGAGCTGACCCTCCAGTGGGTTTTCAGTGGTTATTCACACAGGAGGACATTGCTCATCTTTCTCCCATACAGCCACTCGTGGATTCAAAGAGCATGCCCTTGGCTTGGCAGCAAAATTCCTAACCATAAACATATTATTTATGGGGAAAAGTGCAGCCAGAGTGTCCCTCGGAGGCAAGGATGATGAGCTTTGGCTCATAGACTCAGGCATGTTGCTAGGAGAGGCCATTCCTTGGAAAGAGATATATATCATGCTTGGAAAGGTAGAGGGTTGGCAAAAGAGAGGAAGATAAACACACACACACACCCCTCAGTGAGGTAGACTGACACAGTGACTGCAGCCATGGGCTCAAGTGTATCGGAGATGATGAGGATGGCACAGGATAGGACCAGATTCAGGTCTGTAGTTCATAGGGTCACTGTGAGTCATACTTAACTCAACGGCACAGAACCACAAAAACAGGCCACCAGAGCTCCAGAAGACATCTACACAATGTTACCATATGAAGTTCCATAATGATCCCTAAGACCTGAGTAATTGAAGAAATGTAAAAGGATTATGGATGGAATGCAACATGCCTTAATCCCATCATATCCATAATTTGACATAAGATTTTATCTAGGATCTAGTATCTAACTACATAGGGGTCACATAACAACAACAACAACATACTATATTGGTTGTTTTTTATTTAAGCCTCTTGTTTAGAGTCAACAAGACCTCAGGGAGGGCCTTAGTAGTTAAAAGTCAGTTGTTATTATTTTGGAGGAACATTCTACTAAGTGGTACAGCACTCTTCTATCAATATGCTATATTGAGGGAACCTGGGGCTGCTGTGATGCTAAACCTTGTGCCATTGAGGTGCCAAATGCCATAAAGGTCACCCATGGTCGGTAGGGTTTGGTGGAGCTCCCAATTTAAGACAGGTTTGGAAGTGGCATCCACTTCCCAAACAGCATGCCTCTGGAAACTATAAACTTTGATAAATGATGATAATTATAGAAAGGCTTCAGGCCTTTTGTTCATAGGGTCACTATGAGTCGTGCTTGACTCAATAGCAATCAACAACAACAGTATGTAACACATTTTATCTCACAAGAGACAAAAGGAAAGTTGAACAGCAGAGAAGGGTAGACCTCAGTGCCACCGAGGAAGAATCGCCAGGAGTAGAGCACGTCCTTTTAGACTCAAGTTGCTCTTTGACACTGGGGAACACCAAGGCTTGTGAAGAACTTCAAAGAACGTGAGGCCTGCAGGCCCTGATGGAAACATGGCCTCGTTCCTGAGCCAACAGAATGGAAGCATTCTCCTTCCTGTAGCTGGCACCCTAAATTTGTACTTCTAGCCTCCTAAACTGTAAGAGCATAAATTCCTGTTGAAGACATCACCCTGTGGAACTTCTGTTATAGAGCACTAGGTGACCAAGACATTACCCACCACGCTATTCACTAGACACCTACAAGCCAACATTCTCTATCGTGTGGTGTTCAGAAAGGACTGGTTTGTTTAGGCCGTCCCTGAGGGAAAACTCTCAGAAATGTCTATAGACCAGAATTACATTTAAAATTACTCTGAAAATGTATGAAAAGCTCATCTTATCTGGTCTTTTTTTCCTTTAGCGTTTTGCTTTTATTTCATTTCTACCTATGTCACACACATTGTTTGCCTTGTACTCCACTCAAAACTCCTCATCTCACATATCAGGATGTGAGTCTTGGCGTGGCTTCCTCATTTCTGGAGCTGTAACAAGGCCTGCTGAGTTCCCTAACTGAAAGCAGAGAGAGGCACAGCTGATTAAATACTCCACACTCAGGTCTGAGAACCAGGGTGAGGTCAGGCCTGAATTTCCCTGTGGGGACTGTAGGCCTCATCTGACAAAAGCAAAAATCAGTGCAGAGGCCAGAAACAAGGCTGGGCCTGACTGGTCTTACCTGAAGCTGTTTATTCATACTAGAAACCAGGTATTATCTACAGAGATGCCTAGGAGCCTAGTATTAAGATAGAGCTAAGAGCATACCTACTGAAAAGCTAAATAGATTTTAAAAAAGAATTTGCATCTTTTTGGTGACAAAGTACAGAGCTACGCATACAAATTTTCAGTTTCTACAAGAGCAGTTCAGTTCAATGACATTGGTTCTATACTTCATAATAGGTCTTCCATTCTTACCTCCTTCTCACATACTGCTCCATTACCATTCATTTAGGCTTTCTGCCCATTTAAGTTTCTCATCTATGCTTGAGACTCTTGTCAGTTTTCACTCACACTGATAATTCCTGATAAGAGCAATGCTCAAGGTAAGCACCCGCTGTTGGACAAGCTTTGGTTTAACCATGACTTCATAGAATAGTTTAAGTTCAAGATGTAAAGATTTCCAGGTGTGAGATCAGGGGTTTCCGCAGGTACCACAGTTTCAGTAAGTCTAGGTTTCATGAGTTTGGATTTCTGTTCCGTGATTTTCTTCCTTTTATCAGGATCTACCTGTTGGGTCTTGGATCAAAATCAAAATGTGTGAAGTTGAAAAGTTTTTATTCTAGCTCTTCCTTTGTTCATCTGTTCTCTGAAATCCTTTTCCCAGTAGATTGGAATGAAACATTGCAAGTGTATCCTCTGCCTTCCTTCCCTCTTCTAGAAACCTGTTCACTTACACAAGATTTGGTGAAGTTAGGCTCTTTAGAGCTAAATTATGGGGCTCTAGGATGTCTAAACACTTGCTTACATAAAATCCAAGACTACAGCCTTCAATATGGATAACATCTTAATATCAAGAAATCAAAAGTCCTCACCCCTGGACAGATAAGTAACATCACATTAGAGGGAGAAAAGATTGAAGCTGTCAATCATTTCTTCTTACTTGGATCCACAGTCAACTTGGTATCAGCAGTCAGGAGATCAGGAGACACGTTGCACCGGGCAAGTCTGCTACTAAGGACTTCTCCTAATTACTGAGAAGCAATGATGTTCAGTTCAAAGACTAAGGTGCACCTGATTCAGGCTGTGGTCTTTTCAATCACTTGCCATCTATCTGAGAGCTGGACAATGAATTAAGAATGGCAGAAGAATAATTCATGCCTTTGAACTGCGTTACTGGAGAAGGGTACTAAACATCCCATGGGCTGCCAAAAGAACAAACAGATAGGCCTTGGGAAAAGTGTAAGCAGAAAGTTCCTTGGAGACAAGGATGACAAAGCTTTGTCTCACATACTTTGGGCATGTTGCTAGGAGAGTGACATCATGCTTGGAAAGGTGGGAGATCAGCAAAAGAGAGGCTGACCTTCGATGAGATGAACTGACACAGTGACTGCTGCAATGGGCTCAGGTGTGCGAGAGATGATGAGGATGGCACCGGATAGGACAGGGTTCACATCTGTTCTCACAGAGTTGCTATGAGTCCTTCGACAGCACCTAACAACAACGGATGTCTAATATTTACTCATTGTGACTTACATGAGGATTTTGTAGACCATAAAAATGCCAAAAAGACAACATGTGAGAAACACTCCTGACACATTATGGAATGTGAGTTGTTCTAGGGACTGGGGGAGGGAGAAAGTCAAACAATTAGATCAAGATTGGAGAATAGATTTGAACAGTCACCATTCCTAGTTACTAAGATTCTCCCCCAGAACTACCCTGTTATGGTCAGTGTTCCATCCCCGGCAAACACCCACACCCCCCATCAGAGGTAGGAGTTTTACAGGAACTGCTCAGGGGGTGGAGCCCAGTTCTTCCACTACAACCCCTAGAACCATGAGAAGTCCAGGTGTCCCAGGTAAAGGTACTAGCTTCTCCTTCTCACATGAAAGACCAAGCCTACTTACCTTTGAATTGGAGTTAGCAAAACCAGAAGCCACTCACCTCTCCCTTAGGGCAAGGAAAATCGAGCTTCCACCAGCAAAAACCTGGGCCATCCTCTTGAGAAGGGGCAAGGAAAACTGCCTCTCATTCTTCCCTGATGGGATTACAGTCAAGGAACTGAGAGCTAATTCTCAAATAGGTTTCTGCTGTGTGATGTCAAGTCCATTCTAACTCTGAGTGACTCCACCTGACACATAGAAATACCACGTAGGGTAATGGAGCCCTAGGCTGTAATCTTTACAGAAGCAGATGGCCGAATCTTGTCTCCTGAAGAGCCAGCCACCCAATGGGTTGGAATCACCATTTTCTCAGTTAGCATTCAACTCTTAACTGTTGCTCCACCAGGGTCTTTCCAACAGACTGTCTCATCAAATGTGCTGAAGTTGGGGCTCAGTGATTTCCATTTTCCTTATACTTTTCTGTATTGTCCAACTGGCCACAATGATTAATGTAGTCCTTTTGTAAGTGAGAAGCAAAACCAAACAGTAAGTCCTGTTTAAAACACTCTCTCTCCTGGAAACTTTCCAGATCCCCTGTCACAACCCCTATCGTTTTGCATGTCTGTTATTACCTTCCTCTGTTCCCCTACCTCCATCTCCACGTGGCATACTTAGGTGACAGCATGCAGGAGGACTTTAACAGAGAGGTTTATTGAGATACTAATAAACCAAAGAATGACTGAGTGAGTGAGTGTGGCCTAATATTACTATTGCTAACCTTTGGAACTCTAAACTTTAAAAAATTTTCCATTCATCTATGTTGGTGCTGTGTACCATAGAGTTGGAACCGAGGCATAGCTGACCCTCTGGCAGGTTTTCAGAGGCAGTTAACCACACAGGAGGAGATTGCCCCTCCTTCTCCCATAGAGCAGCTGGTGGCCCCAAAAGGCGTGCCTTCAAGCTTTCAGTGCTGCTTCTTGCCACTCGGCCACCAGATCTCTAAAGGATTCCTTCTCTATTTGGACAAATGTGATCCAAGATGATTCTCCAAAGCTCAAGACACTAAAATAGAATGTGATCTGGTGTATAAACTTAGTAACATTTCTCATTGCATCTCTCTACTCCTGTTGTAAACTCTTTCTCTTTATTGAATTCATTTGATAATTGATTTCAAAATTTACTTGAACATATAATAGCCTTGGCCTATAATGGATTATGGAGAGCTCTGGCGGCTAAGTGGTAAGGAGTTGTGCTGCCGACCCGAAGACTCATCCACCAGTCACTCCACGGGAAAAAGATAGACAATCTCCTCCTGTGCAATTTATTGCCTTAAAATCCCACTGAAGGGTCAGCTATGGGTCAGTTCTGACTTATTGGTAAACAACAGCAACAATATGATGCATCATAGCTGGGAAAGTTCCAACTTGGCTTCACTACTGTTTAAGGGTCTCAGATGGCATAATGCCTGCCGTATGTACTGCCCTGTTGTTGTGATCTTTACAGATTACAGATTATCGCAAAGTAGATTATCGCTCAGTTGGGCTTCTGAGGCTGTAAACCCACAGCACATTGTCATTGTCCACAGGGCAGCTAGCTGGTGGATTAAAACTGTTGAAGAGACATGGATTTTGGCTTAGCCGCACAATTCTCTGTGGACTGCACTAGCAGAGTTCCCTCTGTAAAGATGACAGCCTTGGAGATCCCATGAGGTGGTTCTACTCTATCCTATAGGGTCGCTATGAGGGGAGAATCGACTCCAGGACGATGGGGTTTGTTGTTTCTGTTTGAACCTTTCTGGCAGCCGGTTCCCCAGGTCTTTTTCCCACAGAGTCCACAGGGGGATTCAAACACCTACCCCAGTCAGTCAATGGCCAAGTGCCTAACCCGTGGTGCCATCAGGCTTCCTGTTTTGTCACTGATCCTTCTCACTCTTGTAATAGGAGAACAAAGCTTTTGTTCCTGGATCAATCAAAAAACTCTTCTCGGGGGAAGGAACATAGCTGGTAAACTATGCCAAGGTTTGGCCAAAACCACTAAACACACGTCAGTTAGTTCATGAGTTATGGCAGTTCTCCATCAGATTTCCAAAGCTGTAAATCTTAGTGTGAAGGGATGACCCTCATTCTCCCTCTTGCTGGTGCATTAGAATTGCTCAACTCTCAGCAGTTGGCCGCTAGTTTTACACCAGTCCAAATCCTGATAAAAGGCTGAGGGTGGAGCAAGAGGCCCTTCTCTGCAGAACACTCTGGAAGGGAAGTTGGTTGGATTCAAATCCATTGTTCCATGTTCCGCCCTGAGTTTGCTCAGCTTGTATCCAGACTATGGTCAACCTGCTGAAAGTTAGAATTACTGTCTGGATCTCCAAGACCCCTAAGTCGAGCGATTCCCGGTTCTCCCTCCTCTCCCACTGCAAGATGGAGAATAAAACTGAACAAGCAGATTAGAGACACAGAGCTGGGGAAAGCACAAATGCAAAAGAGGACTTGCAAAAAGGAAAGGAGTTGGCTTTCCTGTTTTAGGAAACCTGCTGACGTAGGGAATGCTGCTGTTTTTCTGCAGAAATGCTGCCTTCAGTGGACAAAATTCAGCCACAATCAAGCTAATTGAATGCACAAATGTAATATTTTTCCAGGGCACCTCCAATTTAATGCTTGATGAAATCGTGTCTTTCGCATATATTTACAAAAGCTTTTCTTCATCCAGAAATGTCTGTTAAAATTGCTTATAGATGCTGAGATAGCAAATCACTCTTCTAATGTAATGAGATAAGTCATCTCTATAAACTTTGCTTGCTCAAATGTACTCACATAAAAGAAATCAGGCTACAGGCTTTTTTCAATAAATAGAATGAACCACTAGAATTTGATGGCTCTAGCATGTTCTACCTCATTGCTACGGGATGTTTAAAATTGCTCCCTCTCTCTCTCTCTCATAGACTTTTCATTTTGTAGTTGATGGAAAAAGGAGGTCAAATAAACTGATGTGGATAAGAAGCCAAACCCGTTTGTCAAAATGTAGAGAGAAGCTTGGAGATTGGAGTCGTTTAAAGACTGAAAATTGATTTAGAAGATTTCTGTCCTGAAATAATTTTTCTTGCTAAATGGAGCCTCATTCTGAGTCTGGTTTTCTTCGCTTTAGCTATCTTAACTAATAACTTACACCATGGGAACTTCACATACTGGGGAAGATTCATATACATAGTCATTTGTGCGTAGACCAGTAAATTGGGTCCCAAGATCATCCATGAAAAAGACGAAGCCCTGAGAGGGCCATCTGTTTCTGTAAGAGACTAGTCTTCCAGCTTTTTCATTTAGAAAAAAAATTCTGCAGCAGCAGGCCTAATAAGCCAAAGGTCTAATAAGACTTCTCACGTGTTTCTAGTCAGGGGCACCATGTAAGGCTGCCATGTATGGTTGCTCAGGTTGTACACTGGACAACTTCAAGGGAGATGCCATTCTCATGAACTACAATGTGATGTTGCTGGTTTGAGATGTGCAACAAAACAACCATGCCGAGGTCTGCCCAGGGGAAGGGGGAGGGAGAAGCAAATTTTCGTTCATAGTGACATAGCAATGTTTCCAGTTACGCCTCATGAACTGTTTTTCTATTCCTCAAAAAAGAAAATTAAGGGAGTCTGGTGGCTTAGTGGCAAGAAGCTGCACTGCAATCCCAGAGGTGCACAGTTCAAATCCACCAGATGCTCGGCTGGAGAAGGAGGAGCAATCTCCTCCTGTACCAGTCAGATGCAATTTGATGATACGCACACAAAAATAATAAAAATTTTAAAAAATTTAAAAGAAAAAGAAAATTAGAGTTCTCCTTCTGACGTTAGCTCAGAAACTCTAGAAACCTATCTGGGTGCCTTACACCTTCTCTTTACAGAGTTGAATTATTTGGGGGAGATAGTAAAACATCTGCTGGAAAAGCTAAAGAGTCATCAAAAAAGAAAAACACCCTTGAGATGGATTGACACGGTGACCACAACAGTGTTTTTGAGCATGGCAGAAATTCCAGCGGCATAGGATGGGGCAAGGTCTGATCAATTGTTCAGAAGGTCTCTCTGTAAGTCATAGTCAACTTGATGGCGTCAAACAACACATTAAAATATCCAGACAGATATAACTGGGTATTTCTGTCATCACAGGAGACTAGAGCGAGGGCTACATGGTGGAGGGGACCTGGGGGAGGGTTTGTAAAACAATGAAAGAATCTTTTCTTTTACTTTTCCATAATTTTTGGACTCATGTACTTATAACTTGTTAGTCAAATTTGTGTCTTCTAGGTTGCAACACCCCCATGATACATCTTCAAGGATATGAACATGTACGGCCAAGCACAATCAATAAGAGTGCATCTAAATTCCAAAATCAATCTCCATAATAGTCTATGTGTTTCCTACTGCCAAAGGGGCCCTTTAGAGTAGTGAGAGAAGATCTTCACCCTGAAACCCACAGCGTCCCTTTTCAGCAGGAAGTAGCTAAGAGAATACGCCATCCCCTTTTCCTTATGACTCACGGTGAAGTCTCTCTCAGGGAGGAGTGATAGGAAATGGCAAAGGACACACTGACAAAGAAGATTAATCAGAACTGGCTTTGACAAGCACTGTGGCATTTGGACAAGAACAAACTGGGAGGAGGGTAGAGAGAATAGTGCAACAATGAATGAGTGGAAGCCCAAAATCTCTGTAAATGTTTATGAAAATTAATAAAATATAATTATAGAAAAAAAATAAAATAAAATATCCAGACAGCCCTCTCTACTTCAGTAAATGGTCTGGGTAGGGCCAGAAGAAAATGAGACTATATCCCAGATGTTCTTTTTATCATCTCTAGAAAAATACCAAAAATCCTCTCCCCTGCCCCCCTCCCAAAAAAAACAACACAACAAAAACCTCCCACACATCACCCCACGACACATGGGAGAGGCAGCAGGGAGCGTGTGGAATGGCTCCTCAGCGGTCGGCCCTGTGAGTTTTGGTCTTTTCCTCCAGCAGGTCCAGACCAGGCAGGCCAGTGGAGAGGTGGAGGAGGGACAGATTCCTCCCCACAACCTTGCTCTGCAGTCTCCCCATCTCCTTCTACTCCCTTTTCCTCTGCAGCCTGAAAGGCACTTTCTAGGTGCAGAGGGACAAAGCCTCCTGGCATCCTGACCTGGCCTGAGGCATTGGCCCCAGACTGTCTCTGCCTGGTCCTAGCACTATGAGTCCAAGATGGTAATTTGACATTAAAGAGGAAGGCCGTGTTTCTTATGCACTTGATGGAATTTGGCTCCAAACACAAGGGAAAAGTATATTTTGGAATTTAGGCCATCAGTTGTAATATGCAGTAGATGGCACATTTGCTAATGCACCTTCTTTTCTCATAACCTACTTTTAAAAAATGGTTTTATCGGCATTTTACGGGCTGGGAGTAATTCAAGAAGGAGCCCTGGTGGTGCAGGGCTGAAGTATTTGTATGCTAGCCCGAAGGTTGGAAGTTTGAACCCTCTAGCAGCTTCTCTGAGGAAAGATTTGGCAGGCCAGTTCTGTAAAGATTTCCAGCTTTGGAAACTCTATGGGGCAGTTCTACTCAAATCCCTAAGGCTGCTGAGTCAGAATCGATTCAAAGGCAGTGGCATTGGCTTTGACTTGAGTGCTTCAAGCTGAGCATATGATTGGCGTGCTTGGCTGGTAATCAGCAAGTTGCAGGTTGGTGTCCACCCAGAGGTACCTTGGAAAAAAGGCTTGGCAATCTACTTCAGAAAAGCCAGTCCCTAGAGCAGAACTCTACCCTGACATACGTGGGTTTGTCATGAGTCAGAGTTAACGGCACCACAAAAGAGTCAGGCATCATGCTTGACCCAAATTTCCATCTAATGCTTGGCAGAGTCGGGATGCCAAACCAACCAGCCCGCAGATGTGCTTTGTGGGTACAATGCAACATTGCTGCTACAGTTTTCGTTTTTACTGAACCTTACTATCTTAAGTAAGGAGCTCCAGTAGCCTAGTGGCAAGGAGCTGCGCTGCAATCCCAAGGGCATGAAGTTCTAATCGACTAGCTGCTCCATGAGAAGACTGAGCACTCTCCTCCAGTGCAATTAAACGACCTCTGAAAACCCACTAGAGGGTCAGCTATGGGTCTGTTCCACAACTCAATGGTACACAACAACAACAATAATTTCTTAAGTAGGGCAAGTGTTCTCCATTTCTCCAGATCCCCCACTTCTATTCACAAGGTCCATTGCATTACATTTACCTAGATCACCTGCCTAGACCCTGCAGACCACGGAGTTTTCCCTAAATCAGTCAGGAGTCCTCTGCTCATCTCACATGGACAAGAATGAGTGCTTAACACAGGCTTCTCTGATGAGGAGTAAACAGTATAAGGATGTACAGATGCCTCTCGACCTCATGCTGGCCTTCGATTGTCCAGTTGTGTACGCAGAAATGAAAAATGGAACTGATAGGTTTGCTTGATGGATAGGTTGCCACAGATTTGTTAAAAAAATCCAGGATCTGGGGAGCTCTGGTGGCCTAGTGGCAAGAAACTGAACTGCAATCCCAGAGGAACACGGTTCGAATCCACCAGACGCTCTGCCGGAGAAGGAGGCGCAATATCCTCCTGTACCAGTCAGATCTGATTTGGCGGTACACGTACACAAAATTTAAAAAAAAAAAAAAATCCAGGATCTGCAAAGTGCAACAAAATGAAACATAATTAAATGAAGTGAGCTGTAGATGCACACACATGTATATTTTTTTTAAAAATTTTTACTCCTAGCAATTCTAACTCCTAGCAAGGCTATGAGTAAGAGAGTGAAATGGTGCCCAGCCCCTTACCATTATCATTATTTTTGTGTGTTTGAGACCTTGTTGCAACCACTGTGTCAATCTACTTGGTTGCATCTTCCCCTTTATTACTGACTCTTGACTTCACATGGAAAGGAGGAATTCACTAAAAAAAAAGTGGATTGACACAGTGACTGTAACAATGCGCTCAAGCATATCCGACATGGTGAGACTAGCAGCCTCGAGCATATCAGAGACGGTGGGGATGGAGATGGATGAGACAAGGTTGTTCTAGGGTTCCTATGAGTTGGTGTCAACTTGACAGCGCCTCACAACTACTTCACACATATCCATTTACTACGCAGTCTCCCATAGCTCTGGTGTACTAGTGGTAAGAAAGTAGGCTGCAATCCCCAAGGCACAAGGTTCAAATCCACCAGCTGCTCTGCAGAAGGATGGACGATCTCCTCTCACGTCTCTGAAAATCAGAGAGTCAGCTGTAGGTTGGTTCCAAATTGATGGTATACAACCACCACCACCATGCACCTACGAAAGGATGCATGAGAAACCAGTTGGCATTGGGGAAGATACCGGTGTTTGGAAAGAAGAGTGAGTTGGACAGAAATATCACCGTATCTAGTTCTTGTACCTTTTGAAATGTGTACCCGTTTTGTGAATTATCAGAATCTGAAGAATCTCTTTATAGCTCTTCTTCTCCACTGGAAAACTTCACCTTAGATTTTAGGGCTCTATTCAAAGTTCTCTTTTGTGGCATCTTTAAAAGTAATCACTTCCTTCTCTGGGTTCCTAATCAACTTTTCCAGCTCTCCATCATGAGAACCTTACAACCTGGTTTACTGATAGGTGAGTTTTTTTGTTTTTTGTTTTTTGTTTTTTTTATTTTTGTGTGCGTGTACCGTCAAATCAGATCTGACTGGTACAGGAGGAGATGGCCCCTCCTTCCCCAGCAGAGCATCTGGTGGATTCGAACCGTGCACCTCTGGGATTGTAGTTGCAGCTTCTTGCCACTAGGCCACCAGAGCTCCCCATGATAGGTGAGTTCTTGAGGTTGGGATAGGATGTGATTCACTTCTATCCATCTAAGTGAACTCACTGCCACCAAGTCAGTTCCTACTCACTATGACCCTCCACTGGGTGTCTAAAGCTTCACAGTAGGAGAAGAACCTTCTTTCTCTTCTGGACCAGCTGGTAGATTCAAACTGCTGACCTTTTCGTTACCAGCCCAACATATTATTCTCTGAGCTCTCAGTCTGAGACTTGTAGAAATACCTGTAGTATTTGCTGAATAGCATCTACTATTGGTATCCTCGCTTGCCTGTTTAAAGTCACTACGGAAGCTTGTTTTCACCTAATTTCACTGTAGAAAGATGAACAGGTGAAGAGTTGTGGTGGGACTTTTATACCCATAAACACTGTCTTCTGAGACAGAACTTCCTGCGATGATAAAAAATGTTCTCTGTCCAATACACTGGCCACTAACCCAATAACATGGGTATTGAGCCCTTGAGATGTGGACACTACCACTGAGGAGCTGAACTGTTAAACTTTATGTAAACAGTCCCACATGCTCAGTGGACACTGGATCGGACAGCTTGATTCTAAAGCTTTCTCCATCCAGGGACAGTTCCTACCCACTGAACAACAGGATCCTTAAGCATGTTTCCTTTTCAAGCCATTCAATTGAAACCAATGCCACCAAGGTAGTTGTTTCTAACATAAAAATTCAGTTTATTTCTCTGGTTTTGACCCAGTACACAAGAGGGCAAAGTGTTTCACATCATAGAATTTCACTTCCAAGTCTTTTGGAATGTTCATTTCTTTGGCTAAAAGGAGAGTTGCCAGGAAAGTCAGGCAGGCATTAGGTAGGCCACTAAAATAAGGGAAGGGGGGGCAACACTGACGCCATTCTTGGCGGGATGGGCGGGGCGTGGGGGTTGCTGTTAGTTGCAAGCTGATTTTCTAGAACTGTTAGCAGGAAGCTGGAACCATTTCTGGAGGCTCACAGGGCCTCCGGCTTCAGTCATCTCCGCCGGCTTCAGTCATCTCCGCCGCACAGGTACAGCAGGGCTTTTTGGTAGTCGCCCTTGGTGTCTTGCTACAAATTGTCAAGGAGAAAAAAGAAAGAAGCTATTAGAGAAAAGACTCAAACTCTGCAGTAACTGTCTAGCTGGCCCAGCCCAGAGCAGAGCCACTCCCACCCTAAAACAAAGCAAACCTCTGGAGGATCCCTGAGACTGGCAGGCAGCCAAGACCACACCCAAACTCTCCCCACCATCACCAGGGAGTGCAGTCAGTAAAGGTGCAGGAGACTGGCAAGTCTTTTTGTAGTTCAAGGGCGGAGTGAACTAGAGGTACTGAGAATGTGGGTGGGTGTCCAGAACAAGAACACCACTATACTAGGTAGAAAGCAATGACCTGCACTTTCTCCCTCCCCCTCCCCCACAGGTCAGGTTCTCACGGCCTATCTGCTGTAATTAAGCCAGCTCTTAAAGCCACTTACAAATATACTGGTGCAGAAACAATTCCTAAAAGTCCCTAAACGTTAAAAGAACACTCTCCAAACACCTGGGTATACAATGCCTTTGAAAATTTTAGAATCTTTTATTCTGAATACTTACAAAGAGAAATCACAAAGTCCGTCTGAACTCTACATAAAAACTCTCTGCTGTTGAGTCTGTTTTAATGCCGAGCGTCCTTACAGGACAGGGTAGAACTGTCCCATGAAGTCTCCGAGGCTGGAAGCCTTTACGTAGCAGAATGCCTCATCTTCCTCCCAGTATGACTGGTGGGTTCAAACCA
The DNA here is from genome assembly GCF_000299155.1 of Elephantulus edwardii. Classification (NCBI taxonomy): domain Eukaryota; kingdom Metazoa; phylum Chordata; class Mammalia; order Macroscelidea; family Macroscelididae; genus Elephantulus; species Elephantulus edwardii. Next base: position 1,000,783 of record NW_006400014.1, read on the forward strand.
CCAACCTTTAGTTAGAAGTCAAGCGCTTAACCACCATACCAGGGCTTCATCAAACTACAAACTACTAAGCCGACCTACAACACAATCCTTTCTTGTCTATGATCCTTCCACTGATCCAAAGCAGATAGAGGTTAAGCTGGTGGAAGAGATGGGTGGCCTGACACTGAATTATTAAAGGCTCACAAGCCTATCACAGATGATGGAGGGGTTTTTGTTGTTGTTGTTTTTAAGAAATGAAAATAATAAAACATTTAATTGACCTTTGAGGTCCCTCCTTGGGTTCAGATCATAAATAGCAATATTGCAGTGTAACAGACGTGGGATAAAAGACACTAAAGTGCCTAATTCTGTAGAAATTCCAGGAAAAGTCATAAAAGGGGTTTTAAAAAATAAATCCCTTTTTGATGTAGTCAAAAAAAAAAAAAATCCCTGATAATCAATAACTAGAATTTCCTCTCCAGATTAATTGTTGTTGTTACATTCTATGGAGTCAGAACTGACTCAGAGGTGACCCTCTAGCAGGTTTTCCGAGACAATAAATCACACAGGAGAAGAGAGTCCATCTTTCTCTCATGGGGCAGCTGGCAGATTCAAACCACATGCCTCCGGGCTAGCAGTGCATCTCCTTACTGACTAGGCCCCCTGAATTCCCTTCCCAGGTAATTAGGGATCAGGAAATCACCATGCTGTTATCCCCACAGGCCACATTCCAGCAGGTCCGGGACACACAGGACTTGAGGACCTACCTGGATGAAGTGGTACAGGGACTTGCCGTACTTTCTCTTGAATTCAGATCTAATTTTCAACATGTCCACTTCACTGCGGGAGACCATGATCCTAATCAGGATCTTATCGCGAGTTCCCTTGCCCTGAAAATCAAGTTGATGCTCAAGTTACAATTTAATACAAATATTATCCTAGGAAGTGAACCTCGTCAGTGTTTTCTTTAATATGGAGCAGAGCTAAGATCTCCTCTCAGAGACTGCAAAGGCCAAAACTGTTTCCTCCAGTGAGCACACAGAAATCCTAAACACTTAAAAAAAAAATCCTAAACACTTGAGGATTAAACAAGAGTCTCAATTTTGATAGGCTTTCTGAGTATAAACACCGACAGGTTTTCTACTGTGGTGACTCTGCTGTTTTCAACAGTATGAACAGGAAAGACTCCTGTGTTTACTTTTAGAGCTGCAGGCTGGTGGTTCCATGGAAAAGGTGGTACTTGATATAGGAAGAAGAATGCTGCAGTTGTCAGATTAAAAAAAGAGCTGAAAGTGAGAGAGAAAAAGACTTGGCTGCCCGTGTGCCATTTTGAACCTCTCCCTGGCATCCCTCTCAACTCACGCAATAAAGACCTGATCGTTTCTTGGGACCAGCTTCTTTCTCTCACTCGCTTTCAATTCTTTTTTCTATCTAACAGACACAGAGCTAAAAAAGAAATAAGAGAGGGCAGCAGAAAAGGGGAGGTGAGTGGAAAATGGCACATGTCTCTGGGAAGATATGGTTAAGTTAAAGGTGAAAGTTCAACTGGACCCAAACTGTGTGTGTGTGGGGGGGGTCTCTGAATAGGGGGCCAAGGAATTTCAACCCTGCAAGGCAGAGTTGTAGGACTGGCTTTGAATCTGGGAATGGAAACTCAAGCAAGCTGGGCACCAGTGTCTTCATCTGTACAGAAGAGAGTAATACTGGCCTTTGTAGAACCCCCTCATGTAAAAGAAGTAGCCCAATGTCTATTATGTGCTGGTGTTTGCCATCAAATGGATTTCAGCTCATAACAACTCCATATGACAGAGTAAATTAGCCATAGAGTTTTTTTTTCTTTTCTGTAAACTTTATAGAAGCAGGTGACCAAATCTTGATGCCATAGACCCACTAAGTAGATTCAAACCACCAACCTTCCAGTTAGCAGCCAACTGAATGACCACTACACCACCAGGGCTCCTCGAGTGCTTACTAATCTCTCCCTGCTTAGTTTATCGTTACTTTAGAGATTATATAGGAGCGTATTTCTAAAAAGGCTTGAGCAGGAATCTGATATGATTACCATCTAGCTTTTTCTCTCTTCTATGGTGCTTTGTTTCCTACATGTGTACAAACGTGTTCAAGTGGCTGTAAGGAAGAAAGCAGAGTGGTGGTTTTCTCACTTGTCAGACACAACAGCAGCTGACTGGTGGGCTGCTACATGTAAACACGGGGGGCCCTTCTTGGACCCACTACTCAGTATTTTCTAAAACGTCACAGGAGACTTGGGTTAGATGTCAAAGGAAAGCAAGCCTGTGGCGGAAACACTGGCCTCTCAGCCCACCACGCTTACCTTCATGGAGTCATACAGTCGGTCAGCAAAGTACAGGGGCTTGTTCTGGATACACTGGACTGTGGGGAAAAGGTAAGAGGTCAGGAAGATGCTGTTACTCTCTCCTCCACCAGTAAGACATTAAGTCTCTGCTTTCAAAGAATGACTTGATGCAAGAGAAACAGGCCCCAAATGGATAAAGTTCAGGAAAAAGAAAGCCTCTGAAACGCTGAGCTCCTCTGCAGTTTTAAATGAGGAAACTCCTGAAAACCAAATGGAAACGTGAGCTTTACCCACATTAATAGTTTTCTTATTTCACTCTTTCTCCTGCACTCTTATTCCACCCCGGCAACCTTCTGTGTTACCAATTTAAGCCTTTTTGTTTGTTTGCATTCTGTTTCTCATCATCAGATTTATATAGTTAGGTTTCTAAAACTCGCCAGCTCATGCATAGAAGTCACACTTGCCAGTCACACTCGCGTGAACAGGATGACCATTCATTTCTTAATTCTCAGTGCTGTTTACCAGAAGCTGATGCCCACTAGGGATTCAAGAGCCACAGGTACTTACCCAGGTTCAGGAAAGCATTTTCCAAGTCTCCTTTGACTTCCTTCTTGATGCTCTCCAGCATGTCATAAGGACTGTAGCTCTTGTACCTTTCAAACACTGAGGAGAAACAACAAATAACCAGGTCGACATTGTCACTAGTCAGAGCTGCCAACAGTCACCCATACAATTATATACCACGATGGATAATTAAATCATAGCACCCAAGAAAGTTAAGGGTTACCGTGTTGGGCCAGACCCAACATTCTACTAGTGAGCCTTGGAATAGACACCCAGCAGCTGCTCTAACCAGCCATGCACCTGTCCTGAATGGCACTCCTCGGCTCTCTTATTTTGCCCATCTCCTTTCAATGGAGCCTACTCTACTTGAAAGATATGATCAATAGTATACAGCACCCAGATATATGACTCCTTCAATAAACAAGGTAAAATGACCTTCAAACAAGACACAAGCTATAATACACATTGGACATGAAATATTTCTTGGGGAAAGATCCGAACTGAGAGGAGTGTGCACAGACTAAGTGGTCTAACAGGCATACAGAAGGGAGAGTGTTTTGGAAGATTCTTGCCCTGCTCCCCACATCCGGCCCGCCTGGACCACCACGTGTTTGGGCTCAACCCTCCTCAGCACAGGACCAACCTTTCTGCAGGTGGCACACACTGCGCTCTGTCATGATGCTGATCCACTTGGGCACATCAGTTCCCTTCCTCTTCACGCCAGCATCATACAGCTCCTAGGGGAAGAATCCACCAGGAAAGTTAACGACAGGCTCTAGGGCCAGGTCATGAAAACCTTCATGCTGAAAAACCGCATGCCCACACATTCATTTAAAATGTCAACTGAAAACCAGATGATTGTATGGCAGATATGGGCAGAAAATGTGCTAATTAGGTCATAAAGTCTTAATAACACACAATCTTCCTCAGGTACAGACAGAGCATGAGACCCTAGATTGTTCATGGTGGGTGCTGTTCAAATCTCCTTCCTTCAACAGCAAAGAACCAAAAACTCTTCCCATTTGCAGAAGGATCATTAATGTTCATTAGCATACGTGGCCCTCCTCTCAGTTAGCACTTTTCGTAGACAGCAAGCTAGTGATCATGTCCCGAAGAGAAACACGAGCCCGAGACCTACACTCATGCTTCGTAGAGACTAGAAATGACAGGGTAGAGACTAGAAATGACGGGAGCTAGGAAAGGAGCGGGTTCAATACTGATTTCAATTTCTGGAAAATTTTGGAACTCAAAATAAGACTAAGGAGCGCTGGGTGGCGCAGTGGTTAAGTACTTAGCGGCCAATCAAAGGCTAGCAGCTCAGTCTCACCAGCTGCTCCCTGGGTGAAAGATGTGGCAGTGTGCTGTGTAAAGACACAGCTTTGGAAACTTCACAGGGCACTTCTGCACTGTCCTGAATGGCTGCTATGAGTTGGAATCAACTTGACTGCAATGGAATTTTTGGCTGCTTGCTTGTTTTTCAGTATAAGGTAGATTAAGAAAGGAGGAGGGAGAAGACAGACTTACACAAGGGTGGATAGTCTTTCAGTGCATCTCCACTCTGGATCTTGCAAAATCTCACTCTGATAACTTTCTTTAAAACCCTTCTCTACCTCCTATTAAAAGTAGTATATGAAATAGTGGTTGTTTAGGTGCCATTGAGCAGACTGTGACTGCTGGGGACCCCTGTGGACATGGCCCAGCCTGTGCCATCCTTGCGGTCTGCACCATGGCAGGCTCAGTGCTGTGGTCACTGTGTCAATCCATCTAGCTGAGGGTTTTCTTCTTCACTGGCCCTCCACCTTTCCCAGTATGTGTTTTTCCAAGGATGGGCCACTCCTGATAACATGCCCACAGCACAGGAGCCAGGGAAAATCCCAACCAAACAGAATGATTTTTAAATGGAAAGGCTTTTAATTGTGTCCTGAAACTCATATGAAATGTTCTGATGACATTGTTGACCCTCTGCATACACTGTTGGTAAGACGATAAAATGGTGCAACCACTCTGGAAGACGGTTTGGTGTTTCTTCAAAAAGTTGAACATAAAAACTCCATTATGAAATATACATCAAGGAAATTGGACCTGAGACACAAACAAAGATTTGTACACCCATGTTCATAGCAGTATTATTCACCATTGCAAAAACATGGAAACAACCCAAATTTCCAACTACAACAGAATGAACTGAGAAACTGTGGTACATTCACACAATGGAACACTACGCAGCACTCAGGAGCAACAATTTTGAAAAATACTACATAACTTAGGAGAGGATGGAGAGAATTATGCCACATGAACTAACTCAGTCTCATAAGGCCAAATACTGTGTAAGACCATTATAGTAAAAATAGAAGGATAACCAGTAAAACATGTATGAGGGCCCAAGGAAGAAAGGGGTAGGAACAGAGGGGTGAGGATCGGTATGGATGAAACCACAGGGTTGCACAATTTGATGGGTAGAGGCAGTGGATGTAGGAAATGGGAAGGATCTGGTGGGGACCTGAAAAGACTGCATAATTATGGACAATGTTCAATGGTGATTAATTTTATAAAACATAATGCATGGGAATGATTGCATGAAACACAATGTAAGTGAAGAAAAGTGTGAAACACTATGCATACAAACTTTGTAAACTAACCAATATAAAAATTTAAAAACCAAAACAAACAACCTGCTGACCCAGCACTTTACAGCCATCTGAATCAGCAACTACACCCCTAGAAACTGCAAACGTTCTACACAGTCTGAAAAGAAGACAGCCTTCCCATTCTCCCCTCTCCCCCACCACATGGAGCAATAAGCCTTCTGTGCCTGGTGGTGCCTCTGCCTCCTTCTGCTTCTCCTTGTTTCCTCTCCGAGTGTTCATTTGAACAAATGCAAAGCAGTGTGCACAGCCCAGCGACATCCTCAGGAAACCAGAACTTTTCACAGGAGCAAAACCTGAACAAGTTCATGTGAGCTAGACACTAATCCTGTAATCCACATCTGCATCATAAAAGGAAACACCTTGTAATAAGTATTGCTCCCAGAAGGTGAAAATGAAATTCACATTTTCAGACTGTGGGGGATATGAGTCTGCTCACCACACCACACATGCCTTAGCCTCCCTCCCAGGCAACAGCGGAGCCTAGTTCCTCCCCACCCCTCCACTGTGCGAAGACTGAGTGAAATGGAATGTGTTGTGAGTGCTGGAGTGTGACTACTGAGCTTTATTCAGAGGGGGCACTCTAGGTTCCTCCTTGCTTTCTTCCTTAAATCATAAACTGTCGGAAAGCCGGCAGTCACCTTGTCAGGACACTCAGCAACTTCATAGAAAGCCCACATGGAAAGGGATGAGGATCTCCTGCTGACAGTCCTGTGTGTAAACCATCTTGGGGTGCACCGTCCTGACCCAGTCAAGCCCTCAGTGATGGCACTATTTTGTGTATAACCTCACAGGACATGATCCTAAGCCAGAGGTGCCCAGTTAAGCCACTCCCAAGCTCCTAACCCACAGAAACGGAAAGATAATCAAGGAGTATTCTTTTAAGCCCCTTAAGTTTGAGATTATACAATAAGCAATAACCCAGACGACATAGAGACTTTCAGTGGGAAACAGAATCTCAAAGGAGGAAGCCTGGCACGTACCCGGGCATCCTGGTCAATCTGCTCATAGTCAATGACGGAGCCATCCTCTGCTCTTCTGCCCTGAAGGAAAAATGAAAACAATTAAAAACTCGATCAAATCTATTTCTTTGTATAATTAAAACGGGGAATGTAAGCTGTTATCTAATCTACTAAAAAAGCACTACTTAACTCTTTACTTTGAAGCTTAGGCAAGACCAAGGAATGGGAGACAGCTGAGGCAGCATGGAGGACGGGGCCTCCCCATCATGCCCTCCTCAATCAAGTTCTGGCCTGAGCACCTAACGGAATCCACCCTTGTTCCAAGTAAAAAGCTCCCAATATGTGATTCCTTCTCGCAGACAGTCCAGACGGAGAAACACTCATGGGACACATGGGAAGCAGTACAACAATCTCTGGTGCTAAGAAGACATGAATGCCAGAGAAGGGTGGCCTGGAGGCTTCAGCAGAAGCATGGAAGATGAGTCACTGGAGGCTGGTCAAGGGTAAGGGGAAGAGACCCCACCCAAGAGGCCCAGCCCAGGCAGGGGCAGAGAACACTTGCAGGTGAAGTGCCACCCTGTTGGAGAGACAAACACTGGTGAAGCTTAGAGGATGCAGATAGGGAGAAGGCTGGGGCACAGGAGCCTTTCTAGACAATGGATAATGTGGTCTTGATGAGCCAGAAAGAGGTTTGGATCAGGGGAGGGAAAAGGTGAAAGTGGATTTTTAAAGCTGTTCAGATGGTGGTACACAGGGTAAGTGGTAGAGGAAGAGAAGAGAGCTGGGGAGAACGGCACACGAGTGGTTACAGTAAAGCAGATCGAGGAGCCATGTCAGCTGGCGGTTTGAACGCCACCAGTAACCACATAAGAAGAGACAAGGAAGAACTCTGTTCCTATAGATGATAGTCTAGAAATCCCTATGGAGCACTTCTACTGTCACATGATGTCACTGTAAGTTAAAATCAGCTCAATGGCACCGGACAACAACTCCCTCCAGCAAGTGAACATTAAAATGCACCATGGTCAGAATTCGGGCTCAAAGGGGAAATGCTTTTCACCTGTGGGTGCACAGCTCCACAGGACAGCCCCATCCCCCTCCCATAAGAAGTGAGTGGAGGGGCAAGAAAGAATATTGACCTTCCCCAGTGCTATGTGACCACAGAGAGGGCAAAGTGACCTTCCCTAAGTCATTCGGTGAAGCTGCCACCAAATCCAGGCCAGGACTTGTGAGCTGCCAGGCCCTCCCCTGGCCCCTACAGTCCACTGGTCCATGCGGTTTCGCAGGATAAGAAATCCTATTATTAAAAAAAAAAAAAAATACAACTCTGCAGTGACAGTGCAAACCCACTGTCAGAATCTCAGCTGAATTTCTGATGCAGGCACAGAGGATTTGTTTAATTCACTCCCAAATATAAAATGAGGTATGTGACTTGCCTTGAGAGAAAGCAGAAGCAAAGGATTAAATGGAGGAACCAACCTTGGCGAGGGCAACCATCAGCTTGCGGAAGTCCCCGGATGTGTCCGAAACAATGTCCTTCTCCAGGTCGGTCTTGTACACTTGGAAAACAACATAGCTGGCTTTACACTTGCTGGCTTGGCAGCCAACCACTTACCCACCCCAGTAACCCTGCCCATCTGAAGAGCAGCGAAGGCTGTGCCCGCTACATGGACCCAAGTTCCTTCACCCTTAGTTGAGCGGGGATTCCCTAGAATGAGGTTTTGACCTTGTGAAAGTCAAGGTAATGTCATTGACAATGTCAAGGAACACACAGTGCCAGAGCAAATCAGGGAGCCTCAATCTCACCTTTAATCAAGGCCTCTTTGTAGCCAAATCTCTAAGTCCCAACCTTTTTGACTCCGAGGACTAATTTTGAACCAAATCAAACCAATTCAAAGGGCACTCTGATGGCCTAGTCTGCAGGGAGTTGGGCTGCTAATCTTAAGGCCCGGCACGTCTGGCACTGTGATTCCACCCGGTGCTCCTTGGGAAGAAGAAGGGCAAGCTCCATGTATACAGCCTCAGAAAGGCCTGGTCAGCTACGAGTTGGTTCTGACTCAACAGCAGTGCATCTGAGCTATAACCATATATGCATAATCATATGCATATTATCAACATGCATATAATGGTGCCTCTATCATGAACTGAGACCATGTTCAATGGTTAAATATGTTAAGACTAAAATAGCATTTGAGTGAATTTTGTATCTTATTATTCAAAATAGCATCAATATGGAAAAACATCCACATGTTTTTATCATGTGTATTATTTATTCCAGCCATAGCCCCTAAGGAGCTCTGGTGGCTTAATGGTTAAGAAGTTGTGCTGAAATCCCAAAGACATGTGGTTCAAATCCACAAGCTGGTTGGCAGGAGAAAGATCTGAAAACCGACTGGAGAGTCAGTGATGGGTCAGTTCTCACTTGACGGCACACAACAACAGCCCCCTACGCTGCTTAGAACACACAGGTTCACACGCATCTTCTCAATTTTCCGTAAGCCAGATGTGGAGACCTTTTCAGCAGAAACTGAATAGCAGTCAAATGAAACTCAAGCACCATATTCTATTTTTCCTACCAAATCTTTTCTTTAAAAAAATAAAAATCATATTCTACTATCATTTTGAAGAATTTGTATCAGAATGTGATAAAAATTCAGGGAATAAGAAAGTAAAGAAGGAGGACGTCGATTCTTTCAAATGTCCCCTGGACAGTCAAGATAGAGGCACTTCTGCAGGTAACAGTGCTTGGCTGCTAATCAAAAGGTTCACAGTTCAAACTCAACCAGTAGCTCCATCAGAAAAAGGCCTAGCAATCCCATAAAGATTACAGCTTAGGAGACCCTATGGGGCAGTTCTACTCTGTCACATGGGTTCGCTTTGAACAAGAATTGACTTGATGGTGTACAGCAACATCACATAATCTAGGTATACTTTCCCAAACACTGATCCAAGACAGCCAGGAGGTGTTACCGAAATTGAGTTGAGAGGATTACTCACAGAAATAGGGCTACTCACTTTCCTTGTAGACTCTGTTGATTTCCTGCAGCTCCTGGTTGGTCCTGGAGCAGATGATCTCAATGAGGGAGTCCTCATCCGTCCCCAGGCCCTGTGAACCAGAGAAAATGACAATCAGCTGGGACCTCCTCTCCATTCACCTGGTTCTCTGCTCACCATCTGCAAACAATCTGTTGGCATTCCCTCTGAGAGCTCCCACTGACAAATCGGCACCATATTCCCTAGCAGAAAATGGTAGGATTTTCTATTACCTAAAAAAATGCCTATCCAGAATACAAAATTACACAGATTTGAGCTCAAACATGTTTTATTAACAAAATGTGAATGGGAAGAGGCATAAACAAAATGTACAAAAATGTAAAATAGAGAAAAGAAGTGCCTTCTGCTGATGAATTTATAAAGTGGAGGTATTTAACCCCCTTCCTTTGATTTTTCTGCATTTTTCAAATTTTATAATAACTCGCTTATCTTATCCTTACTTTTAAAAGACAAGGTATGATTGTCTCCATTAAACAATTCTCCTCAATTAAAACAAAGGAATATAAAAATTTTACCTTGTCATTTTCAGCTAGCATCGTTAAAGCAGACTAAGCTTTCTTTTGCTTTTTCCTCTTTAGCCAGGGATAGGTAGAGATAAAATAAAAATTTTAGCTTCAACTCCTTTGAAATGTAAAATTGGGTTAACGTTAAAAATTTCATTCTTGTACGCACACTTTTGCTTGATTATTATGCGCTCTTCGGGCATTTTAGGGAAGCAAAAGGAAATAATGATGTGCCAAGTAAACCTAGACACCAACACTTTATTAAGGAGTAAGAATTTGATGGGCGATGTATTCAAATTTAATATATACACTTATGAGTGTGCCAGATAGCATGAAAGGGCCCAATGAAACATGTATTTCAAAGCTGGCTTCATGATCAAAGTCGCGATTTAATAATCAGGATTCTCTAATACTTGTCTTTCTGAATATGGAAATATCACTTTGAACTAAGTAGAATTACAACTGTTTAAAATGTAAATCAATTATAAGGTGTTAATACAATGAGAAACTTACTTATCCACATGAAAAGTGTGTCAGCTATTAATTAAACTTATTAAGAGTTTATGTGCCCCTTGAAAGAGCGGTTTGTGTAATATTAGCTAAGCCTCGGGTCAATGGTTAATTTTGAATTTTATTCTTAATCTAATCTATGAGCCAATGCCTCTCTGCCAGAGTTTTTAATCATGATTTGTAGAGGTTCTGACAAAGCTAAAAATGTTCTCCTTGTTAGCAGAAGATCTACACAGCATTCTGTACAAACGTTATAAAATAACTATCAAATGTCTTCCAATCTTTTTTAGTGGGGGGGAGGAATGGTGGCCCATCTTCAATCTCAAGGTTGATGGAGCTATAATCTGAAAATAACTCATGCATGGAAAGAAATGCTATACCCTGACACAGTAGGCAGCAATGTAAGACAACGGACAGCAATATAGGATTTGCTTCTTCCATCAATCATACACCAGTGTTCACAGCTGAGAATTCTAAGTGGCCTTCTTTTTGCATTCCAAGTTAATCTTGGCCATTTCCAAAACAGGCCCCAAGTTTCCACAGTCTGTCCACAATTCCTGTTACAAGGGCAACTGCCATAAGGCGGATCCTGTCACTGGTATTGTCTGAAGTCAAAACAGATTGGGGAAGAGGGGAACCAAACTTAAAACTGTTCAGTTAATGTCACTTTGAGCTTTGTGGATTTCAGAAGGGTACTCAGCTGTGATCACTAATGGAAGAGCTGGCACAAGGTCAAAGATTTAGCTGCTGAAGTACCTTTCATTGGGCGCTGTTACATAGATTACATCAGTGACTGACAGCTCAAGCAAATCCATTTCAAGTCACTAATATCTAGTATCAGATACTCATGAAATCACATGAATCACCACTAAACGGATTCTGGATGAAAATAAGATCAACTGATCTGAAGTGTTGATGGTCGAAAGAAACCTCAGCGAGCGTAGCTCAACGAAGGGCCTTAAGTTCCCAAGACTCAGTTTTCAGGAGTAGTGGGCAAGCATCTCCACCCTGCAGGATCATTAAGTTGTGCTGACAGTTTTCTCATCCTTGTTGGGGCCTTCCCTGCGGCCCAGCCTACCAAGGAAACCTAGAGCAGGCTCTTAAAGAAAACCCGAGCCTTCTTGAGCGAAGCTGAATCACTGAAGGACGAAGGAGCTTTCAACACACCTTTCAGCAGCCCCAAGCTATCAAGTGAGGGCCCTAGGAACAGGCATCATGTGAAAGTGCCTCATTTTCAAGTTAATCTCTAGAGAAAGGGGTGACAACTCAACTGTGACATTAGCTGTGGTGAAAGGCTCATAGCTAGGTCTGTTGAACATTCAGAAAGACTAGCAACACAGAATATGTACTCTGCCTTTGTTGTTGTTAGGTGCCATCAAGTTGACTACAACTCCTGGCGACCCTGTGAACAATACTTTGCCCAATCTTACTTATACCACCCTCAAGTCCATTGCTGCAGTGACGGCATCTCATTGAGGGTCTGTCTTTTTCATTGCCCCTGTATCTTTTTCAGCATGATGTCTTTTCCCAAGGACTGGCCCCTGCCAACAACATGCCTAAAGTATGTGAGCCCGGGTTTCATCATCCTTGCCCCTGAGCAGCACTCTGCTTTTGTTGTTGCTAAGGTCATTGAATTGCCTGTCTCTGCTTTTAGGACAAGCAGAAAGAAAAAAAGTCTTTTCTCTGGGGTCCCACTTAAAGGCTTTACCCATTTATGTCAGCAGAGGGCAGTATCGGATTATTCAAAATGTTTCAAGCGCTCTGAAAAGGTTGCATATGCTATGCGGGAATAGGCCTTTATGTTTAAGCATCTCTTGCACTGATATAGTATTTGATGCACACAGTTTAAGGAATGGCCAACTTGGAGTCTCATTATTCAGTACAACCTAGAATTCGAGGTTCATTGCTAACCTTGGAAAAGAAAATAATACAAGATAGCATGCGATACAATACTTGGAGTAAAATGCAGGTGCCATACCTGATCTGGAATCACCCCTTTCGGGTTCTACACTTTGATAAGGTCTGGTGTTGCCAAAATTTGAATCAAACAGGGACAACAGGCAGAGAGTCCAGAGGAGGAATAGCCACAAAATTATGGGGGGGATTTGACAGCTTCTTTTAACAAAAAACCATGAGTGTTCACTTTTGCCTTAACATCACATCTTTTTTAAAGGAGGAAGTGTAATCAAGGAAGTAGTTTTCCAAATGGTATTCCAATAGCCCAGGTGCCAAGCAGTAGCAGCTGGTAACTGACTTCTCAGCATCATGAAATCTCTTTACAGTCTTAAAAAAAGTAATTGAAATATTTTTGGTACAAATCCTGAGACTTAAAAGCTTCAGTTCATTTTAAAAAAAAAAGTGGTTCCAAATGAGAATTCGACAAAATGGAAAATCACCTAATTACACTCAGAAAGCTGTAATTCACTGATATTAATGGCAGATATGACAGAGATTAAATCCCACATGTGGTTACCTTCATGGAGGCTTTCAGCTCCGAGGCATCATACTGAGCAGGTGTTTTCAATAGGCCCAAAATCACTGTCTCCAGGTGGCCAGATAAGGCTGACTTCAGTGCTGATGCAAGTTCCTATAGAAAGACAATCATGAAAACCAGTCAGTGACCAGCATTCACTGTCAAATGCTGCAGAAGGAAGCTGCACAATGCAGCTTGTGATTTTTTTGACCACTCTAGGTTCTTGGGTCAAACTATCCCTGAATTATGTTCCTTTCAACAAACCTACATGTCAGAGACGAAAAGATGAGACATTTTTAAAAACCAAACTCTCTAATACCCAAACCTTCTCCCGTAAATCATTAAAGAGAAGTGGGAGTGGTGCTCAACTCCTCAGAAAGGCAGGTAAGAGCAGTCAATTCACAACTTAAATCAACTGAAGGTCTCAAGACACCTGGGCAGGCAGGGAATTTCCTGGGGCCCAGGGACCTGGCTCAGAAGGAGAACAAACAGGCTGCTGGGAAACCAAGCCAGTGTGGCCTCCTGATGCTATCCTGCAAAAGACATTTATCCAGAAGTGGCTCTTGAATGACTCCAGAAGGGACGGATGGCCTTCCCAAACGGCTGGCTGGAGGTGGAATTATGAAGCTGTGTTTGCCAAACATTTCTTGTAAGACTGACCATTTGTCTTAAGCAAATTGGGATGATGTTGATGGAGATGATGAGCCTCAAGGCCTCAGTGGCCTCTTTGGTTTTCCCCCTGCAGATTCCTTCTGTCACCACTGACTCAAGATTTTAAGCCAAGGTCAGAGTCACCATCGATGTCTATACACAAATCTATTAATCTAAAGTAGCTTTTAAACATGTTTCATGGGAGATTAAATTTCTTACAAGACACAGGCAACACATCGCACTGGGTGATGAATGTCTTCCATGATAATAATCTTCTTCTGTCCTTTCACTGTATCCCAGCTCTTCTCTCCCTTATCTTTTCCTCTTCCTTTCCAACATATATCCCAAGGTCTTTCCAGTGTTTAGTCCTTTGAGGCATTTTCAGGCTATAAGAGGTGATTTAGAACTTGTCTCAAATCATTCATAGATGCCAATAATGTTAGAAATTGCATCTCTCTTCGAAATCATCTGGCCCAACTCGTTAGCTACCTACTCTTTCCTGCTCCCTGGTGCCCTAGAAACACACAGCACTGACAATGGAACTTTACAAGCAACACCTCCTAATTATACTACCAATTTTTCAACTTGGAACTTTGAGGTTAGCTAATTCCAAATTTAGCCTACACTGGACACGTCCTTCTATAATTCTCACACCCTTAACTGCTCAAACCTCAAGTACCATTTGGGCACCAATTGATTTCTTCTACTTCTTAGCGAAGTGTAGAAGTTATAAACTCCTTCAACCTGATTTGACTCACTGTTGTTGAGCTGGTTCCAACTCATAGTGACACCACCCCACCCCAACCATGAGTTTCTGAGGCTGCAAACTGCAAAGGGAGGAGACTTTCTCCTTGGACCCACTAGCAGATTTGAATCACTGATGTTTAGTGCAACAAACTATGGACTATACCAATGCTGTTGTTGTTATTAGTCACAATGACTAACAGCAACCCTATGCACAATAGTCCTGAAATCTGCTCTATCCTGTGCCAACCTTATTGTTTCTGACACACCTATCCTTGTTACCCCTGTCACTGAATCAATCTATCTCCTTGAGGGTTGTCCTCTCTTGCACTGTCCCTCCTCTCTTCCAAGCATGATGCCCCGCTCCAAGGACTGGTCTCTCCTCGCAACACACCCAAAGTATGTCAGATGAAGCCTCAGAATCCTTCCCTCTAAGGAGTAGCCTGGTTCTACCTTCTCCAGGACAAACCTGTTTGTTCTCCTGGAAGTCTATGGAATAGTCACTACTCTTCTCCAGCATCACAGCTCAAAGACATCAATTCTCTATCATCCCTACAGCTTTGTGACTCAGCAAGTAATTGCAAAGACTATGGTAGAGATCCTGTGCACCTTAGCCTCCAGACTGACATTATTATCCGAGCTTCCTATAAACACCTTGTTGTTGTTGTTAATTGCTGTCAAATTGAGGATGACTCATAGCAACTCTATGAACAAAAGGCCTTAAGCCTTTCTATAACTATCGTCATTTATCAAAGTTCATAGAGTTTCTGGAGGCATGCTGTTTAGGAAGTGGATGCCGCTCCCTCTCTCACAAAGTCTAGCACAGGGCTCTGCATTTAAGAGCAACTTTAGGAATATTTGATAAATAAAAGATAAACTATATATGGAGGAATCTAGAAGCTGCACTTGAACATGAAAGAAACGCAAAACGAGTTCTTTCTCCCAATTTCTTTGCATGTCTATTAGCTTATGCCCATATTCTACATGTACCACCTTAAATTCTGGGCAGCCATGTCCCATTTCTCTAAAGTTACTCTACATCACAGGAAGATCTGGTGGCTTCGTCACTAGAGAGTTGCACTGTCAACCCAAAGGCAAGAGGTTCAAATCCATCAGCAGCTCCTCTGGGAAAAAAAAAGATGAACAATCTCCTCCTGTGCAATTTATATTTTCTGAAACTATGAGTTGGTTCCAAATCAATGGCAATGAATTGGTTTATCTGGAATACACATTACAGGACATTCTCCTTTATTTTCAAACTCATTTAACAATAAGATTCTGCTCCCAACATTTCTTTCATAAAATATCTCAGGCAGTTTATAGAACTGTCTGTAAAAGATGACAATGTCACTTGACCCAAGGTTCTGAGGCATCTGGGATCATTAGCCTAGGCAGCTGTCCTCATTCACAGCTGAGGAGGTCACTGAACCCCAGCATGAATGAATCTTCCTTCCAGGGGAGTATCTGAGAGTTTATTGTCCATCCATCTAATTTTCAAACAAGATCCAGGCTTCTATATTTGTGTATACATTCATGAGCCCAAATATTCCAACTTCCCACTTCTTAAGTGACAGCTGGAGAACAATTATAGGTATATGGCCAAAGACGTAAGCCTTCTGCTTCAAGTGAGACTTGGCTCTGCCAGCTCTCAGATCCTTTTGGGAACCTAGAAAAATAAAACACTCCCTTCCATGCCTCACTCCAGAAGATTAATGTAAGTCTAGTTGGAAGAAGAATGTTAATGTACATGGGATGAAAGAAGCCAGACGTGTTCCTATTTATGTCCTTTCCAACTGTTCCAGAGTGGGGACTGTATTAGGGCCAGACCACCAACTATCAGGTCCCTGGCGGTCACGTCAACCCTGAGGTGGAAATAGCTCAGTCAGGGCCAGAAGTCCTTCCAGCTCACCTCCACTGTGGGCATGAGAGAAAACCCCAAGTCAATCGGGAACTGCAGGAAGCCACGCTTACTGCACAGCCCAGGAATAAATCAAAAGCTCTAAATAGCAAGAAGTTAAAAATAAAGCAGCATGTCCTTAAAAATACAATTTTCTAACACTGTGACAAAATAAAGATGAACAAGCACTAGGTTGCTCCTTAGCCAGGAGTGGACAAGCAGAGGGGAAAGTGCGTGCATTCTCTTTAAACAGCAGGAGGAAGCCATGCTAAAGATAACCAGGGAGACCAGAGAACTACCAGCTAAGCTCCTCTGTGCACAACAGTCTGAAAGCTATGTTGGGTTTGGGGTTTTTTAGCATAAAAGGAGTTTGGGGGGGCGTTTAGCATAAAGGAGTGTCGGGGTCCATTTTTGGTGGGGATAAATGTCTGACAATTAAATTACAGAAATCTTATCAGAGCCAGCAGAAGCCATGAAGATAAAATGAACTGCTACTCTCCTGGCCTAGAGGGTAAAGAGTTGCCCTGCCCACACAAAGACAAGCACTGTAAATCTGCCAACTACTCTGAGGGAGAAAGATGGGTAATCTCCTCCTGTGTTACAGTATCTGAAAACCCCCTGGGTCAGCTATGAGTCAGTGCTAACTTGATAGCAGTAAGAGAGAGAGATGTGTAGAGAGCTTAACACAGTACTTGGCACAAAGTAAAAGCCCAACAAATGTTACTTATAATGGGCTTAATAATGCCCCCTCAAAAAAGATAAATCCATGTCCTAATGCCCAGAATATGTGCAAGTGACCTTATTTGGAAAAGGAATCTTTGTAAATGCAATGAACACTAAGGATCTCAAAATAATCTCATCCTAAATTATCCAGTGTGAACTAAATATGATGTCAAATGTCTTTATAAGAGACAGAAGTTGAGGCAATACATAGAAGAGAAGTCCATGTGAAGATGGAAGTTATGCAGTCATAAAACAAGGAAATCTAGGCACCAAGAGATGCTGGATGAGGGATAAAGAAAGGGTTCTCCTTTCCATTCCTTCAGAAGAAGCTCAATCTTTCCTACATCTAGACTTCAGACTTCTGGTCTCCTGAATTGTAAAAGAGTATGTGCCTGTTGTTGTAAGCTGCGTACTTTGTGGTAATTTGTTACAGCAGCCCTAGGACATCAATACAGTATCTATTATTAGTCCTGTTAATCCTTTCTGACTCTCTGCTTTCACAACTGTATGTTTCATGCACTCTGGCTTGAAGGAGGGTATTGTTTTATGTATGAGCTCCATTTCTGGCACTCAGATGCCAGAAATATATGAGAAGTAACTTGCTAAGAAACAAGAGGAAAACTAAACTCTGAACACTCAAGTGTTCCAGAAGGCTCTTAAGTGATACATTAGCTTTTCTTCCCCCACACTACCTTTTTAATATAAGCCAGAACATGTGAAAAGAAAAGGAATTGCTAAGGAAATTGTCAAGGAATGCCTTCTGCAATGGTTTACACTGTACGTCCACTTGATTGCATATGATTCTCTAGCTTTTCAACTGTGATGTAGTCATTTGCTTAATGAGGTTTGCTATGAGCACCCAGTAAGTTGAAGAGGAGATCCTCATGGGCGCATATAAAAGTCTGGTGACAAGCTTGCTTTTTGCTTGGTCTTGATCTTGCATTATGTTTTATCACCTCTTTGGTACTTTGGATTTGAACCAGCTACTTGCCCTATTTGCTTGTGACCTTGCATTTTCCAGTTTCCACAATTAGGTGCCAGAGAAATGGGTTTTTGTTTTGTTTTCAGGTTTTTTTTTTGTTTCTGTTTTTTTTAGCAGCTCATGGTTGCTGTGTTACCCAGGGTTACCCATGGTGGACAGTGTTTGGTGGAGCTCCCCAACTAAAATAGGCTTGGAAGCAGGAGTGGCATCCACTTCTAAAACAGTTTGCCTCTGGAAACTCTATGAACTTAGAAAAATTATGAAAATTATACAAGGATTCAGGTCTTTCATTCATAGGATCGTTAAGAGTCATCTATGAATCAATGGCACTTAACAACAACAATAAGCAGCATATTTGTCATTTCCTTTAGATTAGCCTCTAATATCTCTATAAGTTTTGCTTCTCTAGAGAAAATAGCCTAAATCAATTTCCATCCCCCAAATTGCACCCTTTTATTTTTGCTCCAACAAATCTTTGTATTTACACACCCATAAGATATATGATTCAAAATGGGCCCATAGGTCATAACTTAACAGCTTCTACTCTAAACATCCAACATTCAGATATAATACTACCTTTTTGGTCCTTCTCTGGTAGGCGAAGGCAATATCCTGCCTCTGTTCATTGCTGCGGTTGGTCAAAATGTTGACAATGGTGACCTCATCCACACCTATGGAAATAAGTCAACAGTCAGTCTACCACTTCCTACAGTACTTTGGTTTGAAGTATATTTTTTTTTATTTGAAATTTATATATTGTTTTTGAAGCTGAAATATCAGGATATTATGGTCTGTATTTTTTCTTTTGGCAGCATCCTCTAACCCAATGTGTAAACTTTATTTTCGTGACAACTTCAAATCTCAAATGGATACAGAACTTTTACATGTTTATCTTTTTTAAAAAAACAACTATTTTATTCACAAACTAGTTTCTGGAATCAATAGTAGGAAGTGCATTTGTGGGGCTCTGGTAATCGGATGGAACAACAAAGATTTAGAAGGATTGTAAATGAAGGTCCCCAAATTGCCATTTAAGTGGGATTTAATAGACAGTAACTGCGGACTAAATTAATAGAGACAATTATTTATATTTATTGCAGGATTATAACTATATAAGCAGCTAGGTATAATTTCTATAATTATAGAAACTGTCATGACAAATGAGTCAGATTTAATATGGCAGTTGTATTTTAATAGCATAATTGATTAATACAATCATACTTATTGAAGGCTAAATTGTTTTGTAAGGAAAATAAACGTTCCACTGCTTTTAATCTTCAATAGGCAATTTTAATAATCAATTTTACAACTTTATTAAAAAGAGTAAGTGTTTTAATCTAAATTAAATCTAAATTGGGAGTTTTGAAGTGCCACCAAAATGTTTTAGTACCTATTTTAATTGGAACATATGTATTTACAAAGATAAGCAATGCCTCCTGGCATCTAGAAGTTTCCAATTTTATATCAGAAATGCTCCCAACATACCATTAAAGTTAATAAAGCACGGTTTTAGGAATTCAGAGTGTGAAAGGTCTCTCTCCTGACTGATTATGGACTTTGTCTAATAAAAGGAAGAGTTTTTGCCATTCTGGATACATAAGTTAGGGAGGAGAGCCAGCAGAATTGCTAAGCTCATTCATGCACATATGAGCTAGGGACAATCTCATCCAGGTCTTTCAAGGAAGGTTCTTCAGTGGGCTCCCAGAGGAAACAGAAAGGTCAGAACTGTAGTGCTTTGAGGCAAAAGCAATGAGCAGATTGACAAGAGGACATATACTGAATTCTTAAATGCATCAGAAAGATCAAAAAGCATAAAGTTCAAATTTCTGAATATAAAAAACCACTAACATTTCAGAGTTAAATGCAGTGCCTTTATTAACTTTAGCCTGGTTGGCTTTTGTTTTATTTGTTTGTTTGTTTGTTTGTTAGAATAGCCCATGTAAACAAAAGAGCTCAATCCTGAGATTGCCTCCAAAATGCTTATTTCAGCCCTACACAGAATACAAAAAAATAAAGCAAAAAGATATTGGTTAAATATTCTTTTGTCCATATAGTGGGATACTACGCAGTCACAACAATGGGGGAAAAAATCAATTCATAACATACTGTTAGGTTAAAACAAAACAGATTGCAAAAACCTATGTCTAACATATAAGCCTATTTTGGAAAACTTCAAACACATTCATACTATGTTTCTAACTTTATATGAAAAATTTAACAATGATCATATGGAAATATAGGCAGTCTCCTCCCACAAAGATCTAAAGCTTCACAAACCCAATGGAGGGTCAATGTGAGTCAGGATTAGCTTGGCTATAGTGAGGTCTTCATTTGAGTAAAGCAGGGAGCTCTGGTGGCCTAGTGGCAAGAAGCTGCACTACAATCACAGAGGTGTGTGGTTCAAACCCACCAGAATCACTGCTGGAGAAGGAGGAACAATCTCCTCCTGTACCAATCAGATCTGATTTGACAGTACATACACACACAACACACAAGAAGTTGTTCTCATCTGAGTAAAGCAGTAAGGAAGCACAGATCAATGACTCCTGTATCTGTAACTGTTATCTGTGTTCTCCTTGAATCCCAGGTAAGGAAGCCTTGCAGGCTCATAATTTTACTTATGTTCTAGAAAAACAGAAGATTTGGGCAATTTTCCTTTGTCTTACACCATATCGTGGCTCAGTTCCATTATACCCCAATAAAGCCAGTACCACTGTAAAATGAGTTACATAAATTTTCTGGTTTACTAGCACATATAAAAGTTACACTTATGTTATAAAGTAATCTATTAAGTGTTCAATATCATTCTAAAAATATTTGAAATGTTGAGAAGCTTGCCAAAATCTGACACAAAGGTATTAAAGGAGCACATTGGAAAAAATGGTACCCACAGAGTTGCTGGATGCAGCATTGACACAAACTCAATTTGTAAAACCAAAATGCAGTATCTGCAAAGCGCAATAAGGCAAAACACATTAAATCAAGGTGTTCTGGTATCTTCCAACCAGTCAAGCTTCACACTGAGGGTTCTTGTTTTCTCCTTGCCACACACAAATGCAACCCAGCCTCTAAGGGCTTCTCTGGCACACTCACATATGTAATCCAGGTCTAACTTCTTTGGTTTCCTTTCAACATTGGCAAGAAGATGTTGTTAGGTAATGTTGAGTTAAGTATGACCCACAGCAACTCCATGAACGACAGATCTGAACCCTGTCCTATCCTGTGCCATCCTCACACTTCCTGACACACTAGAGCCCATTGTGGCGGTCACCATGTCAATCCACATGGTCAAGGATCTTCCTCTCCTTTGCTGACCCTCTGCCTTTCTAAGCATCATGTCCTTCTCTAAGGAATAGTCCCTCCTAGCAATATGCCTAAAATATGTGAAGGGGAGCTTTATCATCTTTACCTCCAAAGAGCACTCTGGCTGTACTTTCTCCCCACAGCTCAAAGGCATCAAATCTTCTGTCATTCCTATTCCCTGTCCAGCTCTCAGATGTATAGCAAGTACTTGGAAAGACCATGCCTTGCTCAGATGCAACTTAGTCCTCAAACTGACACAATTACTCCTGTAATTTGGAGAGGTCCCTAACTTCAGACTTTCCTAGTAGAATATGTATCCTCATTGTTCTAATTTGTACAGCACTTATCTGTTAGTTTGCTGTTCTGAGATAACCTGGAATTACTGTGATACTGAAAGCTATGCCACTAGTGTGTCAAATGCCACAAGGGTTAACCATGGTTGACAGGTTTCAGTAGAGCTCCCAGATTAAGACAGACTAGGAAACAGGATTGGCATCCACGTCTTAAATAAAAGGCCTCTGAAAACCCTCTGAACAGTAAAGGAATGTGAATTGTGATAGTAGAAATGGTAGAGCTCAGATTGGAAGTCAGTCAAAATGGGGAAAAATAATGGCAAATATCCTTTAATAATTGGAACATGGAACGTATATAGCTTGAATGTTGAAAAACTAGAAATTGTGAAAAATTAAATGGAACACATCAACATCAACTTAGTAAGCATAAGTGAGATGAGATAGACTAGCTTTGGCCACTCTGAATCAGATAATCATATGGTATACTATGCTGGGAATGAAAACCAGAAGAATGGTGTTGCACTAAGAGTCAAAAAGACAGTTTCAGGTTCCATCATGAAATACAATATTGTGAAGGATAGGATATTATCTATATACATATAAGGAAGACTTGTTAATATGTCTATTACTCAAATACACACTCCTACATTTAGAGCCAAAGAGGAAGAAATTGAACATTTTTTGCCAAATCTTGCAGTCCTAATTTGACTGAACAGGCAGTCAAGATGTGTTAATGAAACTGGTGACTAGAATGTAAAAGTTGGAAACTGTGAAGAAGGAATTGTTGCTGTTATTATGTGCTATCAAGTTGCCTGTGACTCCTAGTGACCTAGTACAACATGGGCTTGGTAAAAGAAATGAGGTGGCAAATAGAACGATCAAATTTTGTATTTAGTCACTGCAAATATCTTTCTTAAGAGGCACAAATAGCAACTTTACATATGGACCTCACCTGATGGGCTGCACAGGAGTCAGAGTTACAACATCTGTAGAAGAAATCATTGGAGAAGCTCAATATTAACTGTCAAAAATAGGTGAGGGACAGACTGTGTGTCAGACCATCAATTACTCATGTGCAAGTTCAAATTGAGGTGAAGAAAATAACAAGTCTACAAGAACAAAAATATGATCTTGAATCTATTCCATCTGAATTTCAAAATCATCTTAAGAATAGGTTTGAAGCACCGGATGAGTTGTGTGTGAGATGATATCAAGGATATAATTTATGAAGA
Organism: Elephantulus edwardii; assembly: GCF_000299155.1. Classification (NCBI taxonomy): domain Eukaryota; kingdom Metazoa; phylum Chordata; class Mammalia; order Macroscelidea; family Macroscelididae; genus Elephantulus; species Elephantulus edwardii. The sequence continues at coordinate 1,023,612 of NW_006400014.1, forward strand.
GAGAAAAATCAGCAAGATAAATTTCTCCAAAGATTCTTAAGGTTATGAAGCTACTTTAGTGAACCTGGGTCTGGGAATGTCTGAGTACATGTTGTTGTTGTTGTTGTTGTTGTTAGGTGCCATCAAGCTGAGTACAACTCATAGCAAGCATATGACCAACAGACCTGAACTCTATCCTCTATTGTGCCAACTCACTATCTCTGACATACTTCGGCCCATTGCTGCAGTCACTCTGTCAATCCATCCCATTGAAGGTCGTCTTCTCTTTCGTTGAGGCTCCATTTTTCCTAGCATGATATCCATTTCCAAGGAATAGTTTCTCCCAGCAACTTGCCTGGAGTATGTGAGACGAAGCTTTGAGACAAAGCTTTGCCATGAGATATTCAATACTCTTCTCCAAAACCACAACTCAAAAGCATTGATTCTTCTTCTGTCATTTGTATGCACTATCCATTTCTCAGATGCATAGCAAACACTTGTAAAGAATCAGGCATACCTTAGTCTTCAAACTGAAATCATTGCTCCTCAGTGTGTGAGTGCATACTTCCTTCTTTTTCTCTCTTTCAATTTAAAAAATGTGAGGGCTCTAACTTTATATCAAGGAACCCTGGTAAAGTAGCAATGCATATGTCTGCTAACCAAAAGGTTGGCAGTTTAAATCCATCCAGTGGCTCTGTAGAAGACATGGAGATCCACTAGATGGAAGAGAGATTCCGATAGGATGGTGAAACTGTCTCATACACTGCAAGTGTGTTATCAGAAGGGGCCAGCCCTTAAAGAAGGACATCATGCTTGGTAAAGCAGAGTCAGAGAAGGGAAGATAGACCATCAAAGAAGTGGACTGACATAGCAACTACAACAATGGGCTTGAGCATGCCTCATTCATCTCATGAAGATGGTGCAGTATAGGACAAGGTTTGCTATGCATCTAAATTAACACAAATGGCACCTAACATCAGCAAACTCCATGGAACAGTTCTACTCTACCATATAGGATCACCAAGTCTCAGAATCCACTGGAAGGCAGTGGGTTGAGTTTAGGAGTTCAGGTCCAGGACGAAGCTCCTTTGTGGTTCCATGAGATACTTCATTATTGTTGTTGTTGTTGTTGTTATGTGCCGTCGAGTCGCCTGCGACTCATTATAGGAATGCAAAAAAAAATCTGTCTCCAATAAGACTTGTCACTTCCAAGAGCTGCTTCTGTGAAGCACAGAATCTACTACAGTTATAGGGGAAGTAGTACCCACCAAATGTCCTAAATAAGAAACAGGGCCTAACACAGCGCAGTCCACAAAATGCAGGGTTATCAGACGCTCTTTGTCAACGACACAGCTCTGTGCCTTTCCTCCCTAGCAGCTCAATACTAAACATCTAGCTAGCAGAGCCAGAATTCAATCCAATTACTGAAAATCCCCGTAAAGAGCTTGGGTGGTTAACTTGAATCTCACCAGGAGGCAGCAACAGCTAGAGTCTAAAGGAAATCTAAATGTATTTTACCTAAATTATTTACCAAACAAACAGCCCGCTGAGATACAGTATCTAACATGCTGGGACCCTTCACAAGTGAACAATCTGATCCTTTCCACAAATGCTAATGCCAGTAATGACAGAGAAATTAAGCAGAGGCTGTTATTTCTGCAAGCGGAAGGCCCCTGAGAGTGTCTCCTGTATCAGCTATTTCTTCCAAGCCCATCATCTACATGTTTCAAACAGAACTGGAAAGGCGACAGCATCCAAGAAGCCCAGGATCAACTGCGTAGCCTAAGCCACTTAAGGCAGAAATGTGCAAATGCCTATGTTCTAGCACCAGACTGCCTGCATCTGCCAGAGGGATAGAACCAGCTTATCTTCAGAATGCTGCTTTTGCCACGCCACCAGGATCAGTAAGGTGTTTCGTTCCAGTGGAAAATCGCTTGGTCCAGGTGGAAGCTACAAGTGTCATCTGGTTACTCACCACTTCTGCCCAGGATGCAGCTGAAGGGTGAGGAAGGAACACTCAGCCGCCTATGTCCGCAGGAACATCACCAACGCACAGGAAGTGTCAGCACACAGGAAAAGCTCTAAAGGAGACAAGGCTCCTGACAGCAGACCTAGACACCCTCCACACAAAGCTCAGCCTCTCTGGATTTGCACTTTCTAACCACTCCTGTTCCCATGTTTATTAAGGAAGAGTTTGCTGGGCAAAAGGCCCAGGAACTACAGGAAACTGGATGGGGCAAAAAGATCAAGAACGTAGAAATTTGAATAATGCTTCCTTTTCCTTTTCCATTCTATTCCCCTCTGTTCGGTACAGATGGTCAGAAAGTAATGTGAACAAAAGCCCACATCAGGGGAAATTCCACAGAAAGTAGGTGAAAATATGGCAGATTTCTACATTTTTCTTTGGACTACAGCCTTCAATATGGATTGAGGCTCAATATCAAGAAAACATAGATTCTTACCAATGGGCCAATTGGCAGCATTAGGATAGATGGTGAAGAGATTGAGATTGTTAACAGCTTTAGTTTGCTTGGCTCCACAGTCAATACTCTTGGCACCAGTAGCCAGGAAATCAGAAGACAAAGAGCATTGAGAAAATCTGCTGTCAAGGACCTCTCCAAAGTACTGAAGAGCAATGGTGTCACTCTGGAGACTAAGTGCCCCTGATACAGGCCATGGTTTTTTTAATCACTTGCTATGCATCACAGAGTTAGGCAATGACTAGGAAGGATAGGAGAATTTATGCCTTTGAGCTGTGGTGTTGGAGAATATTGAATATACCATGGACTGATAAGAAAACTAACAGGTTCACCCTAAAGAGGGTTAAACCAGGCTGCTCCTTGGAGGCAATGATTCTGAAGATTCACCTGACATACTTTGAACATGTTGCAAGGAAGGACCAGGCCTTGGAGAAGGACGTCATGCTTGGGAGGGTGGAGAGACAGCACAGGATAGGAAGACCCTCTATGAGATGGTTTGATTCAGTGACGGGGGTAAAAGGGGTAGGTGTGTCAGAGATCATGAGATTGGCACAGGATAGAGTTTAGGGCTGTTGTACATAGCGTCGCTATGAGTTGCAGGTGACTCAGCAACACGTAACAACAACATCAATAACTGGTTAAGGCTTTTCAAGATGGCTGCAGAACAGAAAAATAAATTTAATTTTGCTCCTGCATGGCACATACGGTTTGCATTTGACTGCCAGCCTAAAGGTTAGTGGTTCAAACCCAGCCAGTGGCACCATGGACAAAAGGCCTGGTGATGTGCTTCCATAAAGCTGACAGCCAAGAGCAGCTCTAGAGAGAGTTGTGGAATGGCTCTACTCGTGGTGAGTCAGATCTGACCCTCTGGCAACTAACTGTTTTGGTTTTTGGGAAGCCACACATTCAAATGATGAAGATTCTTTCAATACAAAGTCAGCTGATCAAATCGGCTGTCGACAGAAATGTCTTTGGCAGGAGGGTCAGACGGAGCCAGGAGAAAGGTCAATCACTGTTCTAAATGGCACTCAGCTGAAGCAGTAAGTTTGCTAAGTGAACCTCTCCAACAGGCAGCAGAGTTCAAGCCAAAAACCCCAGAGCCCAGGCTCTGCATCCATCTGCAGTATTTTAAGACATAAAGAACATTTCCAATATGAAGTAACAGCTGAATCCAAACCCACAAAACCAGCCCCCCAGAGTCAGCTCCTCCTCTCTGTGGGTGGAAATCCCAAGTCAGCTCCCCTGCCTGGCATTCCATGGAAAATGTGTGTCTTTATTGTCTATGGCAAAGAACCAATGGGCCACTCTGAACAGGATGCTGACTCACATCTGCCGAGACACACTGGCTGCACACAGAGAATGGATTCCATTTGTGTGTGCTGAGGGGCTCAGAGGCCCTGGGGGTGGGGAATGGCTTATTGGAGAGTAAAGGAAAAACCGCCCAGATCTTCTCCTTACTTAGCTCTTAAGAAAAATCATGCCTCAGCTTAGGTTAATCAGTGAGCATAGCCATATCAGACTTCAGAAGAAAGCATAAATGTAAGGTCAGAGGACCACTGCAAAAAGAGAGGGATAAGCCACATATCCAGGGTGTGTCAATGAAGAAATATTTTATTCATTATAATATGAGCACCCTACTATGTGCCAAGAGTCCCTGGGTAGTGCAGATTTTTAAGCACTTGACTGCGAACCAAAAGATCAGAAGTTTGAGTTCAGCCTTGGAAGAAAGCCCTAGAAAGCTATTTTCAAACTCAACACATTTAGTCATGAAATTAATTCCTAGAAATTAAAAACTCTAAAAATGGCAGCACCTTTCAATTCTGAACATGATTCAAAGTTGGCATTTTAGTTTTACTATGTGCCAGGCATTTTAAAAAATATTCTACCATTTACATATATCCTACCACTGAATTCTCACCACAACCCTGAGAGGTTGGAAGTTAAGTCATCCCTATATTACCTGGCCACAATCACTTGTTTTTGTACCAAGCCTAGCAATCTTTTCCCATCATTCTTTTACCAGTGCCTATAAATACTCGGTTTCTCTAATTATCCATTAAACCAGCCTTAGGGCCAATTTGCAACATCGTGATAGAAGGTGAAAAGATTGGGATTGTTAAGAGCTTTAGATTGCTTCACTCCGCAATCAACACTCTTGGTACCAGCAGACAGGAAATCAAAAGACGAACTGCATTGGGAAAGTCTGATGTCAGGGACATCTCCAGAGTACTGAAGAGCAACAATGTCAATCTGGCCATAGTCTTCACAATTACTTGCAATGCATCAGAAAGTTGGACAATGACTAGGGATGATAGGAGAACTGATGTCTCTGAGTTGTGGTGCTGGAGAAGAGAATATACCGTGGACTGCGAGGAGAAAAAATAAGTTCATCCGAGAAAGGGTGAAACCAGGCTGCTTCTTCAAGGCAAAGATTCTGAAGTTCACTATCACATATTTTGGGCATGTTGCAAGGAGGGACCAGTCCTTAGAGAGGGACATCATGCTTGGAAAGGTGTAGGGAAAGTGCAAGAGAGGAAGACCCTCAAGATGGATTTATTCAGTGACTAGAGTAATGAGGGTAGGTGTGTCAGAGCCAATAAGGTTAACACAGGATAGAGCAGGGTTCAGAGCTGTTGTACGTAGGATCTCTATGAGTCGCAGGTGCCTAAACAGCACACAACAACAGCAGCCCAATGAGTTTAATCTTTGACACCTATTCACCCTATATTTTATATGAGTCATGTTTTTAGCTTTCTGATATTATTCTTCAACACTCCTTAGTGCCACATTCCACAATCTAGTTCTAAAAATAAAGTTGGGACAGTGATTTTGTCTGGATGTATATAATATCAGACTTACTACTCAGTAATAAACATACACATATTTAAAATTCTGTAGCTAATGGCCACTGAAGAGACAACCCACCAGCTATGAATTGAAGTGTGTTCCGGAGAAGTTATCATTATACTCTGATCAATAACAAGACCTTGAACTTAAAATATAGAGGCATTGGTGGCCTAGTGGGTAGACAATTGCACTGTCAACCCAAAAGCATTCAGTTCAAATCCACCAGCTGCTCCATGAAGAAAGATGGGCAATTTCCTCCTGTACCATTTATAGTCTCTGAAACCTGCTGGAGAGTCGGCTATGAGTCAGTTCTGACTTGACAGCAATGAATAATAGCCTATATAATACTACCCTGTTTGGAAATAGGGTTTTTTCCTTCATGTAAATGAGGTTATACAAAAGATGGGTGAATCCTAAACCTAATCATTTCTGAGTGATGGCTTCTAGAATGAGCAGAACAGAGACAAAGATGCACAGATGCGGAGAGATGCCACAGATGCATCTATTAGGAGCAAAGGAACACCAAGAATTGCCAGTGGCCAATGGAAATTGGGAGAGAGGGAAACCGAAAGAGTTAACATGACTTGAACTTTTAGCTTTTAGAAATTTATAAGGAAATAAATGTCGGGGTTTTTTAAAGCGACTCACTTGTATTTTTATTACAGCAGTGCTAGGAAACTAAGACACCAACTAAGGCTTTCTCCAACAGAAAATAGCTGGAAGATCCACCACATCCCTTTCCAGTTGCTATGTAAATATGAATGCTCTCATTCAGATAATTCTTTAAGAGTACAATGTGCAAAGCAGAGAAATGCATTTTCCTTTTTGTCTATGAGATTATAATGTGCAGAGGGGGATGGGGAACATTGTTGGCATTAGGACACATTTGTTTACTAAGTTAGTCCTGTGATAAACTCAGCTAGCTGACTGACTGCATTGGAATAAAAACCCAGCTTCACATGGAGTCCAAGAAGAATGGGGAGCATGGCGCCCTGGCACAGGCAGAGGACCGGGCCCCAACTCAGCGAAGGGCTAGTTTCACTAACTGCCAAGGAAAGTTTGGCCCAGAAAACAAATTTCTCTGTTTTCATTTTTCTCTGATCTCACTTCGGCTAGGTCCCTCAGAAAGGAATTATGTACAATCTATGTGGTGATCCCATTAGATACTGGAATAATCTAGAACTCTGTCTTCCTTCCATACATAGAGTTCTATTTCTGAAATTATTCTATAGGACCTGCAGGAAAACACAAAGTAGGCCACCACTTAAGATTCAGATCAAATCAAACTCTAAATAAAGGAATATATTCACACTGTAATCACCATTTGAAGTTCTGCTTCTCCATGGTACAGAAAAGATCAGAATAGATTCAAGAGAAACCAACATGCCTACCTTCAACTCAACTAACAATGGAGAAAGTAGTATTTATCATCTTACCACTGCTGATGCCAGTTAAGTGTGCATGGGTGGCACCAATTCAGCACCAGACTACTAATAGAAAGTTTGAAAGTTCAAACCTCCTGAGAGACAGCCGAGATGAATGACTTAAAAGCTCTAAAGGGTCACAACCGTGAAAACCCTATGAGCAGTTCTTCTCTGCGCACCTGGGGTCACCATGCTGGAAACTAAAAACAACACTCATCCCTACTCGGACTTCCTCAGCGCAAAGAGGTGACAGTTTTTATGAAAAAGGAAAAACTGAGGAGAGAAAGGCAATAAAACTGATATGTGCAATTAGAAAAGTATCAAGGATTTCTTTATCCTCTTCTATGGGCTAGTTTGGGCGTGGCATAGACACAACCACATATACAGGCAGAATTAAGAAGAGCACCTGTGTGTAGAGTAAAAGGTGACTGTGACCCAGTGCTGGCCTCTCTTTGTCTTGAGCACTGCTGTAAGATGAGAACTCCGCCCAGGGTAAATGTGAACAGCAGGGCAGAACGCTGCAGCAACTGGAAGCTTTGGTTCCCTTCTGTGAGCCTGAGTCGTCTAGGGGCGAGAAGGGTTGCAAGATTCACAAAGTACCTTCTCACACACACCCTCTCAGGCACACTTAGGGCTCCTCAGCCCTCAACCCTGCTGGAGGAGTCTACACTTACAGGGAGAGGCCGCTGCTCAGGACGGTTGGCCTCCTGACTCTCGAGAGAGAGAGTCCCCCACTGCAGGGCTCCTGTGAATACCCTTTCAGGTCAGATGACACCCAAAATACCTGTCCCGGCTTACTTTTTATCAGTGGGGGAAGTTAGTCTTTGAACCACACTGGAAGCCCGGAGTGGTTCCATTTCCAAAGTACAAGGAAAAAAACAAGTGCAGAAACTTGCAACAGTGATGCTTCTATACTTGTGCTTCGGGGTGAAGAGTGGGGGTGATCCGCTTTTTGCATCCCTTCCGGAGAACACAAATACTGCTAAAATCAAAACTGGCAATGATAATAGGGCAACTCATTACCCTCCCTTCCCAGAGAGTCCAAAGCTGTACCCATTTATTGGCACTTCCACTAACTCTGGGGTTGTGCTGTTGCTAATTACCATCTATTTTATGTAGTCTAGATTCATCCTTTTCCAATTTAGCTGACTTTCCTTTCTAGTTATTTAGACCCATATGGTAAACCATTCACAGCTGTGTTGTACACGCCATGGTATATATTTAACCCAAGGCCAATCTAGACCAAGAGACTCCTACAGATTTAAGTCGCACAAGCCTCTTGTTAATTAAGCAAATGATACTATTTTTGTATGGCTTTAGTTGGTTTAGAAGTTGACATGAATTAAGGTAAGTAATTGGATGGTTTACCTCAAGCCAGAGCAGACATAAAACAATCATGCATTAGGTCTAGATAACATGTTCAAGAACTCCTGCGATTCCTTCAAACTGCTGCTGTTGTGTGTGTCAATCAGAAGGCAAGCGGGGGGGGGGGAGCATTGCCGGGGGGCATTGCCCATCCTTCTCTCACGGAGCAGCCAGTGGCCTCGAACTTCAAACTAGACTCTCAAAAACAAAGCAAACTGCATTCATTTGGCAAAAATAGATCTAGTTTCTATTAGAGGCAGTAATCAAGGTAAAGCAGACTTTGGAACTGTCCTTTGCTATCTTATCACAAGTATTAGATGACCTAAACTTTTGTTCAAGGATCTGTGTTCCCTTCAACAAGGAGGAGAAATGCCCTGAAAGTTCTTAGAGGTATGACATTCACTGTTGCTATTACTAGGTGTGGTCAAGTCTATTCCAACCCATCATGACTTCATGTACAACAGTATGAAAAACTGCCCAGTCCTGCCTCATAGTACCAGCCTCACAATCCTTGCTATGTTTCACCTCCTCATTAGGCTACTATATCAGGCTTCTCCTGGGGTGGGGTGGGGCCTTCTCTTTTCTTGCTGACTCTTCACTTTCCAAAGTATGATGTCCTTCTCCAGAGACTGGCTCCTCCAGATAACATGCCCAAAGTATGTCTATTCATAGCACTCATTAAATGATGACACTGATGTCAGCTTCTTTTAACCAAACTGGAATGTAAGAATTAAAATATTAGCCCTCCAGACGTTTCTGCTTAGAACTACAGCATTATTCAACTAATTCTGAAAGGGCCTGAAGGTATTTTTATTACCCTGGGAGAGTTTCAGCTAGGACCAGAGTTCATTTGTGCAATCTTTACATTCCAGCTTGCTGAAAGCTTTCTCATGCAGGGATGAAAGAAGCCTTTGTCCCAGGTCTTGCAAGAGCACCATCTTTGTGAGGTGAGTTAACTGTTAAACTTGAGTTTGCTTCTACAACAGCAAGGTGGAAAACCACAGGAATTTAGGCACACCCAAATAGAAGAAGGCATGAGTGTCTGACTACATGTGCGCATGTGTAGCATTATATGTTGGACAGACATCATACTTATTCAGGAACTCAAAAGAGGAGTTTCTTTAGGAAAGTCCTCTATCAAGGACATCTCCAGAGTGCTAAAGAGCAATGATGTCAGTGTAGAGACTAAGGTGCACTTGATCTAGGCCATGGTCTTCTCAATTGCTTGCTATACATCTGAGACCCGGACAATGAATAAGGATAACAGAAGAAGAATCAATGTCTTTGAGTTGTACTGGAGATAAGTATTGAACACACCATGGACTGCTAAGAGAACAAATAGAAAGGGTTGCTCCTTGGAGACAATAATTTTGAAACTCCAGCTCACATACTTTCGGCATGTTAAACAGGCTGCTTCTTGAAGACAAAGATTCTGAAGCTTCATCTGACATACTCTGGACATGTTGCAAGGAGGGACCAGTCCTTGGAGAAGGATGTCATTCTTGGGAGGGTGGAGGAACAGCACAGGAGAGGAAGACCCTCTATGAGGTGGATTGATTCAGTGGCTGGAGTAATGAGGGTGGATGTGTCGGAGACATTGAGATTGGCACAGGATAGAGCAGGGTTTAGGGCTGTTGGACATAGGGTTGTTATGAGTGGCAGGTGACTCAAGGGCACATAACAACAACAACAACCAGAAGGACTAGTCCTGAGAAGGACATCATGCTTGGAAACGTAAAAGGTCAGTGCAGGAGAGGAACACCCTGGATGAGATAGACTGACACAGTGACTGTGGCAATGGAGTCAGGTGTATCAGAGATGGTGAGATTGGCTCAGGATAGGGCAAGGTTCAGAGTCATTGTTTATAGGGTTGCTATGAGTCATAATCAAGGGCACTTAACAACATCTAGTTAATTTAATCCTCAATTCTGGTAGATGGGTAATTGATTAGCCCCATTAGATTTTCATTGGCTGATATTTTCACTGCCTCTGACTCACAGCAATTTGATCTACAGCCAATCACAGGCTGGAGTGGGACCAGGCAGGCTTGTTCTGGTGTTTATGGGACCACTACGAACTGGGTATCAACTAGATGACACACAAAACAACAGCATAAATCAGGGAACCAAGACTTCGCAAAGTTAAGCATTTTCCTGCAGATGGATAACAAGTGGCAGTCAGAATGCGAACCTGGGCCTGTGTGTGCTGTCACCCACTAGGCTCTACTCTAGCAAGGTGTAGTAAGACACGCTCTCCTAATGTTCATTTTATTTTTTGACTCATTTAACTTCCTGTTCAACTACCTGATTTATCAACTTGATTTTTTACAAGTATTGTCACTTAAAACCAAACACCAAATTCATTGTCTTGGAGTTGACTCCAACTAACTGTGACCTCCACTCGGTTTCTGAAACTTACATATTTTCATGAAAGAAGACTGCCCATCTTTCTCCCAACAAGTGGCTGGTGGATTCAAACTACTGACCTTTCAGTTAGGTGTATAATACATTATGCCCTAGGCCACCAGAGCATTGAAAAGAGATGATTTTTCAGTGTTCTAATGTGAACACTTCTTTATTCTTGATTCAGCAGTACAAGCAGACATCCTTGGGGGTGGCCTATATGTCCAGGTAAAACACAAGACTGTTTGAGGCAGAAGAGACTAACTTCACATCTTCTTGGACTCATAAAATGTAAAGAGACTCTTCTACTCTTCTACTTGTCTCTGAAACAAAGTCACTGTTTCTCCAATCATTTTGGGGAAGGTAATCATGTAATTTCTCCTCCAAAATAAGAAAGTTCTAAGGGTTAAATGGGCTGCTATTAATAAACAGGCTTAGCACAAACTAGGCCAGATAGCCATCCTAATTTTAGGCTCCCAAATGAGCCCTCTCCAAAATACAGAAGAGCACTGATGTCAGTTTAAAGACCAAGGAGCACTGGATACAAGCCAAAGGTTTTCCCTCACTTGCTATGCATATGAGAGTTGGACAATAAGGATGAAAGAAGAACTGATGCTTTTGAGCTGTGGTGATGGAGAAGAGTACTGAATATCCTACGGACTGCCAAAAGAACAAACAGGTATACCTGGAGGAAAGTGCAGCCAGTGTTCCTTGGAGGCAAAGATAACAAAGCTTTGTCCCACATACTTTGGGCATGTAGCTAGAAGAGGCTATTCATTGGAGAGGGACATCATGCTGGGAAAGGTCAGGGGACAGCAAAGGAGATAAAGACCCTCAAAGGGACTGATACAGTGACTACAGCAATGGGCTCAATTATGTCAGAAATGGTGAGGGTGGCACAGCATAGGTCAAGGTTCAGCTGTTGTTCATACAGTTACCATTTGTCATATTCAACTCAATGGCACCAAATAACAACAAATCAACCCAGTTAAGGATTCTGTTCTTTCAGAGAGCTGTATCTATTCTATAACCGAGTCAGTAATTTGGAATCCCTGAGTGCTGGATGGTGTACATGATTAATGTACTCTCCTGTTAGCCACAAAGTACAAGGGCTCTGTCCCCCCACTGCTCTTCATAAGACAGACATAGAGATGTGCTTTCAATATGGTGCTCTGACACACACAGGGTCCACGCAAGTCAAAGCTGACATTATGTTAACAGATTTATTTCCTGGTCAGGAATTTAAAACACTCTGCTTAGGAGAGAAGATGTTGCCTGGGTGGGTTAGTCAGCAGCTACCTTCATTGTAAGGTCACATCTGCGATTCAATGCAGCCTCTGTGAGAGGAAGTGCTGTGTTCAAAAGGAAGGGGGAAAGTGTGGTGAGTCCACAAGGTTCACCACAATATGTGCAATGTTTCCACAGATTCAGAGGATGGAGCCACCCCAATACGTGCTTCATACATCAGCCAAGAAAGTCAGATTCATATCCTTTTAGTGTATACAGAAGACAACATCAATGCTTCCACAACTATAACTAATTAAAGTCTTTGTTTCAAAAGGGAGGTTTGGGTTCCTTCTGGTCTTCTCTTACTCATCCTGCAACCTGAGGAAAACACACTCCTGACAGTGCTTCTAACTCAAGTTCCAAGGCTAAGGAATAACATATTGTAAATTGGAAAAAAAAAATTGTCTTCATTTTTCACATAGTAGATCAATCTAAGAGTGCAAAATTTTCCTAGTATCTTATTCCATCAACAAACAGAATAAACAGAATTCTCTTCAAGATTTGGAATGGGAAAGGCCCGTAGGAATCCTCTTGGCCAGCTTTCCATCTAGAACAGAATGAGACAAAGCCCATTTGAAGCACACGCCCATGGGGTCAGATTTCTAGGCTCTTACCATGACCTGTTTCCAAATGATGTATGGCATTTGGCCAGTGCACTACAAAACACCTCTTTAAAGTGTTAAAAACCAAAGATATCACTATGAGGACTAAGGAACTGACTCAAGCCATGGTATTCTTTCAATATCTGGCCAAATAAAGTCCAAGAATTGACACAGTTAAGCTGTTCTGTAGGTCAAGAAGAATCAATATACCACAGACTGCTGAGAGAATGGAAAACTCTGTCTTAGAAGAAATATAGCCAAATTCTCCTTAGGCTCCTTATAAGTGAGGGTGGCAAGGCTTCACCTACTGTGGACATGTTATCAGGAGGAACTAGTCCTTGGAGAAGGGCATCATGCTTGGTAAAATAGAGGAGCAGTAGAACTGAGGAAGACCTTCGTCAAGATGGACTAACAGAGTGGTTACAACAATAGGTTCAAACACAGCAAGAGTTGTGAGGATGGTCCAGGAATCAACTGCATTGTACATGGGGTCACTTTGAACCAGTGTCAAGTGAACAGCATTTACCAACATTTCTTTATTATTCTAGTTCTTGGAGAAAACATTTTCTCACCTTTTAGGTCGTCTTCTAGTCCAAGAAGGAACCACTAGTGGTGGAAATAGTTAATGGGCTCAGCTATTAACCAAAATAGAAGCCGTTAGAGTCCATCCAAAGATGTCTCAGAAGAAATATCTAGAGACCTACTTCCTAAAATAACGAGCCCCTAAAAACCCTGAGGAATTTCAATGGAAGATAGACCCTGACACTCACAGGGCCACCAGGAACCAGAGTCCACTCAAAGACAATTGGCTGGTTCTATCCCAAGAGGAAGAGGAGGAGGAGGAAGGGACTCAGAAAGAGGGAAGGAGAGGTGTGGACAAGGTAGATCTGGATGCCATCAGTTCAAGTCCCATGCAAATTTCAACTGATTCATGTATGGCTACTTGAGGGAGAATGAAGACATAACCTTAAAATGCCTTAGTCAGATGTTGTGAAAAGGAGAGCAAATGTAGGACCCACCTTTGGTCTTGATGGCTGTTTCAATGTTCAAAGCATCCCGTTCTGCATCAAAGTTGGTGTACGCCTTGACTGATCCGTATGCGCTTGCGGGTGTGGAGTGCTGAGGGTTAAAGACAAGCATACTCATAGAGCACACATTTCAGACCCTGGTGCTAAAGAAATAATTGTTCAAATACAGTGTTTGTCCATTGTTTCTTTTAACAATTCAAGGCATTCTTACCCTAGGTAACTAGATAAATATCTAAGCATACTTCACTTTTACTTTTCTTTCCAGTGGAAGCTCAAAAACAAGACAGTAAAAAGCTGAGGACCCGAACCATGAATTTATTCAAAAGGCTTTAAAGTGCATTAAAATGGGACGGCGACAGTTCGAAACAAGCTGAAAATGTGGAAATACCTGAATGGCAAGTGTGTCTGGCCAAGTTGATGCCACAAGCACATGAACTTGGGCATGTATTACCGAGCTTATGATCCTTTAAAAAGCAAATGTGAAATGTTTGGCAGCTTGTTTCTGACCATCTGGATGAAGCACGAGCAGAAGCTTCATTCTTCTACCACTCTTCTGTGGCCGCCCCTGTGGCAGGAAGGTGGTCTGGCCCCGCAACCCACATCCCCTCTCTCTGTGTCTGCCAACTTCCTATTTCTCTCAGGTGTCCTCCTTTTTCCTTTCTTTAGCACTATCCTTTCTGGCTCTTAGTACTTTCTTTCTTATTGTATTTTAAACCATCTCACTTTTCCAATGGTTTTCAATGCCTTCCTGATCTGACTGGCAGGATTCTCTCCACTCTATCCCACTGAGGTAAGGGTAACAGCAAGCTTCTACTTCGGTTCTTCTTCCCAAGATGCTAATTTCCCTAGATCTTTAAAATACTCTTGTTGATTTCCTGATCCTTCTCCCCATCCTTCAAAGCAAAGGGAGGATAAAGAAGAGTGGAAAATGTGGTTCTGGCAGGCTAGTGGATGATGGAGGCACCATCAAAGTCAAAGCTCCCTATCATGAAAAGCTCCAACTGCACCACAGCCCCTAGTATCGCTACCTAATGTCCACTCGTAAGGCGATGATTTCACCGTGGCTCAGTCTTTGTGAAGAGTGAGGAGACTGAGGTGCTCTGAATTCACTCCCCAACCACAGACTTGGTCACGCCAGCACCTCCACTATTTGAATTTAGTGGCAGTGAGGATGTGTAGATATGTAACTAAGATGGAATCATCTCAAATGTCTCCAAGACAACCTGAAAACCCAACCTCACGTTTAGATGAAATGTTCTTCTGAAGATCATTTTGGGAAAATAAGTAAATAGTATTTATAGCTCTGAAACACAAATGGATGGTCAAGGTTCTTTTCCTCCTTTTGATTTTAAGTTTTCCAGTAAGGTTAACAGAACAGAAATGGGACATATTTTCAGGAAAAATCTACAAGCACAGTTGTCATTTTGGCTTACTGCATTGGCTATAAAATATAGATGGAAATATAAAAGAAAATATTTTCCCAATTATTAACAGAGCCATCAATTATGTATAGGCAGGCAGTGTGGCCAGGAACCATTGCACATGTGGTTTCATTTACCAGAGGACAGATGCACTGATTGTTCCAAAAACAACAGTGGTGGGGAAAAGTTTAGTGCAAAGTTACAGTATCTTTGGAAACAACATTTAATAAATAACTGAGCCATTACCTCTGAAATCAGCCTATCTTAACATCAAATTATCAAAGCAAAAGTGATCTTTTTTTTTTCTTCCCCTAAAGATGCTGGGGATTCTGTGACATTCTATTTCACTCCCATATCTCCATATAGAAAAATGTGTCAGGCTACAGTGAAAAAGTTTAAAAAAGTGCATGGAATGCTCTCTCATGAGAAAATAGGAAATGATCAAAGGATTAAATCTGTTAGAAAAACAAACTACTCAGCATCTGGACTTGTCTGGTCCTTAACATGCAACTAGCACTGTTGACAACAGGCATATGTTGCAAAAGAAGAGAGACTAAAATGGAGAGGCTGTATCCTCTATATAACCTGTCTAGGTTGTACCCTGCATAAAACCTGTCTGGTGCAGAGACCCATACACACTAAATGTGCAGATGGCAAGTGTCATAATAATACAGAGAGTCAGTAGGACAACTTAAGCTTCTGTCAAGTTGCCCTCTGCTACACTGTAATCTCACCAAGACCGTACTTTACAGAATTCTGCAGGATATCGCCAGAAAACATTCAGAGTTCTAAGTTCTTCTAAAATAAACTTCTGTCAAGATGACCTAAAGGTATATGGCATTATTAGATTTTTTACATATTCATAACTCATATTCTACCTTGTTCTAGAAGTACTAGAAACAATTTTTCATTTCATAGACAGATTAAAATTTAACCATAAAAATAAGAAGCCAACGCATCAGAATTTCCAATTTTACATATTTGTAATAAAGAACAATTCCATTTTCATTAAGAGTTCCTTAGTAGCCAAAGCAAAAAAAAAGGAAAGATGGTAAATTGTAATAAGTTGGTTATCGGTTTTAAGGAAAAACAAGAATAAAAATCCTAGCTCTCTTGGAGAAAAGCTTTCCCAGCTCCTAAATCAGACAAAAAACAAGTCCTTTCTCAAAATAGCTTCCTGGATGCTAAGATCCTGTAAGTTGAGTTAACATAGTATAATGTCTGATATGGAAGTTACTTTTGTCAGTCTTGTGGCATGATATTACACATTATTATCATAATAATTTTTATTACTGACATACTAAGTATAGAAAGTAGAATGACAGTCATCTCTGTGTCACTGGATCTTTCCAATTTAATATGATTATGGTGCTGGAGAAGAGTCTTGAACATACCATGGCCTGCCAAGAAAACAAATAGGTCTGTCTTGGAGAAGGTGAAACCAAGTCTCTCCTTGGAGGCTAGGATTCTGAAGCTCTGCCTCACTTACTTTGGGCACGTAGCTAGGAAAGATTGGTCCTTGGAGTAGGACATCATGCCTCGGGAGGGTGGACAGACAACACAGGAGAGGGAGACCCCAGATGAAATGGATCGATATAATGACTGAGGGTTGGTGTGTCGGAGTTAGTGAGACTGGCTCAGGACAGGGAAGGGTTCAGAGCTGCTGTACATAGGGTCAATATACATTGCAGGTGACTCAATGGCACATAACAACAATAACATACTATGACAGGTTTGGAAGCAGGAGTGGCATCTACTTCTTAAATAATAGGCCTCTGGAAACCCTATGAACTTTGGTAAATGTCAATAGTTGTAGAGGGGCTTCAGTCCTTTTGTTCATAGGGTCACTATGAGTCATGCTCGACTTGAAGGCAATCAACAACAAAAAAATCAGGATGCAAAAGAAATTTCTAGTGCCATGGAGTTTGTTTCAGGCTGAACTACTGGTAATACAGTGATAAAGAAGAGGGAAGAGCCAAACAGTAATCATCTTAATCTTATCCCGATTTTCCTTGGCTACATAGGGAAGTAGCAAAGTTATCCAGAGATATGTTTCATTTTCAAATAGTATACAGGTGAAAATGATATACTTACATCACCCTCCAAGCTGAGCTTGCAGAGAATTTCATGAACAGTAGACATCTTGAAAGAAGCTGGGGGAAAAGTACAACAAAAAGTCTTTATGAAGCGACTTTCCTATCCCCTGGAGCACAGTGATTCATTATACTAATGTCTACTTCTTGGACCATTTCATCTGAGGATATTAGAGTAATTTTTACAAATAGAAGTAATTCCAAACTTATGATTGGGAAAATTAAAGCTTGAAGATGGTTTGCCCTTGCTTTGGGATGAACTAACTAAAGTAACCTATCTTTCTCTTTTGGTTTTAAACTGAACCAAGAGAGACAGATTTATGAATGCAAAAAGGCACCCCAATGCTAATGCAACTTGTTCAAACAGGATAAAATTGAGCTTCCCCATTTCTCAGAAAAGTGGTAAGCTTAATCAAACCAGTAACTACTTCTGTATTTCTCCCATATAATTTAATATACTGAGAAGAGTGTGAACACTATGAGTGTGGACTGGAATCAGTGGCATTTTCATGCTGTCCTATTTGAATATTAAACCTTTGATTGCTATTCATAATTATTTGTTTTGTCCACTGAGATGCTTATATGAAAGACAATGGTCAGATTTTCTGACATAGGCTTATCCTATTAAGAACTAAATTCCTGGTTTTTAAGATTCAAAATGACTGCTTCGCTGTTGTCTTCCAGCCAATACCCTTAATTGAGTAGCGGCAAAATAGCCTAATGAATTAGCTTCTCAGCTCTGCAAAAGCACAGTTCCCAGAACTGGTACACCCAACCCTGCCAATAAGAAACACTTGGCAGCAAATTCACTTCAACTGAGACAAGAGTAAATCCATTTCAACTGAGACAAGGTCATTCAGCATAATCAGTCCCAAAATAAAGAAAATAGAGCAGAACTTCGTCCTGAAACAGAGGGGAATGACATTTGAATTGCACCAACTTCTGCTTTGGGTTCTTGTTTTTGCTTAACATTCTTTGATCAAGGAAATTGTGCACATGCATATTCAGCTTTCTATTCTCTTCAAATAGTTTGCTTAGTCTAAATATTTCCATAAACTGGTTTGGAGTAAGTATTTGACATAGATATTTGCTAACATAAAAGCTTTAGGCTAAGCACATTCCATGTCCCTGTGTAGGGGAATAGAAGACGAGAGGATTTGCCTTTTTGTGGCTAAGGATGTATTTCTGCCAGGCTTTCATCCTGAGCACTCTCACAGACAAATTTTCTCCCTTTTGGATAGTCATAGAAGTTTTTTAAGAATGGTGGAAAAAGAAAAAAGTCAGTAACCAATATTCCAATCTTCCCATCACCACTTCCAAACTCCCCAGCTATCCCTTCCCCTTTATGTCCCACAGCTGAAAATGCAATTCTGATTTGTAAGGATTTTACTCTTCAGTTACATTGTCCAATATGGCAGCCACTGGCCAAGTGTGGCTGTCAAGCTCTTGAAATGTGGCTAGTCAAAATAGCTCATATAAGTGTAAAATACAGCAGATTTTGAAGACATAGTGAATTTTTATAAAAAAATAAGTAAACTCTTCCCACTAGTAATCTTTTTACATTTAGTCTATATTGCAAAAATTTTGATGATTGGGGTATATTGGGTTAAATAAAAATATTATTGAAACTAATTTCACTTGCTTCTTTGCATGAGACTATCAGAATTTTTTTTTAAATTACAGTGTCTTAATTATCTACCGCTGCTATAAAAGGTCAGTGGATGGGTTTAGCAAATACACATTGAGTCTCTCACATTCTGGAAGCGTAGGTATCCAAAGTAAGGGTTTACCAGCTGGAGGGGCTGGCTGTGTCTGTGTGTTGGGTGTTGGGTGTTGGCTCTGGGGAAAGCTCCTTGTCTCCATTTAACATCTGTGTGCCTATCATACCTTGGTGAGTTCTATCTGTCTTGGCATCAAATTTTCCCTGAAACTAGGTGGTTCTTTGTACAAGGAGGTCAAAGTCCACTCCTAGTTTTTCTTCCTTGGTGGCAGTCAGGACCCTGGGATTACTACTCCCTTGTTTAATCTCTTTTATATCTTGCAAGAGATTGACTCAAAATACAACCTAATCCTTCCTCATTAACATCATGTCATTGTTAAGGGCCACTGCGTCCACTCGTATCCACCCTAGAAATAACAGATTGAATCCTTCCCCTATCCCACACCATCCTCATCTATCTCCACCATGCTCAAGTTCATTGTTGCAATCACTGTGTTAATCTATCTCCTAGACAATCTTCCTCTCTTTCACTGACCCTCTACAGATTTGCATGGGGTAAATCTGCTGCTAAGGGCTTCTGTAAAGTGCCAAAGAGCAAAGATGTCTGTTCAAAAGACTGAAGTGCCCCTGATGCCAGTAATGGTATTAACACACCATAGATGTTGTGATTTACAATACATAGAATAATTACATCAGATTACAATATGGAGGATAATTACTTAATAATGAGAATCACAGCTTAACCAAGTTGACATATATTTTAGGGAGACACAATTCAACCTGAAACACACAGAGACTTTACATTTATCTGGGGCAGCAACAGAATAAAGAATCCTATGGCACCATGGTCTAACATTTTTGTAGTGCTTGAGTTTGTTAAAATTTTAATTTTCTTGTCAGGCCTGACGAATTTGAGTCAGCTGTGGCAGAGTAAGAACTCTCTGACTTGCAGTTGAAATGGGAAGAATTCCAGTGGATCCCATGAGACTTTCAGCCTGAGGAATGCCAGCATAATAGCCTGGGTCTTCAGCGTCGCCCCTGGGGCCCTGCCAGAGCTGGAATGGGTCTGCTGTGTAACCCTTGTCATCTGCTTTGAAGAATTCTAGTGCCTCCTATAAACAGCTAGGGAATGAAAATACCCCCAGAAGTGAGCACAAACCAGACTTGCAAACAGAGTTGTCTCTTCTTACAAAGACGTGTGGATTAGATCCCACTTATATATTTAATCGGACACCCCACATTGGTTCTGATATTTAGGAAATATCCACTACAGGGTCTCAGGAAAGTTTTACTGTGTTGTTCTTTCAAGTTGTCTTTCTAACACTGAGCAATGGCTTTGCAGACAGCTGGCGAAGCATGTGCCCCCTGGGACTCCAGTGGTGTGCAGATCAAAGGCAGTTTGATTCGGTTTTACACTCCACTCCTGTTGCTTCTTCTCTCACTGTCAAAGAACATTAATGAGAGGAAGAAAATAAGGATTTTTTTAAGCCCCCAAAATCTTTCCTTCCACTCATCCTCTGTAATTGTGTTGCTCTTCTATTAAAAGGGAGCTCTGTTGGCCTAGTACCTAGAAAGTGTGCTGCAATCCCTACGGCATGTGGTCCAAGGTCACCAGCTGCTCTGTGGGAGAAGGATGGGCAATCTCCTCCCGTATGACTAACTGCCTCTGAAAATCTGCCAGAGGGTCAGTTACGGGTCAGTTCTGACTCTACAGTACACAACAA
This sequence comes from Elephantulus edwardii, assembly GCF_000299155.1. NCBI lineage: Eukaryota > Metazoa > Chordata > Mammalia > Macroscelidea > Macroscelididae > Elephantulus > Elephantulus edwardii. Next base: position 1,043,984 of record NW_006400014.1, read on the forward strand.
CAATTTCTATTAAATCAGAGTCCCTGATGAAGCTGTTAATGTGCACCCTCAACTGCTTTCCAAAGGTTGGAAGTTTATCCACTCAGAGGCACATCAGAGGAAAGACCTGGCTGTCTCCTTTAGAAAAACTAGCCCCTGAGAACCGTGCAGTACAGGACACAGTTCTACTCTGACACACTTGGGGATCCCATGAGTCAGAAGCAACTCAAAGAAAACTAGTTTGGTCTCTCATCAAATCAGTCCTACATGTTATTATCAACTAAGTCTGTTGGATCTTGTCAAAATAGCTAAACACCTATCCTTCAATGGCTCTTTAAACCTAGTGGACTACAGTCTCTGGAGATTAGCATGGGAATTTAGCTCCACCTCCTTCTACCTAATCCCCGAAACAAGTACCTTGATCCAAAGTGTGGTACAGCCCTTCTCCGAACACTACACCCCTTTTAATCCATAGCACCTGGCTGCAGGCTTCCCTCTACATCCCCTTTCTTCTCATGCTTTCAGGGACCCTGCTCATTCCTGAAGTCTCCACCAATGGGAATATCACAGCGCCTTCTCTATATTGTTCTCTCCCACCTTTCAATGTCAAAAGCCCTTTCTGGTCCCATTACCACTACCCTCAGACAGACAAGCTTTTGCTGAATGTTGTGGTACCAACCACGAAGTGTCCCCCATACACCACACTTTCAAAGAGCAAACATTCAACTAAATGCATTTCAAGGAAGTAGGGTATATGTTTTATCTGGCTTCTCCCATATATCTCCAATTCCCCAAAGATTTAAGGGTGATTTTGCACACGAAGAGCTAAATAGTGATAGCATAGAGTGGTCGTGCTGCTGACCCAACAGTGGCACCTCTGGCTGTTCAAATCCACTAGAAGATCCTGGAGAGACTGACAACCTGTGTGATTTACCACCTCTGAAAGCCTACTGGAGGACCAACTATGAATCAATTCTAACATGACAGCAATGAGTTTGAATTTTGTATACCATCAAGATGGAATTGACCCATATCTGACCCTGCAGCAGGTTTTCAGAATCAGTTCATTCTAATGGGAGGAGATTGTTCATTCTTCTGCAGAGTAGCTGGAGTTCGAATTTTAAGAGGTGCTAAATAAATCTTTGGCCGTGGAAGAGGACTCTTCTATTGTGCATAATTAGATTACTGAAAAATCATGCCTCAGAAAAAGCCTGAGGGTCACAATGACCACAAAGTCACAATGACATGAAGCAACAGCCATGAAGCTGTTATTACTCTACACTAGAAGGCTGAAACCAAAGAGATTCCATGTTGCTGGCCCTCTAACCCTACCCCATATGTCTGTGTGTTCCAGGAAACAGTAAAGAATCTGCTTAGTGTTTCCCCCTAGACAGGGTTTTATGACCCACCCCAGGAGATAGCCGATAAGATGGAAAATAGTCCCTGGCCTTTGAAACTGCTGTGACTATGCACTGATGCAAATTGAGCCTCAGCCCACTTTATTTAAAATGCAATGAGTGCATTTTAAATAAAGCATGTTTGTATGTTTGCTATATACTCAGCTAGTGTTGCTTCTGGACTTTGTAGTGAGTTAGTCTGAACCTTTCACACACAAGTGTCCTTTGTATCTGTATAAATATTTCTTCACGCAAGTTTAATGTCAAACACATTTTCACCTTAGAAATAAAATAAGCCCCGGGTTTCTGCACTCCATCAAATCTCTTGGCAAGGCAAAGTCATTTTGCTTAAAGTAAATTAGTTGCTAGGAGAAACAGTCAGATTTGCTGCTCATAATGTCCACTAAAACCCAGGTTTACTAATGTGCATTTGACTAACATTGCTGTTAACAGTGTAATGCTGATACCCTTGAAAGCAGAAAAGAGAAAGTCTTGGCACTGTTGCTGTAAGTTACAAACCTTGGTAATAGTCAAGTAATCCATCAAATGACCCAATAAAAGGAGCCCTGGTGGCACAGCTCACTTCATGTTGCTAACCAAAATGTTCCAGCAGTTCAAAACCACCAAATACTTCCAAGGGGGGAAAATGGTCAGGCAGCTCCCACTGAGATTTACAGCCTCAGCAAGTCAATGGAGGGCTGCTATGAGCTGGAACCCACTCCTGGGCAGTAAGTTGGTGTTTCAGAGCCTGCACTAGAGAAAGAGTTATGAGAAACAGACAAAAGTACTCCCTAGAGGGCCTTGAAGCTCCTTCTCTCTTTTTTCCTTCACAGCCCCAGTGAGGCCCTGAGATCCAGCAGGCCAGAGATCTGTCAGAGTTGGCTCAGCTCATGAACAGCAGAGGCAGGGCCAGAATCCAGGCTCCCAGCTGCCCTTCAACCTCACCACAATGACCCTTCACTCCAAGAGATTAAGATGGAGAGAGAAAGGTAAACATAACGCCAGTGAAGTCAGCCAAGGGCTTAACAGTGAGTTTAATTGGCTAGTTGGAGAAGCGACAATCAAGGTGTGAGGTTCCAGCCAGAGAAACCTGGGGAAAGCCTAGGAAGAAAAGAATGGGAAGAATATTCCAGATCCATTCCAGAAATGCCCCAGAAAGGAGCCATGTCTAATGTGGAGTCATGTTTTGGGGTTTGGGGTTTGGGTTTTGTTTTTGGTTTTGTTTTTTCATTGCCATCAAGTGGGAATGACCCAAAGCCAACCCTTCAGAGGTTATAAATTACATAGGAAAAGAATGCCCATCTTTTTCCAGCAGAGCATCTGGTATGACCCTAACCACCTGCAGCGCAACTCCTTATCCACTAGACCAACCAGAGCATCATGCAAGAAGCTGAAAATACAAAGTTATGAATAATGCAAAATTATATTCCAAATGGAAATGCTGAAAGATCTGAAAACCAATGATTATATTTGAAACTTGTATTTATCTATGCACCAAAAATACTTGCTCTTACTTAAAGTCAATAGTTCTCCCTTCATTGTACCTACTGCTTTGCATGGGAAAGATGACATTTGCATGATACATACCTAGCAAAAGGGTTAGATTGAAAGGTTGGGGGTTTAAGGCCATTCTGGGGCACTAGGGATCTGTTTTGTGATAATGTATCAACCTTCTAGATGTAAACCATAAAGTGGTGTGTCCCCCTAAAAAACTGCTTGATTAAACTCAGATTCATCTGTGCAGACCATACACCTCTTGTAATGTGTGTCTGAGTCATTGTGGTGAGGTTAAAAGGGCAGTGTCTGTGAAGACAGCTTAGCAATCTGCTTCTGGAAGGTTAAAACCCAACCCAACCCACTACTGCCGAGCTGAATCCAACTCATGGTGACCCTTCACTTGGTTGCGAAAACTGCACATCTTAAGTGGCGGAAACTGCCCCTGTGCCTCCCAAGAAGCAGCTTGAGGATTTGAACGTCTGCCCTTCTGGTTAACAGTCCAGCACTTAGTACACTTATAAAGTGCTGTGGAATAGTAATATTCTGCATACACAGGGCTAACTATGAGTTGGAATGGACGCTATAGCAACTAACAACAACATGACATATGAGACAATGCCTCCCACCTCTGCTACCTCCTCACCACAGCGTATAAAATTCCTAACTGTATTGAAAACAGAACCACCTCTCCTTTTTGGCAAGCTTCTCTACAAAACACGAAACTGGCAGCCTGCATCACTCCTTCAACACATCAACCTCACCCAGATCGCCAACTGGTTTCAACTTGCAAGCAGGCAAAAAAAAAAAAAAAAAAGAAAAAGAAAAATCAGCAGATTTAATCTGTTGGTGAGTATCTCTACACATCAGTACCTTCCATTCCCAGGGAAGGGCTGGGTGGCTACAGAATATCATTAAAAACCTAGACCTTTATCAGGGAAAGCCTTTGTGTTTCATAAACCAGAGCAGTACAGCCAGGCTTACTGAAAGGACCACACCCATATCAAGAGGATTTGAAAGTTGGCTTCCTCTGCTTCACCCTAATGAACGGTTTCCTCTGGATTTGAAACTATTATTAAGTAATACTGTTAACTGCCCACTGAGAAAATCCCTTAAAGTACAAAGCTAAATATTAGTGAAATCGATACAATTGTTGGAAAACAAGTCATTTTCATTTAAAATAAGGATCATATACAAAATAACTTAAGGGTCTATCCTAAAAACAAAAAAACCCATGCCCTACAAATTTTATTGTTTCACTCTATAGAATCTACTGCCATCAGTCAATTCCAGGTCACAGGGACCTTGCTGGACACTGTGAACTGCCCTCATAGTATTTCTGAGGCTGTGGCTCTTTGAAACAGCAAAACTACTTCATTTTTCTCAGAGCAGCAAGTAAGTTCGAGTCACCAACTTTCTGGTTAGCAGCTACCAGAGTTCTTCTATAAACATAGCTACAACTTAAGAAAAATATGGGAGGGAGTAAGTGAAGCTGCTTTAGTTTCTCCTTAAAAAAGAAACAATTGAAAAATGAATGGTTAAAATGGAAACATGACCAAAAACCTGTAAGTCAGTACTTCAAATAGTAAAACGAAGTGGAACTGAAATAAAATCAAGAACCAGATCCACAAAGTCCTATTGTCTCAAACGCACATTGTAAGAGGTTTGGTCTACACTGTTGAATTTGAATCTAATGGGCCATTTCTTAGGGGAACACACCCACTTCACAGTGTAAATGTGGAATGTTGATGTGTTACCACAAAACAGATGCCTAGCAACCATGCTGAATCAATTCAAGACTGAATGACACAGACTAGGATTCAGCATAAATGGGTGTGGGGGGGAGGTGGGGGAGGTTTCCTTACCAAAACTCTAACTGTATATTGTCCTCATCACTGTGTTCTACAGAACCAGGCTGAAAGTTTAAACCAAAAGAAAAAGAGAATGAGAAAGGTACAAATGTGTGTGGGTCTCCCATGAGACCCCATTCTCCACTCCCCAAAAATATCTTCATTTAAAAGAACCTTTTTGGAAGCACATGACCAGCTTGATTTTACGGTCTTGATTAATGCATGAGTCACAGGCCAAGTGGCCCAGTCATCCTCGCAGACTCCCTGGAATTCTGCCAGTGGCCTTGATCAAGCTAGCAGGAAGGAGGAATAGAACAGCACTTGCTCTGGCTTGTCCCTCCAGCTGCCTAAGCTGAATCAGTATTTGCTCTTTCCGTCCCCACCACGTTGCGGCTCTCTGCTCTCAGGGCCCCACCACCAGTCTCCTGACAGTGGTTGGAGTGGGAGGAGACCAGCAGGAAGAATGAGCTCACTTGGCACCAAGTGCTTTCAGGCTTGGGAAATCCAGACCTTCACATCTTCAACTTAATTTCAGTATTTTATAGCTCACTGGTTGTATTTCCAGAAGGGCCCGGCTGCCTACAGAGAAGTCAGCTTGTAAGGTCTTCCGCACTCTGGACTGTACCCACCTTTGCACTATTCAATACCTTTTACAAACCCATGTATGCAACCACTCCTAAACTAATAAAGGAGCCGTGGAGGTGAAGTAGGTTAACTGTTAGGCTACTAACCAAAAGGTCTGCAGTTCAAACCCACCAGGTGTGCAAAAGAAAAATGATGAAGCAGTTTCCTCCTGTTAAGATTTACAACAACGGAAACCCAGTTGAGGGTTGCCATGAATCACAATGGGCTCCCTAACAGGAGATCCAGGTTTGTTTCCATTCACATCTATACACCCTCACAAACAGACCATGCTGCCAAGTCTGCTTAGATTGTTAGCTCTTCACACACACACACACACACACACACACACACACACACACACCCCACCACTATCCCTGCTATCTCCAAGCCTGTGCCTTTCATGGTTCCACCCCATGAAGACTCTGTCCTGATGAGCTAAGGTCCAGTGATCCCTGAGGACTCAAAAAACCGTGATAAATGTTCCCTTTGTTCATGGCCCCTCCCTGCCCTGTGCTCCTGCATAACCGAAATCCTAGAGGTGAGTCAATGCTGCCTTTCATAGGCATGGCCCCTGGCACACAGTAGGTCCAGCTGAACTCCTGCATGGTCTACACATACTGGTTTTTCTATACCAGCTCGTTCCCCTCCACTTTTTACCTAGCATACTCTTCTTCCTTCTTTCTTCTCTCCCTCAAATCGAACACTGAAAAATAGCCCTAGCTCCAATGTGTTCAGAGCCAGTAGTCAAAATTCCCAACTTCAGGACAAATCTGAAGGAGCCCTTGTGGCACAATGGTTAAAGTGCTTGGCCACTCCCAACTCCCGCCATTACATGGGAGAAGGATGTGGAAGTCTGTCCTTAATGACTAATAACTTCAAGAAACTATGACTGCTCTACTCTATCCTGTAAGGTCATTGCTGTGGTTGTACTGTTGAGTCGGAACCAACCCATAGCTGACCCTCCGGCAGGTTTTTCAGAGCCAGTTAATCACATGGGAGATTGCTCATCCTCCTCCCGCAGAGTGGCTGGTGACCTCGAACCACATGCCTTCAGGATTGAAGCACAGCTTCTCGCCACTAGGCCATCAGAGCTCCCTGAGTGTCATTACCTGGCAGAATTGATTCTCCCAGTTTTTGCAAATCCTAGCAAAATCTGGCCGCTCAGAGGCAACCTTCCTGATCATTCTCACCCCAACCCAGTCCCTCACCTCTGTACTGTTGGGCCCCCTGGGTCCTTGCTCTGTCCACAAGAAAATGAGGAGATAGAATCTACTTCTTCCCACACCAGACACACGTTGGTGGAAGGAGGAAGGACTGACAAGTGGCCTGAGTGCACAGGCTGGGTGTGGCAGGGAGAAAAAGTGCAAGAGTTCCCTGTCACCAAGCCTGGGGACAGAGCTCAGGTCTGGGTGCTTCGAAGTTATCCTCTGTCAGCTGAGACAAGGCTTAATCACTTTCCCTTCGGTGTGCTGTAGAAGGGAAGAGTCCTGGTCGTTGGAAATTTGGGAGAACCCACAGAAGAACAAGCTGGACCACCTCCTGGCCCCTTGTCTGGCCTATCCTCCCTACAAAACAGGTGGAGACGGCCTCAGGTAATGGGAAATGGGCAAATACATCAGAAAGTGAATGGGCGGGAAGAATTTTTTTAGCATTGGAATTTCCTCTGATGTGGCCTGTTACTAGAAGAGGGTGTGGCACCCAGAAAACCGAAGGTAGTGAATTCTCCTGTGCAAAAGAAAGAAAGGGCACATTCCATTTCTATTTTATTCTTACAATTATGTCTGGAAGGCAGATTACACCAGGATCACTTTAATACAACAGTTTCCCCAGGACAGACTAAATTAGATGTTCAAGACAAACCTAGATTCATTTAGGAAAGCTAGAGTTTGCAATCATGTGTTAGTTACCTGTATTGTTTCTGTTGCCATAGATACATCTCCAGCTCTAAGTAAACTCATGTATACCAAAATGAAACATTGTTTTGATCTCTGCCATCGTCAAGTTCAAGGGTACGTCTTTTCTTTCTCTTTCTGTAATAAATTTAAAGGCTGCAACCGCAAGTGTTTTTCTGTCCTCTTTGTTCACTGCTCTACTTCCAGAGCCTATTTACAACTCACAGCGACCCTCTATTGACTTTCTGAGGCTGTAATCTTAAAATAGTCTCACTCCTGTGGAGCAGCTGGTAGATTCGAACTCAGCTTTTAGTTAGCAATCCAGCATGTAACTCGCCACACTACCAGAGCTTCTTAAAGTTACACATAGTAGGTACTGAATAAATGCATTATGAATGGATGTTTAAAGCCACCCTCCAGAGCCTGGGACTCTTCCATAACACACCCAATCCTCCCTGGAAATGGAAAATGCCTCAGCAGGCACAGAGTTGCACCTAACCACTGGGCTAGAACAAACTCATGACAGTAAGTGCCTGATTCGTGCAGGAAATGCCGATACCCCTCAAAATCAATAACAATTATAGAAGAATATCTACCTTGCCAGGAAAACTACTTAAATCCAAAATGAAATTTCAGTGGCCAGGAAACTAATGGCTCTGACTGCAGGCTTATAGCAATCAATACAGTCCTTTTTATAGCTCCAAGACTTGGGATGTAACATATTGAGACTCCAATCCAGGCCCAGGGTGCGAATCAAAGCCAGTGAGTCAGCACTATTCCTTGCACATTTACTGCAGATAGGCAGGCACTGCGGGGAGTGATGGTCCCCAAAGCATAAACCTTCAATTTAAAAAAATGCTCATAAGCACCACACCCTTCTATGAAGATGTGATAGGTACTTCTGGAGAAAGCTTTGAAGACTTTAGATAATACTCTCAGAAGGGAGAAAACTGCTGATCAGGAATGTCTCAGCACTGATAGTATTTCTAGATTCAGCCCTCACTCAGTCTCTGCCTTCACACTGCCTGGAGAGCACTGTTCCTGGAATTCTACAGTCTCAACCTACAAAACGTATATGTCCATGATAAAGTCTATTTAATTATAAATATATTTGTGTCATAAAATCATAATTACTATATTTAATTACATCAATGGACTATGGCTGTGTAGGGGTTAACAAGGTTGTTCCGTGCTTTATTAATACCACGCTTCTGGACTGCTAAAGACCTGGAGACACACTCTTCCTAACTTAAAGACTATGGCTTCAGTGTGTGAGTCGCCAGCTGCCCTGGTGGCACGGTGTGAAGTGTGTTGGGCTGTGAACCAAAAGGGCAGTAGTTTGAACCCATCTGTTGCTCCACAGGAGAAAGACAGGTAGTCTTCTGTAAAGATTTATAATCTCAAAGGATCACCTTAAGTAGGAATCAATTGAACAGTCGGGTAGTTTTACAGTTGGGTGGGAAAAGACAGGGAAATAGGAAAGGAGGCTGGATCACACACAAAACCTGAACTGGACAAGCCTAAGGGCTGTTGTAACATGTCAGTGTTACTTTAAACGAGTAGGAGGGGGAGGGGGGAAGGGAGGACAAACACAGACGTTTCCAATTTGATCATGGCCGACTTTGAAAGTAAGAAAATTTCTGAAAAAATATTTCAATGTTGAGTTATTCTTCCTGTCTACACAGGCTACCCTTCCCCTAAACCAGCCCTCTCCTCTTCCTCCCCTCATCCCCAAATCTGGTATGCACTATCTGTAGATAAAGTGCGTGTTAAGGAGGTTTTCCTGAGCTGGCCTCAGAACTCAAGCACCTCCTGGGACATGAACAAAGTGTCCTGCATATCAAGGCACCAACTCCCAGACCCGAGGCATTTGGGCAGAAGCCATAGAAAGAGGCCAGGTTCCTGGACTCTCATGCTTCTTGGTAAAGACCCAATGCGGACCCAGGAGACGACTGCTCTTTTACACAATTCAGTACTCGGACTTTAAGATGGCCAATCTTAAACGCAACCAGGATATTTTGCATTTGTATAGCACGTATGTTTTCACTGTACTTTCCACAGATACGGTGTTTTGAAATCTTCAGTAAGGATCTTTCTTGGGTGAGTGGAGGAATGAATGAACATTCTCAACCCACTTTTACAGATAAGGAAACCGAAGTATGCCTCTGATCTTCTCAAAAGTCAGAGGAACTCAAGCCACGGCGCCACCCTACAGCTCTGCGGGGAGCGGCCGGGGGCCACGCCCTTTTCTGTGCCCTCCGTCCCACTCACTTTCGCATCGTTAACAGTCAAGATAACACTCCCCACAGATAGATGGGGCACACTTCCTTCCTGACACACAGTGACCCCACAACGAACTGGGAAATGCTCAAGATTCAATCAGAGAGGCTGTTAATCCCACAAAAGAATCCAGAAACGGAGTTTCTGTTTTATTGGGAGAGTAGGTGTCTACTAAAAACTCCCACCTCTCAACCCCTTTCCACCGCCGTCCTCATCCTGGTCTGTTTCATGTAAAGTAACTTGAGAGGCACGGGGTTTGTGTCTAGATGGCTGAGAGCTTTTGCTAAACTTCGACAGGCCTGCGCCCTCTGACGGCTGCTCCGCGAGCCGGGGCCGAGCTGCCGCGGCCACACCCTGCCACCTCCTCCCTGCCCACACTCTGCGTGTCTGGCACGGGGAACCCCGCTCCTCGGCGTCCCGAGGACTGCAGCAGGCTGTTCGACCCCCCCCCCCCCCGATTGCGCCCTGCACCCCTAGACCTGGGCGCAGATCAGCTCCTCGCCCCTTCGCCCCTGGTGGGCCCAACCGAGCCCCTGTGCCTGCTCCCTTGTGCAGCTCCTAGCTCCAGCCCCCTGCCTGGACGGCCTCCCTGGTGCGGTTCCCAGCCTCTCTCAGCCAGGCCGCTTTCTGGGGCCCTGGTCTCCCCGCTAGCGCGGCGGCCCTGGGGCCATAGCGGGCGGGCGGGGCGCGCCCCGCTTACCTGGGCCGGGCGCCGAGCGCTGTGAGCCTCCCCTGATGCAGAGCGGAGCTGGCTGTGGCCTGGGTGGGGCTTTATAGCCGCCACATCCTCAGTCTGCAAGGCCAGGCCCGCCCCGCCCCGCCCTCCCGGGACCACCCCACCCCGGTCCGGGTGACTCACCAGCTCCGGCCGCAGGGGAACCTCGCCCCGGCACTCCCGGCCTCGCCACGCGGACCGTAGAGCGCGCACGGCCCTACCCTCCTGTAAAGCCCGCCGGCGCTTTTGGCCGCCCCGCTTCCTCGACGCCCTTTACCCACCCTGCTTCTTCCTCCCATCCTCATTGAGCTACACTGAGCTCTCAGTCTGGGCTGGGGTTAAATGAGCACTTTAGTAGACTTGGCAAAGTCACTTTCCTTTTTTTTAGGCATGAATACAAAGGAGAAAAGAACTCTACGAAGAAACATAAATCATGGGTCGCGAGCTGGGGTTGCTGGCATCCAGCTTCACATTACCGTCTATGAACATAGTAGATTAACTGCAGTTCCTAGAAGCGTGAGCGCTGGGAGGGCGATCCGCCCAGCTCTGCCTCGAACACTACCCCCACTCCCCTGTGGCCTCAGCCACAGGACTCAAGATCCCATAACAGCCCCAACTCGCCCAGTCCTCCCAACGAGTAGGGTTTAACTGCTCATAGAGAATTTGAGAGGCACCGCCTCCAAGCAAGGCGTCCTGACTGGGGTGGAGCCCCTGGCTTCCAACCCTGAGTTCCAGCAGTTAAGTATCCTTCCTAACAGTTCTTTTGCTACCACCACTCTTTCCCAGCCTTTTGGCTCACCGGCTTGGCTGGGTTTTGCTGTTTCTAGTTTTTCTTTTCCTGCTTTTCTTCCACATGCCACATTGGGAACAGATTGGCAAATGTTTTTGTGTGACTATAGAGTCAGGCCTCAAACTACTTGGAATGCTTTGCTCTCAAACTTACTTCCCTGGAATGCAAAGGAATTCAAAGGGCACTCCATGAAAGGAGATTGTCCATCTTGCTCCAGCTTAACCCACTGAAAGGTTTCAAACTGCTCACCTGTGGGTTGACAGGGCAACTTCCTACCCACCAGGCCACCAGAACTTGGTGATGGCTTACTTGTTTATTATTATGTGCCAACAAAGTCGACTCTGACTCATAGCTAACCTATGTACTACTGCTCTGAACGCTGCTCCATACTGAGCCAATTTCATTGTCTCTGACAAACCTACTCCCATTACCCCAGTCATCCCATCTCATCCAGGGCCTTCCTTTCTTGCACTGTTCACGCTTCCGAAGATGATGTCCTTCTCCAAGGACTAGTCCCCCCTAGCAACATGCCGAAAGTATGTCAGAAGGAGCTTCAAAATCCTTGCCTCCAAGGAATAGCCTGGTTTCACCTTCTCCAGGACAGACCTCTTTGCTCTCTTAGCAATGCATGGTATATTTAGTACTCTTCTCCAGAACCACAGCTCAAAGATATTGATTCTCCTTCTATCATCCCTAGTCACAGTTCAGCTCTCTGATGCATGGCCCAAGAGGCCTTTGAATCTCCTCCTTTCACACTTATTTCTTACTGTCTTTTCCCTTAGACTTCATACTTTTATATTGTCATGTATTTACACATTCCTTTTTTACTTCCCAAATGAAGACTAATCCACGTCCTGTTTAACGATAGAAAGACAACCCAGTGTTGATGTGGTAAAGAAGAACTGAGGTCAAAAGACATTAGGTGCCATGCTTACCATCACCTAGTGGTTAGCTACAAAGTCAAGCCAATGCCTCAGGTGTTTTGACCCTATTACCTAGTTCTTTCCCGAGGGACAAATAGCAAACACTCCTAGTAGAATTTCTGACCAACATTTATGACTCCTGCAGGCTGAAGTCCTAGAGGAGAAACCATGTTTCTCTTCCATTTCTGAGAAGAACATTTTGGAATATGAGAGGAAGACAGAAACAGCAGTGTGTATGATTCAGAAAACTTGTCTCTACTCAGGGAGCGTTCACAGCCTCTTGCTCTGAATGGTACTGTAGGAAGCCCTACCTGGTGGTGGTTCTAGGAAAGAAGTTGTACTGTCAAGACAAAGGTATGTAGTGCTTAGTATCCACCAGCTGCAGATCAGGAAAAAGATAGACAGGGGCTGTACATACCAAGAAGGTTCCCTAAGGGGGTGGGGAGGAAAGATTCCCCAAGGAAACAAGGTTTCATTCAAATTATGTGGAATGGATCAGTTACCAAATATCCAGAAGGAGAAAGGTGTTTGTGTGTATGTGTGTGTGTGTGTGTGTGTGAGAGAGAGAGAAAAAGAGAGAGAGAGACTGATCTGACATATCCAGATTCTCATACAGATCACTGTGAAAGTCAGGGTTCGCTTCATGCTGAAGGATTTTGCAGTGATGTTATCATAAAAATTAAAACTACTGGAAGTCATGGCTGGCTTTGTCTGAGGAATGTGGAGCCAGTTCTACCAGAATAAAAGAACTTCTGAGTCACTTAGTCCCAAGGCTCTCTTCTTTGTTTCACTCTTTTCCCCTCCCATCACTAGACAGAGTGTTTACTGCACCAGACCTCAGGTTTTTATTACTGTTTAGTGTACCTTGTTTCATTCACCTTTTATCTTCTGCATGTCAGTGCCTTTCTACCATTCATACCACGAATTGCCATCAAGTTGATTCCAGCTCGTGATCTCATATGTAAGGGTGTCAGCTGTTGATTTGTCAGAAGTAGATCACCAGGTCTTTCTTGTGAGGTAACTCTTGGTAGATTTGAAACTCCATCCTTTCTGTTAGCAGCCTAATGTGTAACCATTTGCATCACCAACTTAGACTATTTGCACTCTAACTATTCATCATTGGGTCGCTGAGTTGTACTTGATGGCATATAACAAGAATCTCTCACAAAAAGTGGGTGCCTATCATTGAGAACTCCCAACTCAGAACTAACTCACAGCTGACCCTTCAGGGGATTTTCTGAAGCTGTAAATCACACAGGGGGAAATTGCATATCTTTCTATCTCAGTAAAGCTGGTGGATTCTAATCACCTGCCTTTAGATTGGCAGCAAAACTCTGTACCCACTAGGCCATCAGAGCATGAGAGAATGGAATTATCATCAGAATAATAGAATGCTAGAGCAGAGAGGAGATTAACCGAATCTTTTATTTTTATGTTGTTGTTATGTGCCATCGAGTCACCTGCAACTCATAGCGACTCTATGTACAACAGCACTAAACCCTGCTCTACCATTGTCAATCTTATTGTCTCCAACATGTCTATCCCCATTACCCCAGTGAGGGAATCAAACCATCATCGAGGGTCCTCCTCTCTTGTGCTGTTGCTTCACCCTCTCAAACATGACATCCCTCTCCAAGGACTGATTCCACCTTGCAATATATCCAAAGTATGTCAGACGGAGTTTCAGAATCCTTGCCTCCAATGAGCAGCCTGGCTTCACCCTCTCCAGGACAAAGATGTTTATTCTCCTAGCAGTCCATGGTATATTCAATACTCTTCTCCAGCACCAAAGCTCAAAGGCATCAACTCTCCTTCTATCATCCCTAGTCACTATCCAGCTCTCTGATGTGTTGCAAGTTATTGCAAAGACCATGGCCTGTATTAGGGGCACCTTAGTCTCCAGACTGACATCATTGTTCCTCAGTACCTTGGAGAGGTCTCTGACAGAAGATCTTCCCAATGTTATTCATCTTTTAATTTCCTGGCTGCTGGTACCAAGAATGTTGATTGAAGAGCCAAGCAAACAGAAGCTGTCAACAATTTCAATCTCTTCATCATCCATCATGATGCTGCCTGTTGGCCCAGTGGTACGAATCTTTGTTTTCTTGATGTTGAGCTATAATCCATATTGAAGGCTGCAGTCCTTAACTCTCTGAAGCAAGTGCTTCGGGTCCTCCTCAGTTTTAGCAAGCAGGATTCTGTCATCTGCATAACACAGGTTATTGATGAATCTTCCTCCAGTCCTGATGCCTCATAGAGTCCAATCTCCTAGATGATCTGTTCTGCACATAGATTTAAAAGATATGGAGATAGGATACATTCTTGATGCATACCCTTCCCAATTTTGAACCATGTAGTGTTTCCTTGTTCTGTTCTGACAATGGCCTCCTGGTCCAAGTATAGGTTTTGCATAAGCACAATCAAGTGTTCTGGGATTCCCATTCTTCTCAGAGTCAGCCACAGTTTCTTGTGATCTACACAGAAATTAGTCCCATTCAATTCTCCTGTCCAGTCTAGAGATTAAATAAAGCACCCAAATTTCTTGTGTCAGTTCCTTATTACAATGGAGCTAATTATTCTCAAAATTTGGTGGTTAAAACATCCTTTCTTTTTATATGTTATGCAATTTGGACAGAGGTGGTGGGGACAGCCTGTCTTAGCTTCACATAGCACTGGTTGGAATAGCTCAACTGGAGTCCAAAGATCTAAAGTGACTTCATTTACCTGCTTGGTGCCTCAGCTGGGGTTTCTGGAATAACTGAGGATTGGCTGGGCTTCTCCTCTTTGGAGTTTTATCCTCCAAGGATTTTCTGCATACCAGAGAAGTCATGGCAACTTTCAAGATTTCAAGAAGAAAAGGCCAACACTCAGGCCTCTAAGCACACGGGCTATACAGAACAAGACACAGGTGAGAAGTGGATTATGGACATGAGGTTGCTGTTGTTATTAGCAGCCATGAAATCATGTCCCAGCCCCTGCCCCACTCATGGCCACACAGGTGTCCTGATGGTCCTGTACCATGATCTGTAATGGATCAAATCCATAGGGTTTTCACAGGTAGATTTCCAGAAGTAGCTCGCCATGTTCATATATAATCAATGCAATATTAGCTAGGCAGGTTCAAGCAGGACTACAAGATTCAAAAACGTCATTCTCAAGCTGGGTAGTTGTGTATTTTCAAGAGGGTCAACGTAGAAGTGTCCAGGACTGAGACTGAAAAAGATGCTATTTTCAAGGCATTCTGGTGGCCAACCCCAGTCACAAAACTAAGATTCAAAGAGTCTGGAAAAAGACTCATGAAGTGAGAGATCTGTTTATACATTGTGTTTATTTATTATTGTTTATATATGTTATGTCTAACCCAGTCCTTAAGCTAGTGTGTAGCACAGTGAGGTGTGTTTTTTTTTCTTCTGCCTTCCGATCGACTGCTTTCCCATTCCTCATTTCGCGCTGAAATAAGATTATTATGCCATTGGTGAAATCCACACTACCCTTGGGATGTCTGCATTTTCTCATTTATACTCTCAGAAACTGTAAATGTGTTATTTCTGTGAGCAAGTTATATGCAATCAGTAGAATCTTCCTCTTTTTTTGCTAACACTCTTCTTTGCAGAGTATAATGTCCTTTCTCCAGGGACTGGCATCCCTGCTAACATGCCCAAATTATTTGAGAGGAAGCCTCACTATTCTTGCTTCTAAGGAGCATCTTGGATTTACTTCCTAAAAGGCAGATTTTAGTTTTCTTCTGTAAATCCATATTATATTCAATACCCTTTGGAAACTACACACTTTAAAGGCATTAATTCTTAGATATTCCTCATTTATTACCCAGCTTTTGCATGCAAGTCACTTAAAGCTACAATGACTTGGATCATATGCACCTTAATCTTCAAATGACATCCTTATCATTTGAAGAGTTCCTTTGCAGCAAATTTGCCCAATGCAGCATAATTTTTTATATCTTGACTGCTGTTTCCATGGGGGTTGATTATGAAATCAGGTAAAATGGAATCCTTGACAACTTCAGTCTTTTCTGCTTGTATCAAAAGGCTGCTTACTGGTCCACTTGTGAGGAATTTTTGTTTACTTTATATTGAGGTGCTCTATTGGCCTAGTGGCTAATTCTGAGGAGAGTGGGAATCCCAGAACACTTGATTGTGCTCATGTGAAACATATACCAGGAGGCAGTCGTCAGAACAGAGCAAGGAAACACCTCATGGTTCAAAACTGGGAAGGGTATACACCAGAGATATGTCTTCTCTCCATAACTTTCCAATCTATATGCAGAACAGATCATACAGGAAGCTAGGCTCTATAAGGAGGAATGTGGCATCAAGATTGGACTCATCAACAACCTGCATTATGCAGATGACACAATCTTGCTTGTTGAAACTGAGGAGGACCTGAAGCACTTGCTGAGGTCAAGGACTGCAGCCTTCAATATGGATTGTAGCTCAACATCAAGAAAACAAAAATTCTCACCACTGCTCCGACTGGTAGCATCATGATAGACAGTGAAGAGACTGAGACTGTTAACAGTTTCAGTTTTCTTGGCTCCACAATCAACACTTCAGGTACCAGCCGCCAGGAAATCAAAAGACAAATTGAATTTGGAAAATTTGCTGTCAGAGACCTCTCCACAGTATAATGTGTGCCTGCTCCAGGCCGTCTTCACAATTACTTGCTATTCATCAGAAAGCTGGACAATGACTAAGGATGAGAGAAGGAGAATTGATGCCTTTGACCTGCGGTGTTGGAGAAGAGTACTGAATATACCATGAACAGCAGGGACAACCAACAGGTTCATCTTGAAGAGGGTGAAACCAGGCTGTTCTGTGGAGGCAAGGATTCTGAAGCTCTTTCTGACATACTTTGGGCACGCTGTATGGAGGGACCGTCCTTCATGGGACAGTGCAAAAGAGGAAGACCCTGGACTTTACCCAGTGACTGTGGTAATGGGAGTGGGGCTGTCGAAGATGATGGGACTGGCACAGGATAGAGCAGGGTTCTGAGCTGTAGTACATAGTCATAAGCGACCATGAGTCAGAGTTGACTTGATGGCATTTAGCAACAAACAAACAACAACAGTGGCCTAGTGGTAAGAAGCTGAGCTGCAATCCCAAAGGCACACAGTTCAAATCCACTAGCTGCTCTGAGGGAGGAGGATGGGCAATCTCCTTCTGTGGGACTACTTTCTCTGAAACCCGCTACAGGAAAAGCTTAGGTCAGTTCCAACATGATGGTACACTACCACCACCATCACCACTACAATCCTTATTAAAGGCTGTAATCTTTGACCTTTATCCATAAGTGCTTCAAGTCTTTGTTTCTAGAGAACAAAATCATCTGCATATTACAGGTTGTTAATGAGTCTTCCTTCAGTCCAGTTTCTCCAATTATTTGCTCAGCATACACATTGAGTATGATGAAAAAGATACGAACCAGATGAGTACCTTCTGGTTTTTAAGATATGTAGTAACCTCTATTTTTCAGTCTGTAAACAGGTTCTACATGGGAACAATTAAGTAATTTGGAATTTCCATTCTTCACTTTGTTACCCATAATTTGTTATGAGCAGCATGGGTATGAGAATTGATTGGGAAGGGCTGTGACAGGGTGATGTTAACATCACATAACAGAGTGATGCTCATGTTGTATATTATACTAGGAGGTTGTACAGGTGCATGTATTTGTCAAAACTCCTCAGATGGTACACTCAAGAGTCATGAATGCTTTTGTATGTAAATTTTACTTCAAAAGATAAAAAAAAGATTTATAAACAAATATTGAACCCTAGTTAATGATACGGCTCCCTAAGTGTAAAGTGTTGAATTATAATAGTCTGATGTTTACTTTGAAGTGAATAAAGAAAAAAACCCATGAATGATGGGTGTATTCTGTACATAACAGAGGGACATCCATTCATCTTGTGGGAAATTATGATTGTAAGACTGTTACTTTAGGACAAAGAGAAAATAAAGTGATGGCAGAGATAAAATATGGACATTGAAAAACAGACGGACAAGTGACACAGGAGATCTAATAATCCAGGAACTAATCCAGCATTGGATGCTGGAAAGCATATAATTTTGTAGTATCTCAGCGCTCTCATTGCTGTTGAGTTTTAATTGACCCATAGCTCACCCTCCAGTGGATTTCTGAAGGCTGTAAATTGGAGATTGCCTCTCTTTCTCCCTCAGAGTAACTAGCGGATCCAAACCACCAGGGAGGCACCACTTTTGAGTTAGAAGGTTGTCTCTGTGTGGACTATACCATCAGAGCTCCTGATTTTGGTGCCATGTTGTTGTTGTTGTTGTTGTTACGTGCCATCAAATCAGAACTTACTCATAGCTGATCTGCCAGGGGTTTTCAGAGGCTGTAAACTGCATAGCAGGAGATTGCCCATCTTTTTCAGAGCAGCCAGAGGACTCCAAGCACATGTCTTTGGATTGGCAGTGTGACTCCTTAACACTAGACTACCAGAGCTCTCTCCAGTGTGCCACAGGACCTCAGAAAGACATAAGGGGCAAAAATGAGGGTGAGAGTGGATCTTAAAATAATAACATTAGATGAAAGTGTATATAAGAACTACCTAACACACAACCAGGAGAGGATAAAATTGATGAAAGGACCTTCTAAAGATTAAAACCCTGAGCATCAAAAACATTTTCCTCTGGTGACCTAGTAGCAAGAAACTGCACTGCAATCCCGAAGGTGCGTGATTCAAATCCACCAGATGCTGTGCTGGAGAAGGAGGGGAAATCTCCTCCTATGCCAGTCAGATCCGATTTGATGGTACACACACACAAAATAATAAACAAACAAACAAACAAACTGGAAAGAATTTTCACAGAGGAAGACATTTGAATGGTCAACAGACACAGGAAGAAATGCTCAAACCCACTGGCAACAAAAGATATGCAAATCAAAACCACAATGAGATACCATCTCACTCCAGCAGCAGTAGCAAAGTTTAAAAGAACAGCAAGTAATAAATGTTGGTGAGGATGTGGGGAGATAGGAATTCTTACACATTGTTGGTGGGATTGTAAAACAGTACAACCACTGTGGAAGGCAGTTTGTTGCTTCCTCAAATATCTGCATATGGAAACTCCATATGATCCAGCTTGCTCATAACATTCCCCAAGAAAATTAGAACTGAGACACAAATGGAGATTTGTACATCAATGTTCATAGCACTGTTATTCACCACTACAAGAACATGGAAAAAGCTCAAATGTCCAACCACAACTGAATGGATTGAGAATTGTGGTACCTTCACACAATGAAATACTACACAACACTCAAGGTTTTGAAAATTACTACATAACTTGGGAGGGACTGGAGAGTATTATGCAAAGTGAACTAAGTCTCATAAAGACAAATATTGCATAAGACTGTTACTGTAGAAATAGAAAGATAACTAGTAAATGTGTAAGACGATCCAAGGTGGGGGGAGGGGAGGCGGGGCAAGGGGGAAATAATAGGGTTGCACAGTTTGGTTGGAATGGCAAAGGAAATGAGAAAGATCTGACAGGGATCTGGAAAAACAGGGTAATGGTGGGCATAGTCCAATAGTGATTAATTTTATAAAACATAATAAAGGAGAAAACAGAGGGTTGAAGATGGGCAGGGGAAATCAGAGGGCTGCACAATTAGGTTGAGGTGGTAAAGGAAATGGGGGAAATCCAACAGGGATCTGGAAAGACAGGGCAATGGTGGCATAGTTCAAGAGTGATTAATTTTATAAAACATAATAAATGGGAATGATTGTATGAAACACAATGTGAATAAAGGATAGTGTGAAACACAATGTATACAAATTTTGTAAGCAAACCAATATAAAATTAAAACTTTAAAAAATCATGTAACTATAAGATCTTCTCCTTTATCATTCATAGTGTTACCTGTCCTTCACTCACCCCAGCCACATAATGGACATTTACCCTAGAAAGGTTAACACAGAAAGAGTATGGATTTGGGAGAACAGATAAAATCAGGGCAAGTGGGTCATGCTGAATTCATGGAGATTACAGGAATCCTCCATACAGAAAGGTCAAATTCTCAGTTCCCTTCTCCTGCAAGAAGAACTCTGGAAGCCCATGCATTATTATATTTTTCTTCCTCCTGTGAGTGTATGAGATTGGAAGATTCCACACTGCAAGAAATCAATCTGCCCCAAAATAGAAACAAAAACACCGTGTAGGATACAGACTTTTGCTGTTCCTTCAATGATGCTTCCTTAACTCATGTTAGAGTGAAATCACAAGTTGGTGAGCTTTGTTTATGGACGTAACGTGTCCTGTTAGAATTTCAGTGTGCCAAACCTGAATATGAGAGAGCAGTCACACCCTGGAGATAAATGTCTAACATCAAGTACCCGGACTAAACAGAAAAAGAACTCAGAGGAAGCTATGCGAAGAGTATTGTACAATTTTAAAATAATTACCATAATTATAAGACAGGATGTTGCATTTATGAACTATAAATTGAAGGCTGCCAAACTTTTAGACATAAGAGCTCTTGGGAATTAAAAAAATATATAAGAACATAAATAGCAAATTAAACTACATATTTGGATGACAGTTTAATGATATTTGAAACATTCTACAGAGAAAAATAGGCCAAGAGGCTCTACTGGAAAACAATAAATAAGGATCTAGTTAGAAAGTCCAATATCCAAATAATAACAAAAAAGCCAAACAAAACTCAAGTCCTTGAGTTAGAATCCACACGGAGCTGACCCTTCAGAGATTGTAAATCACACAGGAGACGGCCCATCTTTCTCCCGAGGAGCAGCGGATGGATTCGAATCGCCTGCCTTTAGGTTAGCAGTACAACTCCTTACCTACTAGGCCATCAAAAAATAACTGAGGACAATTTTCTAGAACTGGAATTCTGTGAGTTTTCAAACTACAAACATCATTATAAGAAGAAACACCAGGAAGGTCAAAGACACTACCATGACATTTAAGAACCTAGGTGGTGACAGGATGAGGCTTCGAAACATTTCCAGAGAGAAGAAACAAATCATACACAAAGCATTAGAAAGAAGAAAAGCATTTAACGAAGTATGTTGTTTTCTAAGTAGCATTTCACAGTCTGAGGGCGCAGAGCTCCCTGGAGAGATGCTGGATTCTCTGGATGGGGCAGTGGATGCATGGGTGGAGGCCTCTGCTATCCAGGTGATGGGGACAGCTGAAAAAATGCAATAGCCAAATCAAAGGGGCTTCCACTATTAAATACGGAGTGATCTAAGGGGCTTCCTCTAGTAAATATGGAGTGATCTGAGTGCCAAGTTGAGCATGGAAGAAGTTAATGAAATTGAATATTTACCATAGATAATTTTTAAAAATATACAGAAAAGTGAAGTAAAAGAAGCTCTTACTAATGGATGCTAACTTGTAAAGGTACCAGGAAAAGCTGAAATAAAAATACCTAAATAAAAGTCAATACTCACTCTGATTCAAGGATGCACTTTACAGTAATTGTTTTTTAAATGCTGGGTCTAAACTTTATTCCCATGTACCACGTATTAGATTCTACTCCAATTTCTTCCATATTGAAGACATTTTAAAGATGTAAATAATCCAAGAATAATAATGTGTTTGTAGTTTGAAAACTCACAGAATTCCAGTTCTAGAAAATTGTCCTTAATTATCTTTTTATTATTTTTCTCCCCATCACAATCTATACAGGAGTTCTACACGACACATCACCTTCCCTTCGGAGACAGTACAAGTAAACTTAAGAGACACTGGACACAGGGGGAAAAAAAAATCTCTCTGACAAGCTGTCAAGTCATGGGTTGGACAATGGGACATTAATTCTGAAGGCATTTCGTAGAAGTGAAGTGGTATCCTGCTGGAGGGTGGAGCTGGGAAATAAGTGGG